>NC_041404.2:83864300-84198050 GCF_900747795.2 Erpetoichthys calabaricus
CACATATATATATATATATGTATATATATATATATATATATATATAATATGTGTATATATATATATATATATAATATATGTGTATATATATATATATCTATATAATATATATATATATATAATATATGTGTATATGTATGTATATATATATATATATATATGACAGCAACATTCATAACAATGACAACACAATTACATTGACAATCATGTTACGTTATTTTTAAAATGTTTCCTTTACTTTTTCATAACCTCTTTAACACACTACTTCTCTGCTGCGAAGCGCGGGTATTTTGCTAATATATATATATATATATTGTCACACACACGCTAATAGGGGGCAGCCAAAGAGTGCGAAAGAACAAAAGATTGGGATTTAAAACAAAGTTCTAATGCCTTTCTCCCTTATTCAGCAGAGAAACAGAGGACTAAAGGACCTCACCTTTTGGAGGTCCACCAGGGTAACATCCATTCCGGCTCTCAGAGACAACTCCACTTCCAGGTTTCTTTCAACTGGTGTTACTTCTGCCCCAACATGATGACTTCACTTCCGGCCCATTTCCGATAACCTCATTTCTGGCTATTGATTATGCCGTCATCTCCGTCACCCATCTTCAATGTCATTTCCTCCTTCACTTCCTGCCATACTTCCATAAAAGTCCCATCAAGCCTTGTTTCATTGTCAAATGACTGATTCTTACAACTTTGACCATGGTATCAGTCTGGATAGGTTACTCGGACCAACCTATATTATACGGGGAATTTCCCCAACCTTTTATCTGTGTGTGTACTATATATATTTATATATATATATATTGTGGAATATCTGGCCAATACCCCCAAGCCGCCAGGTGGAGCCCTGCCTGCAACATAGAGGTGCCCCGAGTTCCAGCAGGGCATCATGGACAGTGGAGTTTTTCATCATAGCCCTGCTGGATACCATGGGAACCTTCAGGGGACGCTGCAGGAAGGCCCAGAGACTTTTGTTTCACCTATAACCCGGAAGTGCGTCTTAGTCACGGCGACAGAGCGAATGACACACTTCTGGGTTGAAGAAAAGGAGCTTTTATCTGACCCGGAAGTGTTCACAGAAACATGGACACAGAGAGAGAAACGTTTCCGGGTCACGGACCATATAAAGGACTGTGAGAGACCAGAGTGTTGAGCTGAGCTGGGTGGAAGTGTGGCAACGCGTCTGGGAGTGGAGGATTGATTATTGATTAGTTATTGTGTAGTTTATGAGTAGTGTGAAGAGAAGGGTGCTTTGTGCACGTATTTGTTCAAATAAATATTATTATTGGACTTTTATCTGGTGTCTGACGTCTGGTCTGAGGGTTCAAGGGGTCGACAGTGCCTCTATTTGTCACAATATATACATATATATATGTGTGTGTGTGTATTTGTATGTGGTTATGAGTATACTATGTATATACTGACAGGTTAGAATTAAATACTCATTAAAAGAAATTATATTTAGTTTTTAAAAGAAAAGTTGATGGAGCCTTTATATGATAGTTGGAAGAAAGAAGATACGATTCTGCATATTATTTTAGACTAAAGAAACACTGCTAAATATAAATGTGATTGTGCTAATAAAACTCTTTTCGAAACACTTGAATGTATTTATACATTAACTTTGGATCCTTTTCAATGTAGTGAAAAGTCAAGCAAAATGACACCTTTTATTGGCTAACTAAAAAGATTACAATATGCAAGCTTTCGAGGCAACTCAGGCCTCTTCTTCAGGCAAGATGTAATCAATCCTTTTCAATAAAAGGGAAAGTTTTGTTAATGAATTCATTATTTTGAAAAATGAGTAAACAAACTTTTAAAATTATTTGTATTGAGCAACTTTTGAAATGATCCAGCTTCCATGTAGAGCTTCACCCTCCATTTTCTTTCTTGAATTGTGTTTTCTTAAATTTGTTCTCCTCAGCAATTATAACGACAAAATTCAAGTGAAGTTATCAAACTTCCAAGAGTTTTCCTGGTTTTTAATTTAAAAGCATAGTTGTTCTCCCTGTGAATTTTACATGAGCAACAGAGGTGTATTACAGAAAAATGTATGATGGTTTCAAAATTATATCATTTTAGTGAGTAAGGTGTTCCATACATGAAGACTCATATTAAATTATTCTGTGTTTTTTATACCATTGGTCTCTAGGTAACCCCTAAAGAATTCATGATGACTAAAAATGGTTGCAAAGTTTTGTTTAGGGTTCTTCCTTTTAGTATACACAAATATAAGAAAAAAGAGTATATATTTACATTTATTTGGACTCTGTTTCAAAAACATAGTGTTTATGATGCTTGCACGATACCCTTTTGGAGTAATCAAGATTCAAGATGTATTTGTCCTGTAAGGTCATACAGGTATAACACATACTGAAATGTAATTGTTTAAACTAGGCAAAAGATTGGGACCCTACTTTATAAATATTTATTTATGAATAGAATGAGGCAAATCACTTTTAAATTGCTTCATATATATTATCACATGCTTTTGAAAAGAAATTAAAAAATTTCCAATATTGAAAGTCCTCTGTGTGTACCTTACTTCTGCACACCGTCTTTTATTTATTTTGGAATTCAACTCATTTACATTTTTTGTGGCTTAAATATTGTGTCTTAACTACTGAACATATTGATTCAGATTTTAAACTTAGCTTTTAAAATGTTTTGGTTTGGATAGATGAAATACTTACAAATCTGATAAACAGAAAAAATACTTTCAATTAGTGAAATATATAACACAAGCTGTATATACCCGGCGTTGCCCGGGGCAGAAGTAACCTAATCGGTCAAACACTTACATATATACCAAAGTAAACCTAATCGGTTAAACAGCTTCATATATACAGAAGCGAACCTAATTGGTCAAACAGTTATGAATGTGCAGAATGATTTTACAAACATTATGCGTGTTAACAATCATTAAAAAGAAAAGATTGAGGAACTGTTCTTCTATATGTGATGAAGCCACTAATAAGACAGATTTTTTTCAGGACCCAGCTGTTTCATAACTAAACTACTGCCACCCCCAAAGTAATGCCTAATAGTGGTTTTTGGGGTAGCTGTGGAATAAAAAGGGTGGTTTTTTAGTCAGTAAGAATCTGACAGTACCCTTCAGTACGGGCTGAAGGGTGCCTATGTAAGGTTTTACATCCTTCCCGTATGGAAAAAAAAACAGTAAACTTTTTTTTCATCATTACAGATAATCTCAGTCAAATCGAAGTACGCATTCTCAATTTATTTTTTATCTAATTTTTACTTTTTCACAAAGCCATCCCATGCCAATTTGTATGAATAAACTTTTGCTAGAGAGTTACCAAAAGTTTATTCATGCACATATTTTAATACGGATAATCTATCTCTAATCAAGGTTCTCATTTTCATTCTAATTTAAAATAATAATAGATACTCATTTTTTTCTTCTGTTTTAGAAAAACCAATCTATGCCACCTACGTCTTCGTCAAGTCAGCTTCATCCAGCTTCATCACATATAGAAGAAGAGTTCCTCAATCTTTTCTTTTTAATGATTGTTAACACGCATAATCTTTGTAAAATTATTCTGCACATGCATAACTGTTTGACCAATTAGGTTCGCTTCTGTATATATGAAGCTGTTTCATCGATTAGGTTTGCTTTTGTATTTATGTAACTGTTTGACCAATTAGGTTTGCTTATGTATATAGATTAGCTGTTTGTCCGATTAGGTTCGCTTCTGTATATATGAAGCTGTTTAACCGATTAGGTTTACTTTGGTATATATGTGTTTGACCGATTAGGTTACTTCTGCCCCGGGCAACGCCGGGTATATACAGCTCGTATATATATATATATATACATATACACACATACATGCAGTTTTAATAACACAGAAATCAATATAAACATCATTATCATATGAGAATATGAAGTATATATAAGAAGCACATTTCATATAAATATAAATTATTAAACAGTAAAATCTTCTTCTGTAATTTGCTACCGTGGCAATTTGTGTGTCTGTCCAGGATTTTAAATGACCTGTAGCTCGCAAACCGTTGCACCTATACACTTGAAATGTGGTACACATATAGTACGTCACGTCTACTATCCGCTTTATGGGTGATGATTGTTTTAGTCTTTTTATCTTTATTTTATTTTATTGTACAATCAAGTCCTATCTGCGCACAGCAGGGCAGCCGTGGGCGGATGCGTATGGTGTATTCACTCGATGTTATCGTGCATTGCGCTGTCAGTGGTATTTTGATAAAAGAATTTGAACAACATATAAGAAGCGTATAAATTATTAAACAGTAAAACATTAACATTTAAGAAGTAAAGTTACATTAAGTACTACTGCTGTGCCTTCGGGTATACCTCATTTTTTGTTTGCCCATTACATGCTTAAATGTATACATTTTTTGGTGCACCTACCCGAGAACACGGGACATATAACCGAGCGTGGGAGAAGCATGGATTTTAAACACGCGTTGAGTTGATGTGCTGGTCTCCCTCGTGAAATAACTGGTAATGTTTGACTAAAATCTACAGCGAGTAAAACGACATTAGCTCCTATTTTTTTTTTACGATCTCTGAGATGTTGCTTTTTTCGGTTCAAGGCTTCATAAGCTCTTTTATGTTGTATGGTGTACTTATCCCAAACCATCATCTTTGAATGTTGCAAGACTTTCGCCTTGTATGTAGATCGGGGTAATTACATTCATTGCATTCCTAGTCTGAATCACAATGTGATTGTATGGGTGGTTACCTGGCACTGTAGGGTTGCCACCCGTCCTTTAAAATACGGAATCGTGCCGCGTTTGAGAATGAAATTGCGCGTCCTGTTTTGAATCAATACTGGACGGGATTTATCCCGTATTTTTTTTATAATTTTTTTTTTAAAGCAGCGTCTCATGCAAATCATCCCACACGCATTTTATGAAGATGCCTCCTTTCCTACTTTTGATTGGGTAATACTTGATGTCATCGTTAGTTTGATTGGTGTTTTTAACTGTCCAGTGAGTAGGGCGTGTCTTTCAACCGTAAGCAGATTTTTTGCAGTGGTATCACTGACCTCGACGACGGCGACGTTATTACGTCAAAAATAAATTACGATAAATGACGATTTTAGCGATACTTTATACGACGGCGGCTACATAGACACGATCAAATAAAAACAAAAAAATCAAATAATCATTCTACATTTTCAAAACGTCGAAAAAACGACGGAATGAAAAAAAGGCCCACCCGACGACCCACCCATTCCATTTTTATATATATAGATTATTTTAATGCATAGCGCTAAGAAATTCAGATCTGAGACAATTAATTGCTTAGATTAATTTGCTTTGCAACATTTATTACAAAATAGTGATATAATATGAAAAATGTACAATTAGGTATATAGCTTGAACCAGAATAATGGAGGATGTTTATGTTACATTTTCTCACAAAATAGAGTATTTTTTCTTTTACTGTTCATGTTATCTAAAAACAGATGCATGTCTTCTATATGCAAAAAAGTAATGTATAAGGTCTAAAGACATATTCCCTCTCCTCCTTTTCTGGAAGTTAAGGTAAGATATCAAATTTGTGAAGGGCCTCCTCTATGGTGTGTTTCTCTATTGATAGCAATAAAGGGAGTGAGACTTGCCCCCCAACACAGACAGGCTGAAGGATTTTGTGTTGCTAGAATATTTTAACAAAAAAAAACAAACTTTATGAGATGTATTTCTGTGTCAGAAAAGATAAAATGTTCATCTCTACTATGCTTTTAGGATTAGACTTCCACTAGTTAGTGATAAACAGTATGTGTCTGTTTCATATATGTATTCTCTATATGAAAGCATCTAAAGCCAGCATCCACAAAATGAAATTCATCTTTCTTAAGGAACGTATAAAATTATGTGTTCATATTTGCTCATCCATGCCCTGCCCTGGATGCAGTTAGAGAAATGAGGCTGATGTTTCTTCAAAAAGTAAAGAGTTGAAACATGAATGAGGTCAGAGTTATGTAATAGCTATACAATTTTTAAATTCACATGTACTGCAAGTTTTTACTCATCCTCTGTCTTTTCATTAATGGCTCATTAGAGTCTAAACCTAAAAACAGAAAAATGTAATATTTACCTAAGAACAACAAAAAAAAAAATGAACCAAAATGACTTGCACTAAAAAATCACTCTGTCCAGCCTGTGCATCATTTCTTACCTACCTACATATCTATTATTTTATTAGGTTCTTGGCCATCACTCAGAAGGGCATTTGCTTGCTCAGTCCAATGCAAGTATTTCCTTCAGCAATTTAAAAAAAAAAAAGCATTACGCTAAACAAAATTGTCACACTATCACAGAACTGGACAAAAGTTAAAAAAGGAAATTTATATTGATTTACCCATTGGGGCTGGAGTTCTCAAGCAACACCAGCACTTCCTCAAAGCTGGCATGTCATTCAAAAGAGGAGAGGGGCACAATGTGATGTTTAAAAGGTTTAATGGTGCAACAACATTTATGCAAACCATTATAAATATGTATTTCAGATATGAGACTGCGGTGGGCTGACACCCTGCCCGGGGTTTGTTTCCTGCCTTGCGCCCTGTGTTGGCTGGGATTGGCTCCAGCAGACCCCCTGGCCCTGTGTTAGGATATAGCAGGTTGGATAATGGATGGATGGATTTTAAGAGAAGGCATTTCTGGAACATCAAAACCACTAGTAACAGTATGGTAAAAGTAAGAAAAATAAATGAAATAAACATAATCAAACCAATACCAAACACAGATTGTACCAGGTGCTAAAAGCTGGACCCCACAACCAAATATTATTCTCCTACCACAAATGCTACAAAGAAAGAAGAGATGACTGAAGTTGAAACATATCTTGATAAAACCAAAGGGGGCCTCAAGGACGATGTACAGTGCATTCTATAGGGAAACCAGCAAATGATAATTTGGAAACCTAAACACAACATTAAATATATACATACACAATAAATATCTTCTTAGAATATGAAATGGTCATACCGTCAAAATGAAAATTCCATGGACTCAGGAGGCCCTAATGCAAAGAGTCAAAAATGAAACAAAGAAAAATAAATAGTGATATAGACTGTTATTAGGTATCAAAGAAAAAAAAGAGGTAATTATGTCATTTACAATGCCAAAGCCTGATTATGATTTCCATTGACCAGGAGACACAGGTTGAACAATTCTCCTGCATGAAAAATAAGTTCATAAGTTTAAGGCAATTTTACATGGACAGTGTAGGTCTTCCTCATATTAAAAGTCATGGAAATTTTAAGCTGATATATTACTAATGTACAGTCTGAAACAGACCAAAAGAGAAAGTAAATCCATATAAAGAACTTTTTAAAATGACATAGGTATCTAAAATAATGGAACAAGAACCAATTTCTTTGAACTTAACACCATGCTGAAATAAAACCTTCACCAGAACAAAACTTTATGCTTCATTTGAACACAAAAATCTCTTGGGCACAACCACGCAACAACAAATGAATCAAAGAAAAACCTGCACATGGTGCAGGTGATTGGCCTTCAATGCCTTTTATGCAATAGGCAGGCAGAGTTTATCAAATTGAATAGTAAGTGGTAATCCATCCTTTATTCCATGCATTTTGCAGGTTAAACCGCAGATGTTAATGTTAATAAAACTTTCTCATGGCAATCTGAAGCAGTAGTTTAGGGAATAATAACATCATACAGCTTTCTCTCTATGTTTTCATACTTCCATTCATCCATTATCCAACCAGCTATATCCTAACTACAGGGTCACGGCGGTCTGCTGGAGCCAATCTCAGCCAACACAGGAAACAAACCCCAGGCAGGGCGCCAGCCCACCACAGAGCGCACACACACACACCCACACACCAAGCACAATTTAGAATCACCAATGCACCTAACCTGCATGTCTTTGGACTGTAGGAGGAAACCGGAGCACCCAGAGGAAACCCACACAGACACGGGGAGAACATGCAAACTCCATGCAGGGAGGACCAGGGAATCGAACCTGGGTCTCCTAACTGCGAGGCAGCAGTGCTACCCACTGCGCCACCGTCCCGCCCGCTTTCATACTTTACAATCTTCCTTGCTGTAAAAATGCGTAATTTATGGCCGCTGGGTTGTAACTTGTTTGGCAAGGGTGACTGTATTCAGAGATTGCATGAGCCGATAAGCCACCCCCTGCAGGAAGGCCATAAACTGACTAGCTGATATGAAGCAGGTCTGGAGGAGTGAAATGTGGCTGCTTATGATTACACCTTCTGTTTCACAATGCCTCAACATTGCCTGTGGTCTTGACTTTTTTAAATTGTTCAGTGTGTGTTTGAAATAAATGTCATTTAGATGTAACATTGTGTATACAGGAAGATACTGAATTGCAAGGGGCACAGTGCCAGATATTCAATTTTTTGTTATAATGGACAATCACCCTTACTAAATGAGACCTGAATGGCATATGTGGTTCAAACACTGATATATAGATATGTGACTTTTCTTTTCCTAGAGAAATCTCTTCACCTAATGGTGCCTGCTGTGTTTCTGCCAGCTGTTTACAGTGTAAGCATGTTTTCCTTTTCTCCTTACCAAACCATTTTGCTTGTATAATTCTAGTGAAAACTTTCTCTCTGACATTTGGATAACTGGAGAGAAGGCCACATGTCTCAAATGGCATCATTCAAAACCCATGAACCCACTCCTTTGATAAAATTCTGATGCTCATTTGTAATTCTCAAAATTGCAGGTCACAATATGTTTAGCACATTTTAGCTTGTCATGTGTATTTTTAATATCAATGGGATATCTAGGTACAGCACCACTGCAAAAATGCCATTGCTGGGATCAATACAAACTGAAAGAAGCCTGCTATATTCATTTATCTCAATGTTTATTGAAGAACATTGTCTTTTTAATATGTAACTTATGATTTTTTTTTGTACAACCTCAAACTGTAAAAGAAACAAAGTGTCTTCTTCTCTTTTGTATGTTGTAGAATTGGTGGTCCTGTAGAACTAGTGACATCTGCAGAGGAACGGGCATGGATTGTGGATATGGAGGGGACGGTCTCACTGACAGGCATGGCAGGAACAGTCTCTACAGCAGGCATGGGCATAACTGTCTTTTGACATTTTTGTGATTTAAAAAGCCAAGTCTTTTGATAATGACTTTTAAACAAAAGCAACAATGGCCACTTGTGATACAGCCTGTGTTACATCTGTAGATCGTAAAACCTGTCAAACAATGAAAAATATAGGATTAGCTCAGTTTCTGAAACTTTATTTAAAAAGTTTTTGTTCAGAACTTTAACAATCAGTAAGGTTTGCAAGTAAAATAGCCTAGCATCATTCATTTATTTAATAAAATACACATGCCTACACTACTGGCATGATTACCTGAACGCTTTACAACGTGGGATTCATGGTAAGGCCGCATGATGTTGTAGTCTCCCTGCTTATCACAAAGACAGAACTTGTACTTGTTTGATATTTTATCAATGCTGTTTTTATATTCTCTGCATATATAGGGCTGTGAAAATTAAGACAAAAATAATATGTAACACTAATTTGACAGAAAGTGCTATCATGCTTTTATGTATATAACTAGCTTAACTCTCCAAGTCCAGAAAAATCACGTTAAATAAGATAACCAACATTGTACATATGTTAGATAACTTCATATAAATAAGTTAAAAAGTTAAAATAAATTGTGAAAAAATAAAACACAGCACGAAAAATCAAGGTTTGGGGGAATTCCCCATATACTATTGTTGCTGGTAGAGTACTCGTAAAGGCCTGATACAATAGTCAAGATGTGTACAAACATATAAGTAACACCCAGAGTTTTTCATCACGGGACGTTTATGTAGAAATGACAGGATATGCAATGCGGAGGAGGTGGAAATGAGTTGGCAGAATGTGACGTTTTCAATTGGAGCCGAAAGTGATGTCATCAGAGGAGGACGGAGGTGAAGTCATTGGAATGGGACCGGAAATGATGTCTTCTGGAGAAGGAACTGGAAGTGGAGTCATCATGGGAAGCTAGAAATGGTTTATTGTCACGTAATTGTGGTGAGTATGATTTTTTATTCTTCCTTTGGTCTGTCTAAAGAAGAGAAAAAGTGTTAGTACTCTGTTCCAACCTCTTATCTGTTGTTCTGACACACTCTTTTGGGCCCTTTGGCTGCCCCCTAATCGTGCGTGTGTGACAAAATGAAATAATAAATCATGAATATTAAACAGTATTAATATTAATTAAATAAAAAGATATGTTTAAAAATAAGATATCCAGCAATGTTAGTGATGACGATAAACACAAAACACTTATAATCATACATCTAATCAGTTTTGTTTAATGGCTCTAAAGCCTCCTTCAGTATACTGAGTTATTTTTTTTATTCTATGAGTCCATACTTGATTCCTACAGAGCCCCCGAGTTGACATTGTGTAATTTTTTTTTCTGAGGATTTTTCTGGTGCACACCAGATAGTTTTCAAGTGAGCACCAGATAGTAACAAGTGTGCACCAGATAGTAACAAGTGTGCACCCGATAGTAACAAGTAAGCACTAGATACTTTCAACCGCACAGTAACTGAAAAGGGGATCCATACCTATACATAATAAAATGAGCTCCTTCCCAGTCCATCTTGGCAGTGATCTCATCAGACCTGCCTCTACTGTAAAAAATCTTGGTGTCATTTTTGATTCCTCCCTCACTTATTCCACCCACATAAATCACATTAAGAAACTTTCTTACTTTCACCTCCGTAACATATCCCGTGTTCGCTCCTTCCTGTCCTTCTCTAATGCTGAGAAACTTGTCCATGCTTTTATCACATCCCGCATCGATTATTGTAATTCCCTACTGGCAGGTGCCCCTTCTAATCTTATATCACAGCTCCAGCTTATTCAAAACTCAGCTGCAAGAGTCCTTACTCGAACCAGCAGCAGCGAGCACATCACACCCATCCTGCTCCGTCTTCACTGGCTCCCTGTGTCCTACAGAATCGAATATAAAATCTTACTAATAACCTACAAAGCTTTAAATAACCTCGCACCAAACTACATCAGTGACCTCCTCCATCACTATGTGCCTGCCCGCCCACTAAGGTCCTCTGATTCTGGTAATCTTGTTGTGCCCCTCACTAATCTACACTCCATGGGTGATAGGGCCTTCAGCTGTATAGCGCCCAGACTCTGGAATGACCTACCAAAATTAATCAGGTCAGCTGACTCCATGAATTCCTTTAAAAAACAACTCAAAACTCATCTGTTCAGGAAGGCTTTTAGCTCTATTTGACTTTATTACCTTTCTCTCAGTTTACATCTCTGTCAAGATGCCAATGTAACCTGTATGTGTGTGCTAGACCATCAATTATGTTGTCTGTTTTTTTTTTTCAGAATTTACTGTCTTAATCTTCTTTATTTATTTATCTGGTTTGTACAATGCTATATACTGTATATTCTGCCGTTCTTTATTATATTCTGTAAGTGCCTTGAGCATGGGAAAGGCGCTATATAAATAAAATGTATTATTATTATTATTATAATTTCTGATGCATATTAGTTCTGTTTCATAGTTGCACTTAGGAAAAATGGAAATTGGAGACTCCTTCTCGAGCTGCCACCTTATCGTGGTGGAGGGGTTTGCGATTCCCAATGATCCTAGGAGTTCTGTTGTCGGGGCTTTATGCCCCTGGTAGGGTCACCCAATGCAAATTGGTTCTATGTGAGGGACGAGACAAAGAGAGGTTCAGAAAACCTACCATTGAGAATAAAAACGTTGGACAGTGTTTTCCTTCACCCGGATGTGGGTCACCGGGGCCCCCATCTGGAGCCAGGCTTGGAGGTGGGGCTCGATGGAGAGCGCCTGGTGGCCGGGCCTGCACCCATGGGGCTCAGCCGGGCACAGCCCGAAAAGGCAACGTGGGTCCCCCTTCCCATAAGCTCACCACCTGTAGGAGGGGCCAAGGAGGTTGGGTGCAGTGTGAGTTGGGTGGTGGCCGAAGGCGGGTACCTTGGCGGTCCGATCCTCGGCTACAGAAGCCAATCTCCTTGAGAGGGGCTGGACTCTCTACCACTCTGGAGTTGCCCCTGGTGAGAGGTGCCGAGTGGGTGTGGGCATACTTAATGCCCCCCCGACTTGGAGCCTGTTCATTGGGGTTCACCCCAGTAGACGAGAGGGTAGCCTCCCTCCACTTTCAGGTGGGGGAACGGGTCCTAACTGTTTGTGCGTATGCGCCGAACAGCAGTCTGGAGTACCCACTCTTTTTGGAGTCCCTGGAGGGGGTGTTAGAGGGCACACCTTCTGGGGACTCCCTCATTCTACTGGGAGACTTCAATGCTCATGTGGGCAATGACAGTGAGACCTGGAAGGGCGTGATTGGGAGGAATTCCTCCCCCCCCCCCCCCCCCCCCCCCCACTGATCTGAACCCAAGCAGTGTTTTATTATTGGAGTTCTGTGCTCGTCACGGATTGTCCATAACGAACACCATGTTCAAGCATAGGGGTGTCCATATGTGCACCTGGCACCAGGACACCCTAGGCCTCAGTTCGATGATCGACTTTGTGATTGTGTCATCGGACTTGCAGCCACATGTCTTAGACACTCGGGTGAAGGGAGGGGTGGAACTGTCAACTGATCACCACCTGGTGGTGAGTTGGCTTCGATGGTGGGGGAGGATGCCGGTCAGGCCTGGTAGGCCCAAAAGTATTGTGAGGGTCTGCTGGGAACGTCTGGCAGAGTCCCCTGTCAGAAGTAGCTTCAACTCCCACCCCTGGAACAACTTTGACTACGTCCCGAGGGAGGTGGGGGACATTGAGTCCGAATGGGCCATGTTCTGTGCCTCTATTGTTGAGGCGGCTGACTGGAGCTGTGGCTGTAAGGTGGTCGGTGCCTGTCATGGCGGCAATCCCTGAACCCGTTGGTGGACACCAGTGGTGAGGGATGCCATCAAGCTGAAGAAGGAGTCCTACAGGTCCCTTTTGTCCTGTGGGACTTCGGAGGCAGCTAATAGGTACCGGCAGGCCAAGTGGAATGCGGCTTCGGTGGTTGCTGAGGCAAAAACTCGGGCGTGGGAGGAGTTTGGGGAGGCCATGGAGAATGACTTCCGGACAGCTTCGAGGAGATTCTGGTCCACCATCCAGCATCTCAGGAGGGGAAAGCGGTGCAGTGTCAACACTGTGTATAGTGGGGATGGTGCGCTGCTGAACTCAACTCGGGACGTTGTTGGTCGGTGGGGGGAGTACCTCGAAAGACCTCCTCAATCCCACTAACATGCCTTTCAATGAGGAAGTAGAGCCTGGAGACTTGGAGGTGGGCTCTCCAATCTCTGGGACTGAGGTCACCGAGGTGGTCAAAAAACTCCTTGGTGGCAGGGCCCCGGGGGTGGAAGAGATACACCCAGAGTTCCTCAAGGCTCTGGATGTTGTAGGACTGTCTTGGTTGACATGCCTCTGCAACATCGCATGGACATCAGGGACAGTGCCTCTGGATTCGCAGACCGGGGTGGTGGTCCCCTTCTTTAAGAAAGGGGACCGGAGGGTGTATTCCAACTGCAGAGGGATCACACTTCTCAGCCTCCCTGGAAAAGTCTATTCGGGGGTCCTGGAGAGGAGGGTCCGTCAAATAGTCGAACCTCAGATTCAGGAGGAACAGTGTGGTTTTCGTCCTAGTCGTAGAACAGTGGACTAGCTCTACATCCTTGGCAGGGTCCTGGAGGGTGCATGGGAGTTTGCACAACCAGTCTGCATGTGTTTTGTGGACTTGGAAAAGGCGTTCGACAGTGCCCCTCGGGGAATCCTGTGGGGGGTACTCCGAGAGTATGGGGTACCGGACCTCCTGATAAGGGCTGTTCGGTCCCTGTACAACCGGTGTCAGAGCTTGATCTGCATTGCTGGCAGTAAGTCAAACCCGTTTCTGGTGAGAGTTGGACTCCGCGAGGGCTGCCCTTTGTCACCAATTCTGTTCATAACTTTTATGGACAGAATTTCTTGGTGCAGCTAGGGCATTGAGGGGGTCTCAGGATTGGGTCACTGCTTTTTGCAGATGATGTTGTCCTGTTTGCTTCATCAGGCCGTGATCTTCAGCTCTCTATGGATCGGTTCACAGTCGAGTGTGAAGCGGCTGGGATGGGAATCAGCACCTCCAAATCCGAGACCATGGTCCTCAGCCGGAAAAGGGTGGAGTACCCTCTCAGGGTTGGGAGCGAGATCCTTCCCCAAGTGGAGGAGTTCAAGTATCTCGGGGTCTTGTTCACGAGTGAGGGAAGATTGGAGCGGGAGATTGACAGGCGGATTGGTGCGGCATCCGCAGTGATGTGGGCTCTGCATCGGTCTGTCGTGGTGAAAAAGGATCTGAGCCGTAAGGCAAAGCTCTCAATTTACCAGTTGATCTACATTCCTACCCTCACCTATGGTCATGAGCTGTGGGTAATGACCGAAAGAACGAGATCGTGAATACAAGCGGCTGAAATGAGTTTCCTCTGCAGGGTGTCTAGGCTTTCCCTTAAAGCTCGGGCATCTGATCAGGATGCCTCCTGGACGCCTCCCTGGTGAGGTGTTCTGGGCACGTCTAATCAGGAGGAGGCCCCGGGAAGACCCAGGACACACTGGAAGGACTATGTCTCTCGGCTGGCCTGGGAACACCTCTGGATTACTCCAGAAGAGCTTGTAGAAGAGGCCGGGGAGAGGGAAGTCTGGGCATCTCTGCTCAAGCTGCTGCTCCCGCGACCCGATCTTGGATAAGCAGAAGAGGATGGATGGATGGATGTATGGATGGAAATTGGAGACTTTATAGAAGTATACTTTCAGCTTGATCTTAAACACAAAGACATAGCATTTGTTCTTGCAGTTTGTCATGGATACATTATCACTGAAAGGCATTTAAAACATATATTGAAGTCGAAAGGCCTATTTCGTCGTAAGGTCTATAGCAACATTGGGGATATACAGCAACAATTGCAAAGCTCAGGTCAGCTTCATGGCTACCGATGGATGCACACAAAATATAAAAAAAAAATGGTTTGCATGTGAAGAATGAAGATTTTTGTCTGATATTGAAGGCGCTAGATGGGTTTTTCCTAAGTGCAACTATAAAACATAACTAATATGCATCAGAAATTATTTATAGGTAGCCTCTTTTCAGTTACTGTGCGGTTAAAAGTATCTGGTGCGCACTTGTTACTATCTGGTTCGTACCAGAAAAAAAAATTACACCATTTCCCCTCAGGGGCTCCGTATGATTCTGTTGTGCCATTGTGCCAATAACTTCATGCTGGAAAAAGTTTGCAGTTCCTTTTCTTTTTCGAGCTCGAAAAAATGCACAGCTTTTCTTCACCTTCTCCTTCTGTGGAGACTGTGAAAGGCAGAGGTTGTGGAAGGCCATATTTGCAGTTTGCAGCCGGACCCCTCTCATTAAGTTTGCATGCATTCATTTTGTGCATTCCTGCTTGTGTTGGCATCTTTTCTATATCCTGAAATTAAAAAATACATTTGAATCAGTCATTTTAAGGGTTAGAGATGGTAGTACTTGATTAGCCAAACGAAAATGAAAGCAATTAAAATTAATTTGATTTGTTGCCATGTTCTAAACCACAAAGTGGCAGATTTAACCAAACCTGGTCTAAGAAATGTGAAATGTCATTGATAGTGCAAGTATCCCATCATGTGTTACAGAAATATGTAGATCTGCAGGCTGACTGCTTAATGTGCGGTTTTATACTTTTTAATGATCTGTACTACTGCAAAATCCATAACTCAATTGCTACTAATGTTATGTGGATTTATGCAAGATATTTTCTATTTCTTATTTGTCACGTTATTGATCAATTAAAGTTGTTTCCATTTTAATATGCTAACTCAAAGTCCTATTGTCTGCTACACTTTATTTGGTACAAAAGGAGTACACAATATTTTTCTCACTCTTTTTAATTACACACAAGTAATGCCTCTGATCTGGATGAAAAAGCACTCTGTGACATAAGTGTTTTACAAAATTGATTTTCACTCAGTGGAAAGACAGAAGAAATGAAGTATCTAACTAGACCAACTTTAAATAAAAGTTGGGAATGACCAGGATTAACGCTTTTTAATTAAAACACTCCAGTCACAGTATTAATTTGGTAAAGGTCTGATTACCATTTCCAAAATATATTTTTCTCATTTTTCTTTTTATTTTAAAACCTTTTTAAACTTGTTTCTAGCCTAAGTCCTTATGAGGGATCACCTTTTTCCAATGAAGTTCTGTTAAATTTCAACTTTCTCTGTAAAGTCTGTCCTCCTGCTCATTCATTTCTGATAATTCATTTTGTCTAGGTGCAGTTTCGGGTGGCACGGTGGCGCAGTGGTAGCGCTGCTGCCTCGCAGTAAGGAGACCCGGGTTTGCTTCCCGGGTCCTCCCTGTGTGGAGTTTGCATGTTCTCTGCGTGGGTTTGCTCCGGTTTCCTCCCACAGTCCAAAGACATGCAGGTTAGGTGGACTGGCGATTCTAGGATTGTCCTGTGGTGGGCTGGTACCCTGCCCGGGATTGGTTCCTGCCTTGCGCCCTGTGTTGGCTGGGATTGGCTCCAGCAGACCCCCGTGACCCTGTGTTTGGATTCATCTGGTTGGAAAATGGATGGATGGATGGATAGGTGCAGTTTCAACGAATGGATGGCAACACGAGAATCCTAATCTACACAAGCAGATTTGGTTGGTGAAATTCAATGCATATTAAATGTAAACAGCACTGTGTATATATACAGTATATAGAAGAGAAAGTTAAGGGTGTCTTGTCTTCCTCCATTTTGGTAATATTTTTGCTCTCACAGTTATTGAATTTTTGTTTTTTAAGTTTGTTTGGGGATTTTTTTTTTTGGCAGGGAGGATTAGTTTATTTCAAGGTTGGCCCCTTTCATTTGAAAGACTGATAGAGAACAAGCAGCTCGCAGACTGGACATTAGATACCTTGGCCTAAGGCTTTCATTTTGGTCTACATCTGGGAATGCTATTTGATCTTGAGTTTGATTCTGTCTCCATGTTGATTCCTTGTCTGTTCGTTTCTGACCTATGTTGGATTTCACACTTAAGATTTTCCCAAATGGGCAGACTTGATAGCTACCCTTAAATGAGTCTTTAATGATTTAGCAGTTCCAAAAATATGCAAGTATATTTTGTATAGTCCATTATTTAATTTTATCAATTTATTTAAATTTTAAATTGGAACTTAATGAATTATTAAATTCATATATATAAAATATACTGTTTTGCTGGCATCAGAATTTTGGAACACTATGTTGACTTCTTATTGTATCGAACAAGGACAAATAAACTAATACATTTTGAAGCAGCAATCTTGTAAAGTGTCACTTTAAGACAGTTTTAAATCATTCTCTCTCAGCACAATACATAACACTACATTCTTTAGGGAAGGTAATAAGATTAGCTATGAATTAGGTTAATATTTTTTCATTTTTCACATTTCTTTGTTGAATAATAGTTAACCCAAAAACTAAATATCAGCTTTTTTGTAATGGGACAGAATGTGTGATAGAAGGGGCTCCTGTGGCAGCACTCCCCATCCAGGGCAAAACACAGCAGGTGAAAAGCTTTCTAATTCACTCTAAATGAGTACATAAGTCAATCTGTCCAAAAAACAGATTGATTTGATACTTAATTCCTCTAATCTTCAATATTCATAACATTTCCTAACCCATATTTGCAGATCTGTGTTGTGGGACACCAGCCATTGGGCACAAGGCAGAACAACACCTGGACAGGGCACCAGTTCATCACAGGGCAAACACACTAGGGCCACTTTGGCATTGACAGTCCTTCTAACTTGCATGTCTTTGGACTGTGAGTGGAAATCTAAGCATCCAGAAGAAGCCAATGTGGACATGGGGAGAACATGCAGTCTCAATGCAGGGAGGACCTGTGATGTGAACCCAGATCTCCTTGTTGTATGGCAACAGTGCTACCACCATGCCACCTAAGTTTAAATATTATAGTCAAAAACTTAAGTGCATGTTCAGAATTGTACACATTCAAAGTCAAGTCTAATGAAAAACAAAGTGAAGAAAATTAAATATTAAAATAAAATATCAATGACGAGCACAGTGAAGAGATACAAAGAAAGTCAGGCAATGCAAATTGTTTAAAAGGTCTGCTTAGTGCAGTTATTTAATTATTTCACAAATGACTGTTTCAGCAATTTCACTTTTCTGTGTTTATTTTAATTTTGTAGGTAAATTGTTTATTTTTGATAGTGTGATCTTTAGTGTTTCTCTTGGATATTGTATGTATGGATTTTTCATATTTTCCTCGTTTGCATAGGTACAATCCAGAACATCAAGCTCATCCTACACCTCAAAGAACTGAGCCATACATTACACAATGAATGTATCTTGGATTAGGATTATTACTTCTTCTCTTGCAATGCTACCAGGGTAATGAATTAAGCTGTTTCACAAAACGGCTTGCAATTTATTTAAAAATATCTGCTACATTTTGAGCAAAAAAAAATTACTTTAAAATAACTAATTTGTATAATTTAAGAGATTCAATTAATGTTTAAATTAAAGTTTCACAACAGCAATGTCCCTTTATAAAGAAATAACATTTCTGAAGTTTTTACATAATGATACAACAAAATAAAAATGTAAAATAATACATAGTTGCTTCTGTACATCATACTTTAAAATATGAAAAGAAAACGTATATTGTTTGTCACTGTCCTGATTATTTTTTATAATGTGCAACTGTCTATAATGAATTAAGTCATCATTACAGTTATTGCAGTGGTAAATGACTAAATTAATGCTGCACGCTGAAATATTCTCATCCTTTCACGGTCACTAGAGGGCAGTAGGGGACAAAAAAACACTTCATACTGGAGGACTCACAGCCTGCTTGGTATTGTGGTACTGAGTGAAAGACATATAAAACAAAAAGTTTGTGGCCTTTAGCATGACAAATTTTTGTTTCAGCAAAAGTACTGTGTATATAATTGCATTTCAGCAAACACTTTTTTATTTTATTCATGAAAAAATGCCATCGCTATAAAGTGACCTTAAATACCCCTGCTTGAAAGCACATATTTGCCTTTTCTATGAGTTACAGTTGTGCAGGAAAATAATACACAGCACCAGAATTCAGTATTGTTAGAAAAACATACTGCTTGAATCATTTGAAAAAAAATTTTCAATTCACATTAATTTTATTTTTGATCCTTTTTTTGAATAAGTCTCAGAAATGTTGGCAATTGTTATTCTTCTATAACAATTATTTTGAATTCACCGAGACAAATGTGAAAATACCATACCAGCCTGAAAAACATAATTTGGCACAGAGAGGTAATGTTTTTGTCATATTGTCACATATGTTCTCTTTAGTCTCAATAAATATGCCGGGTTTGCTATGTTGACTAATAACACTTTTTTCTTATTTTAATTTCATGAACTTTACAGTATACAGTATATATGCTTTGGGAAGAGGTAGTGTCCTATACTTAGATGGACACATCCTGCCATTTCTAAAAGCTCTACTGCCTCCTTCTCTCTTTACTCTGTACCCCTCAGACTGTAAATATAACACCATATCAGCTTGCAGAAATTCTCCAATGATTCTGCTGTTATGGGGTTTATTGATAAGAGGGATGAGACAGAGTACAGGAGTCAGGTGGACAACTTTGGTTCTTGGTTCAAAGAGGATTGTCTGCACCTCACCAGCAAAACCAAGGAACTGGTTATTGGCTTTCATCGCACCAAAGAGTCTCAGCACTTGGTCACTATTCAAGGAGTGGATGTAAAGGAGGTGCACTCCTACAAGTACATGGGGGGTCCACATCAATGACAGATTGGACTGGTCTCAGAACACAGAGGAACTATATAAGAAAGGGCAGAGCCGGCTCATTTTCCTTAGCAGACTGCATTTCTTTAATGTAATTATTGACATCCAATTGTATCTTCTATAACTCTGTGATGGCCAGTGTGATATTCTGTGCTGTGGTGTGCTGGGCTGGTAATATCACTTCAAAAGAGGCCCACCAAATCAACAAGCTGATTTAACAGGCAGACTCAGCTATGGGACACACTCTGGACCCCCCGAAGGTCAAAGGAGAGAATTAAAATAAAATTAAGACTCATTATGAACAATGCTGCACATCCTCTTCATGACACACTAACACTGAGTACTTTCAGACAACGAATGTGTCAAGAAATTCTATGGGGGCTCCTTTCTACCAACAGCAATACACCTGCATAATACCTCACTGTGACTGGGACTGCCAAGTCAGAAGTTTCCTTTCTTTTTAATTTTTTCTTCCTGTTTAGTCATTCTGGTTTGTGTTCAGACTATAGTGTCATCAAAATGAAAATATCGGCCCCGCAAACCTTTGCTTCATTGCTTTAGCACGTGTCACATGACCAAAAATGTGTATACAGGTGCTGCCTTGTTGTGTTTTAAAATACTTTCTAGCTCACTTAACACAACATTTCATGTTTTAGGTCAAATTCAGCCCAACATAACTATACCATTGTTTTGTAAGTTATGATGTATAGTTCTTTGTAGTAAATGTAGAATTTCCATCAAAATTCTGCAAGCAGCATTCTTTTCGCAAGGTTTCAAGAGCTGAAAACATAGCTAAACAAATGAAAACAAATGAAAACTGTATATGGGGTACATCAGGTAAACTGATATGTGTTTTCTATTAAATAAATGGAAGTTCTGCTTTTTACTAATAGACTCAACCAATATAATCTTACAGTAACCAAATATTAAAAAAAATAATTGAAAAATCTAAAAAAGGCAATCCATGTTTAAGAACATTAAATGTATCAATATTCTAATTACTAAACACACACACACACACACACACACACCTAATGGTTGTTAAAATGGGCGAGAGAAGTTATGGAAAGACATATAGTATCTTTACAATCAAAACTTAACAAAGCAAACCAAGAAATGTTTCAGGCAGAAAAAAATGGTTTAGGCAGAAAAGCTAGTACTCATTACAAAAAAACAAAACACAACAATGACATCAAACCCCCATCAATGATACTGACCCAGCGAGCAAAACATAAAAGTGCAACAACGGATATGACCAACTGCTGGTTTCAAAACCTCCAGTTTCACATCAAAAGATAAAGCTAAATCCATTGATTCCATTTGGAGCAACAGTGTTATGCACCAAAATCAAATAGGCCTTCTGTTAGAGATGCAGTTTCACCACAGACTGCTAATTTGAAGAGCAGTGAATTGGAGCTGTGAGATCTTATTTGTGGACTCATTGCAATGTCTAGCAATAAGAGGAACCAATGATTGATTTTTCAGTAAGACCTTTGTGCTCATGAGTGTGAGACACCTACAGTAACTGGATGAATATGTTTGCAAATGTAAAAGATAATCCACAAAGATGCCAACCTCAGTTTTGGTATGGCAACCCAAATGATCATTTAGAGATGCCTGTAAATATTTACAGATATCTTTAAATTGATTACAGATTCATTATTTTCAAGGTATCTGTAAATGATAGTTTGGCTTAATTTTTGAACTACAATTACTGTAAAACTTGATTTGATGATATTAATTATTAATATATTTCACTGGGGAACGCATTTTTTGTTGAGTTAGATCTTACACTTGTTTTTTTAATAATTTTTGGGTGGTGAATCCAGAAATGACCCCAGTTTTTTGCTATCACATCCAGTTTTTACAATACACGGTACCCTCCATTTTTGTCAAAAAACATACAAATTTTACATACAATGAAAAAATAATGAAATAATAACTTGAATGTACTGTTTATTTAAATTTCTTTTGTTCATACAAAAGATTTATTGTTACTCTATGACATTTTTTTTACAGTAAAACATTTGAAAATTAATTGGGTAAGCAGTTAAGGTAAAAATTTACACTTATAGCTTTTCCTGGGGTGTTCAGTGTTAGGACAATCCCGCCAGATGCTCCAACAATAGTTAGCCATCATATGTAATCTACCCTGATACCATCCTTCCATGACCTTCAAATCTTGGTGGAATCGTTCACCTTGCTCATCACTGACAGCACCAAGTTTTAAAGATGGCTATGCAGAAAATGTTCCTTGATGCTCATATTGCAACCAAGCATTTTGTAGCTCTCCAAGAGTTTCTGGACAATTTCTGTGTAATTATTTGCTCGTGTGTTTCCAAGAAAGTCCTTGACAATGGCTTTGAATGATAACCAAGCATTCTTTTCGACTTCTGACATTGTCTTGATGAAATGTTCATCTTTGATGAGCTGCCGAATCTGTGGACAATCAAACACACCGGCCTTTATTTTTTCAAATGACAGGCTAGGAAATGCCAAAATGTGGTACTTGAAACACTCTTCTTCATTTGTCAAAGCTTTAACAAACTGCTTCATCAGACCCAGTTTCATGTGCAGAGGTGGGAATATAATATTTTTTCTATCAATAAGTGGCTCATGTAGAATGTTTGGATCACCTGGTTTTAGGGCAGATCTTGGAGGCCAGTTGATTTCCACCCAATGCCTCTCACAAACTCTGTTGTCCCACATGCACAGATAACAGGGATACTTGGTGTATCCACGTTGCTGACCAAGAAGGAAGCATACCATTTTAAGGTCAACACAGATGACCCAATTGTGTTGGTGATATTGCAACAACTCAATGACTGTCTTTATTTCTGGATATTCTTCACACAGAGAAACTGAATGGCCAATTGGGACTGACCCAAATATATTGCCATTGTGAAGGAGGACACACTTTAAGCTCCGCTTTGAGCTATCGATGAATAGTCGCCATTCAGTTATAGATTGGAATTCCCAATTCCTCCATTAAACCAGGTATGTTATGGGAATATACAAAGCCACTGTCAGTTCTAAAGTACTGCAGAAATGCAATTTCTCTGGTTCGAAAGTACGATACCTTCGTTCCTTTTTCAAATAAGTTTTTCTCACGCAGTCTTGATGCTAGGAGTTCTGAAGCCTTCTTCGATAGTCCCAAATCACATACCAAATCACTCAACTCATGCTGATCAAACCCCTTACGAACAGAGTCCTCTTCAATTTCAAACTTTTCATCATTGTTGTCACCTAGTTCATTACCATAATCCAGTTCTTCAAGAGAGGGTAGTGTAACGAAAACCGGCACTGGGACTTCATCTGAATGAGCCACTGGGCGTATAGCCGAAGGTAGACTAGGATACTCTATGTTACATTTATTTTTCTTGTTATATCCTGAAGTTTTCACTATACAAAGTAACAGTCACTGAAATGATCTCCTGGCTCTCACCAAACCATAGGTATACCAAATGGCATCTTATCACGTGTTCCCTTTGTCCACATCCGTAAACCCTCAACACACTGTTTGACACCTTATGAGAGGCCCAAGACTTATCTTTATCACCAAGTTTAACTCTGAAATATGCCAAATAGGCTTGCTCTACAAATGTGCTGATATTCGCCCTTTGACTGGGAATGGTGAAACTGCCACAGATATAACAAAATGAATCAGGGTTGTTTAGGCACTTACGACGAGAAACAGCAGAGCCAGACATGATCTGAAAGAAAGGAAATACGTGTGTAAGTAGAAAAATAGATTTTGCTTATCCACTACGTAGAGCAGCGCACAACCTCTGACCACACTGTCTTGCGTGTAAATGAATAGCGTATACAAATCCACGCTACAGTAACCGCACTAATATAAGCGGTAGAGAAAAAACCTGACGTGATAGAAGAAAACTAACTGCACTTTCAGAATCAGCATACCTATTTTAGTGTAAATAAGCTTAAAAATTGAAGTCAACAAAAAATTTGTTCAAAATTGTTTCTATCACTAGGAGGTATGTATTCACAGAAACTGCCATCATTAGAAGAGCAGTGATCAGAGCTTACTGTATGTCAGTGATACTGTTAGGACCGATATCATATTTTAAACTATGCACTAGTCCTATTTTCTGTAAGACATCAATAGTAAATTGCAACTGATGAGAAATATTATTTTATACGCATGTTTGAAAGCCTTTGGGTGAAATCCACTTTCTTTGAGCCACCTCTTCAATTCAACTACCAAATGACAAAATTTGTCACAACTAAATCAATAAGACAAACCTTTCAAATACTATAACTGGTAAATTATCCTCTAAAATTGTCAGATGAAGGCTGAACATAAGAAGTAAGAAGTTTTTTGACACATGCTTATTCTGTGGGTTTAGAAATATAAACAAAGCATACTGCATATGTGAGTGAATGTCAGTCTTATATGTATTCATAGGAATTAATCTTCTCCAGAAAAGGAATCATCCAAGGTCAATTACTAGAAAAATGGTTAATAAAATGTATTAGAAAAGAGTTTTTCTCAAGTATTTTCTTCTTTTAATTTATTTAAAAAAACATTACAGGGGGTCCTCGGGTTACAATGTCTTGACATACGACATTTCAAGTTTACAACACTCACTCCCATAAAAACTTTAAAAAATTGAGACGTGAGAAGGAATAAAGGTAAGGATTTTTTGTACACTCATTTATACTGTTACTACAGTACGGTGTACAGTATAGTATATTTATGTCCTTTTCATTTTTCTGTGTCTTAGTTGTGTTTTTATGTTCTAAATTATGAATTTGTAAATGTGTTAAGATAGGTAAGTGACTTAGACTAGGGTGTGTTTCGACTGACACCAAAATTCGGGTTACATCACTGTTGTAGGAACGGAACTGTGTCGTAACCCAAGGACCCCCTGTAATTAAAAAGTGAAGAATTATTGTGACTTCTTTTAAGATCAAATGTGAGTAACACTTGCTGTGGAATGTTAATTCTGTATACTGTACATGTATTTTGTATACATAGAGCTTGAGAGGATTTACCAAGCACAATGGAACAAACTGCCCAAATCCAGTTGTGCTAAGCTTATAGAGACTTACCCAATAAGACTCAAAGCTGTAATTGCTAACAAAAGGGTTTCTACAAAGTACAAATTAAGGGCCTTAATACTTTATATGAATGAAAGATTTCTGTTTTTGATTTTTAATAGATTTACCGACCATTCTGAAAACATGTTTTCATTTTTTCATTATGGGTTATTGAGTGTAGAATGATGGGCAAAAATGGTTCATTTATCCATTTAAAATAAAATCTCCAGCGTACAGAAAGGAAAGAGAACTGAATATTTTCTGAATCTTCTGAATTTTCATCCATTTTTCAGCTCAATATATATTTCATATAATATTTTGAGCATGGAAAATACTTATGTCATCAAACAAACAACCTGTTTTTACAAAAATAAACTGAAGAGTGTATCGCTAATGATGGCCACCCTTCTTGAAGACATGATTTTTATAACAGTGAAAAAAATCTATTTTGTATACCATTTCTTGTGTTGTAATGAAATTTATTGTAGCGTTTTTGTAAAATAAACTTTGTAAATGTGGTACTTCTTTTTGGCTCACACTGTATAAACAATACCTGGGAGAATAAAAAGAAATACAATCTAACATAGGCTCCTGCTCACATTCTGGGATGGGTACACATATTTCTAATCTTCCTCCAGCAAGCCAAATTCCCACCTACTGACGACAGAAGGAGTCCACATAATTATGTCCTGGACAGAAGCCTGAAATACTTACTCTCCCAATAACGGTTCCTTTCATTGTTAAATAAACATTGAACAAAGTGGGGCATGACACTTTTGGGGAAATACAAAAAAAATGTCACGCATGCACGTCAGAGGATCTTCTTGCTGGCTTATTCGAGGTATGTTTTAACCCACTGGGGTAAGAGGAGGTGCTGTCGCTAACAGCTAGAGGGCCTAAATAATAGTAGTACCACACCAGACCAGGTGGTGGTGAGCTACACTAACTCTCTCAATCCTCTGCAGACCATCCACGGAAAATCCCGCTAGGTACCGGCCCCATTGATGACATCAATTCCCATACCGGCACCATTAAAGATGTCTCTTCTGGTCCTGAAGACGTCACTTCCGGGTACGGCACTAGTGAGGATGTCACTTCCGGTCCTGATGACATCACTTCCGGTCCAGGTCCCGAAGATGTCTCTTCCTGTACTGACCTTTAAAGCCGCCATGTTATCACTATCAAATCAGTTCTGTTTTTGACGTTGTACTCATGAAAAAAATACAAATTTTGCAGCCAGACATATATGGGTGGCTGCCCCAAACCTTTGATGTTTCTTGTGTCTTATTGTGACACTGTGTCTTCTCCTTCTCTCTGTGCAGAACACCGAGAAGCCGCCCACACAGGAGAATTAGCTCTGCTCCTTCCTGCCCTTGAAATAAGGAGTCCAAGGGCCTCTAAGGAGTGGTTGTTTCAAGATTGAGGCCTGATCACTACAGAGCTCCTCAAGAGACCTACTTTGTCTTTGTTTTTACTGGCTAACCTGAGCCTTGTTTTCTGTTAAATTGCTGCCAACATGCTATCCTTACTTGCCAGACAGCATTTACATTAAGTTAAGAAGAAAAGAAAAAAAGGAACGACGACCCTGTTGGCATCCCAAAATTTATTAAGTTGTCACAACTCTGTTTCCCCAGTGCCTAGCCACTTTACAAAATATATTTAAAAATTCATTGAATTAACACTGTTACACTTTCACCTCTTTCTGTGCAAAGGTTACTTGACTCCTTGAGGTCCTTTTTTGCTTAGCAGTGATTGTGCCATTTCTGTAGTGGTGTCTGCATGTCTCAAAGTGATGGCTCCTGTCATCTCCATATAAGATAACAAAAACTGTTTTCCACTTCTTCATCTGTTTCTTTTTTGGTACATTTGTTCATTGTAAGGTGATGAAGATTTTGTGTTAATTTAAATGCCCAACAGCTGTTAAATTGTGTCATTAAAACTTTTCTGTACATGTGCTTTTGTTATTGGCAAAACAGAAATATTTTTGTTCTGATTCTGTGTTTAGGATCCTGATTCAGTTGTCCAAGTTATCCTTTATATACTTCTCCATTGCTTTATACTTAAGACCACACAAAGTATTCAGTCTAAAGGAACACCAGGCAAAGAAATCTGTGGTGCTACGATTCTGAGGAAATCTTTAAGACTTTTGTTTGCTGAAGACACTTGATGATATTTGTAAAAAAACAAAGATTTTTTATTGTTATTATTATTATTATTTCAGTTGTGTATTTTTTTTACATTAAAAAATTGGTACTGACAGACTGTTAGCAACATTGTGATCTGTAGCGAGAGTAGGGAGCAGGTTGAGGAGACCCTGGAGAGGTGGAGCTTTGCTCTAGAGAGGAGAGGAATTAAGGTCAGTAGGAACAGGACAGAATACATGTGTGTAAATGAGAGGGAGGTCATTGGAATGGTGAGGATGCAGGAAGTAGAGTCGGGGAAGGTGGATGAGTTTAAATACTTGGGATCAACAGTATAGAGTAATGAGGATTGTGGAAGAGAGGTGAAAAAGAGAGTGCAGGCAGGTTGGAATGGGTGGAGAAGAGTGTCAGGAGTGATTTGTGACAGGCGGGTATTAGCAAGAGTGAAAGGGAAGGTCTACAGGATGGTAGTGAGACCAGCTATGTTATATGGGTTGGAGACGGTGGCACTGACCAGAAAGCTGGAGGTAGCAGAGTTAAAGATGCTAAGATTTGCATTGGGTGTGGCAAGGATGGATAGGATTCATGTGTGTAAATGAGAGGGAGGTCAGTGGAATGGTGAGGATGCAGGGAGTAGAGTTGGCGAAGGTGGATGAGTTTAAATACTTGGGATCAATAGTACAGAGTAATGGGGGTTGTGGAAAGAGGTGAAAAAGAGTGCAGGCAGGGTGGAATGGGTGGAGAAGAGTGTCAGGAGTAATTTGTGACAGGCGGGTATTAGCAAGAGTGAAAGGGAAGGTCTACAGGACAGTAGTGAGACCAGCTATTTTATATGGGTTGGAGACGGTGGCACTGACCAGAAAGCAGGAGACAGAGTTGGAGGTGGCAGAGTTAAAGATGCTAAGATTTGAACTGGGTGTGACAAGGATGGATAGGATTAGAAATGAGGACATTAGAGGGTCAGCTCAAGTTGGACAGATGGGACACAAAGTCAGAGAGGCGAGATTGTGTTGGTTTGGACATGTGCAGTGGAGAGATGCTGGGTATATTGGGAGAAGGATGCTAAGCTGCCAGGCAAGAGGAAAAGAGGAAGGCCTAAGAGAAGGTTTATGGATGTGGTGAGAGAGGACATGCAAGTGATGGGTGTAACAGCAAGATCTAGAGGACAGAAAGATATGGAACAAGATGATTTGCTGTGGCAACTCCTATCGGGAGCAGCCGAAAGAAGAAGACTGACAGACTGTTAGAGGTTTAGGGCTAGGAACAGTTAATCACCCTGATCTCAGACTTGCATAGTCCCATAGAGATTTCTCTGTGTGTTTGTTTTCAGGTGTGGGTTTAGACTAACAAGGTTTAACTACTTGTTTTTTTTTTGTTTTTATTTTTCCCTCTGACAACCACAGCATGTTCCTAATAAAACATAAAAACATATAACCTATTTTAAATTGTCTTTGACATAATGTCTTGCACGTTCATCTTTTAATTCTTCCAACAGACATTCCATCCATCCATTATCCAACCTGCTATATCCTAACTACAGGGTCATGGGGGTCTGCTGGAGCCAATCCCAGCCAACACAGGGCGCAAGGCAGGAAACAAGCCCTGGGCAGGGCGCCAGCCCACCGCAGGGCGTGCACACACGCACACCAAGCACACACTAGGGACAATTTGTGATTGCCAATGCACCTAAATGGCATGTCTTTGGACTGTGGGAGGAAACCGGAGTACCCAGAGGAAACCCACGCAGACTCGGGGAGAACATGCAGACTCCACGCAGGGAGGACCCGGGAAGCGAATCTGTGTCTCCTAACTGCAAGGCAGCAGCGCTACCCACTGCGCGACCGTGCCGCCCACAGACATTCCTAAAAACTGAAATTAGTCCTGTGTCACTTCATACCTTTCTTCATCACAATTGTCTTGTTGACTTATGAAAGGTCCTGCAGTCTACTTGTAACTACTTGGCTGTAATTTTAAAGTTAGCCTACATTGATTATAAATGTCTTACAAGTATTAGACACACCTGAGTAGTGCTCCGGGTCGGTGTCTGCAGTTCTGTAATTATTGTTACAGATCGAAGAGGAGCAGCAGCTCCTAAGTTTTATTGCAAGACACTGAGCTCCACTACTATTCTCTCCACAGTAGTCGTTACCTCAGAAGCACTGCATGTACTGTAGCTTCTTTTGAAAAGAGACATTTGATCTCCAGACCACTCCTATTCAGATTATCTGAAATGTGTTGCATATGTTTTCGCAAGTTTTCTTGAACAGATTGTTTTAACAAGTAGCAAAGATCAATAGAGTTCTTTCTGTTAGGGTTTTCCAGAAGAGTAGTCAAATTCATTTGCAAGGGTCAATTAACAAGATCATTAGATGGCTCATTAAAGTTCTGAGGGCTACAGAGCCAAGAACAAAATTAAACAAAAAACAAAGTTAAATCCTAAGTAATTTGTTTGCTCAGGTTTCTCAGCGGTTGTTTCTTTAATTAGTTTGGATGCATTTTAAGGTGCTTTAATACCATGATTTCATGCATCATATGTTGAAACTCACAAATTATGCTGCCTATAAATATATACATAATAAATGCTGCCACTTATGAAAAGTACAAAAACTGGTCACAGTATTCATGATAAAAAAATGAAGAATAAAAATGAATAATGCATACTAAATGTGCACAAACATAAGACATAATAATCAATGCGTTCCAAAAGAGTGAAATTGTCATGACAGATAATGTTCACTATGGCCTTTTTCTGACTAGTAGATGAAAAGAATAATTTGTTACTATGAAAAATGACCCTGGTATCAGCAAGGGTTCTTTTAAAAATATCGATTATTGTAATTTAAGCTCACTCCAAGTTGTCAGAAAAAGTGAAGAGTTGCTGTATACAGCGTTAATGGGAGCAATTGATTAATATGAAGGACATGAAGACAAATGAAAATGTAGCACCCCTTGAGTGTCTTTGTTATAGTAATATGATTAGGTTATCGAGGAGACCCTGCACATTTTACTAAAATAAACATGCTGCATGCTAATACTGTACTTACCGATAAAATGTCAGTTTTTAACCTGCTTAATCCAGGTGATGGTCATGGGGAAGTGGAGGCTGGAGCCTATCCCAGATAGCATAGGGCACAAGGCAGGAACAAACCCTGGAAAGGGTGCCAGTCCATCGCAGGACAAACACACACACACTATGGTCAGTTTAGTGTCACTAATCCACCTAACCTCCATGTCTGCAGACATAGGGAGTGAACTAATGCAGACTGGAGAGAACTTGTAAACTCCACACAGAGAGGACTCGGTACATTAACTCTGGTCTCTACAACTGTGATGCAGCAGCACTACCACTGCAATACCATACGACTTTATTACCAATAATATTTATGCAATAATTATATAACTATAATGACCTGGCAAATCTATTATACATATAATTGCTTTTTATATTCTTTAAATTAAATTCTACATGAATAAATTACTACCTGTGAAATATTAATTAGACAGATCAACAGTAGAATAGTTAGGAGAATTCACAATCTGGTCAATATTGGAACTGATCTTGTTGCTGTCATTTTTCTAAAAGAATTTTCTATGATAAGAATTATAGATTAGAGGGAATATCTGTTAGATGTGGTAATCAATTATTTGCTTTAGGCAAGAGCTTGGAGAAAACCAGGAGTGAAAAGGCAAGGATCTCCAGTTGTCTCAAAATGTGTTCTTCTCTCTTTCTAGGGGTAGACTGGAAGCCCTGGAATAGAGACACACCGCAGAAGGACATTGGATGTGCCTGGATGATGTCTCAGCCAATATAAAGGTTAGCCAAACAGAGTGTAACGCCTCTTAGAGTCTGGTGACCCAAGGACATAATGAGCCTAGATCTCAGTTCATTTCTGACAATGACGAAGGGAGTGGTCCCTGCAGTGCTCAGGGTTCATTTACCATGGGCTTTGAACTGGGATTATCTTGGTTATTAGGACAACAAAAACAAACATCTTGTTAAAGCTCCTAAGTGTGACAGTTTTTATTGAATTTCCACTTTTAGTCCATTAAAGAGATTTCTACTAGTGGAGGATGGATAATGTCTTCAGAAATGAGTCTTCTGACTGCCTGATATCTTCCATTTACTCACATTGATTTAAAATAAAAAAGTATAACAGATATATGCAGAAAAAGTAACATTAAATCTAAATGCAAGATCGATAATGCTGATCTGTAGAAATCAAATTCTGAAAAGCATGTAGGAATGCTGAAGATGTAACATTTTCATCCGTCAAAAATGCACAGAAGAAGTTATATCCATCCATCCCTTTTCCTAACCCACTTATTCAGGGCAGGGTCACAAGGAAGGTGGAGTCTATCCCAGGAAGCATACGGCACAAGGCAGGAATAATCCCTGGACAGGGTGCAAGGTGAGAACATATGACAGGGCAAATTTAACAATGGACTGTGGAAAGAGATTGTAGCAGATCCACAAAAATATGGGGAGAACATACAAGCTCCATGCAGGGAGCACCCAGAACTCAAACCCCTCTCTTCCTGTTGTGAGATAGCAAGACTATGACTGCATCACTGTGCCACCCAGAAGAAATTATAGAAGGAACGAAAAGGTTAGTTCATACTGTATTTTAAAAACTTCTATGTACACCTCAAGGGACACAATTCTCAAACATTTTCACATGTTAATTACCTTGCATGTGATCTGCTTCATGCAATTCTGGCAACTGTACTTTAAAAATGGATTGAGCAGCACTAAGAGCTGTGCAAAGAGGAGCTCCCTAGATGAGAAGAAGCTAAGATAGCTGAACCTGTTTTTTTTCTCCAGTAAAGGATACATCAGGTTTTCAGAATTCTCAAAGGCATCGATAACACAGATCCAGAAGAATTCTCCCAGTTAACTTGTAAATCACATACTTAACACCAAAACCAGAAAACACTTCTGAACTTGACTGACCTATTCACTCATCTACAAAGACACTACTTCCTGTTTAGATGCCTAGTAGGGTTTTACATCTAGGGCAGTATGTCTCCACTAAGAAAGGACATTTCAATATATCAATACACAGATAGATAGATACTTTATTAATCCCAATGGGAAATTCACATTCTTCAGCAGCAGCATACTGATACAATAAATAATATTAAATTAAAGAATGATAATAATACAGGTGAAAAAAACAGACAATAACTATGTATAATGTTAAATATTAACGTTTACCCCCCCTGGTGGAATTAAAGAGTCGCATAGTTTGGGGGAGGAACGATCTCCTCAATCTGTCTGTGGAGCAGGACAGTGACAGCAGTCTGTCACTGAAGCTGCTCTTCTGTCTGGAGATGACATTATTTAGTGGATGCAGTGGATTCTCCATAATTGATAGGAGCCTGCTGAGCGCCCTTCGCTCTGCCACAGATGTTAAACTGTCCAGCTCCATGCCAACAATAGAGCCTGCCTTCCTCACCAGTTTGTCCAGGCGTGAGGCGTCTTTCCTCTTAATGCTGCCTCCCCAGCACACCACTGCGTAGAAGAGGGCGCTCGCCACAACTGTTTGATAGAACATCTGCAGCATCTTATTGCAGATGTTGAAGGAAGCCAGCCTTCTAAGGAAGTATAACCGGCTTTGTCCTTTCTTGCACAGCGCATCAGTATTGGCAGTCCAGTCTAATTTATCATCCAGCTGCATTCCCAGATATTTATAGGTCTGCACCATCTGCACACAGTCACCTTTGATGATCACTGGGTCTATGAGGGGTCTGGGCCTCCTAAAATCCACCACCAGCTCCTTGGTTTTGCTGGTGTTCAGGTGTAGGTGGTTTGAGTCGGACCATTTAACAAAGTCATTGATTAGGTCCCTATACTCCTCCTCCAGCCCATTCCTGATACAGCCCACGATAGCAGTGTCATCAGCGAACTTTTGCACATGGCAGGACTCCGAGTTGTATTGGAAGTCCGATGTATATAGGCTGAACAGGACCGGAGAAAGTACAGTCCCTTGTGGCGCTCCTGTGTTGCTGACCACAATGTCAGACGTGCAGTTCCCAAGACGCACATACTGAGGTCTGTCTTTAAGATAGTCCACGATCCATGCCACTAGGTATGAATCTAATCCCATCTCTGTCAGCTTGTCCCTAAGGAGCAGAGGTTGGATTGTGTTGAAGGCGCTAGAGAAGTCTAGAAACATAATTCTTACAGCACCACTGCCTCTGTCCAAGTGAGAGAGGGATCGGTGTAGCATATAGATGATGGCATCTTCCGCTCCCACCTTCTCCTGATATGCAAACTGCAGAGGGTCAAGGGCGTGTTGAACCTGTGGCCTAAGGTGGTGAAGCAGCAGCCTCTCCATGGTCTTCATCACATGTGATGTCAGAGCAACAGGCCGAAAGTCATTCAGCTCACTAGGACGTGATACCTTTGGGACTGGGGTGATACAAGATGTTTTCCAAAGCCTCGGGACTCTCCCCTGTTCCAGGCTCAGGTTGAAGATGCGCTGTAGAGGACCCCCCAGCTCCGATGCACAGACCTTCAGCAGTCGTGGCAATACTCCATCTGGACCCGCTGCTTTGCTGGCACGAAGTCTCCTCAGCTCTCTGCTCACTTGCGCTGTTGTAATTATGGGTGGGGATGTCTTTCCTATGCTGGTATCAGCAGAAGGATGTGTGGAGGGTGCAGTACTCCGAGGTGAGAGTGAGAGTGGGTTAGGGTGGTCAAACCTGTTAAAAAAGTTGTTCATTTGGTTTGCTCTCTTCACGTCTCTCTCAATGGTGGTACCCCGCTTCGAGCTGCAGCCAGTGATGATCTTCATCCCATCCCACACTTCCTTCATGCTGTTATTCTGCAACTTCTGCTCCAGCTTTCTCCTGTACTACTCCTTCACTGCCCTGAGTTGGACTCGGAGTTCCTTCTGCACGCGCTTCAGCTCATGCTGATCACCGTCTTTAAAAGCCCTTTTCTTCTGATTCAAAAGGCCCTTGATGTCACTTGTAATCCATGGCTTGTTGTTAGCATAGCAGCGTACTGTTCTTACTGGAACTACAATGTCCATACAGAAGTTGATGTAGTCAGTAGTGCAGTCAACAACTTCCTCAATGTTCTCACTATGAGATCCCTGCAGGATATCCCAGTCTGTAGTTCCAAATATGTTGGGGTAACTCCCCCCCCCCCAGTAGAAAAACTAAATACCCCAAAATCCCAAAAATGTATAACTAGTTTGATTGAAATTTGATGACGATATGGAAAAAAGAAAATTAGCCAACCTCTGCTTTTTTATCTGTCGATATTTGTCATTAATAATGTTGTAGCAAGTGGAACATTCAAACGCACTGCATCCTTTTTTTTACTCAGCACTGAAAAGTGATCACACAGAATAATGATGCGTGCTGGTTTGTGCAAATGCAAAAGTGAAGTGAAAGGAGGAAAATTTGTTGAAGCTCAAAGAAGTCATGGTTAACAAGCTCTATAAGGCTGAAGTGCATGCCAGGTTATGTGGCTGTGAGCATAGGTAGAAAGAAGAAAGAAAGGAGAAGATGATGAAGTGCTTGAAGTTGAACTAAATAACCTCAAGTACTCACTATACTTCCTATTCTGTAGGTTTCTTCTTATTCCTCACCATGTAGCAGAAATGATCTACAAATTCTTCTTAGCCCAGGGAAGGGGCTGTACCAGTCAATTTTATGCAATTAATACAGTAAGAAAGGTATATACCATCCCTTCATCTTATTTGCAACCTTGTGTCAATGAGGACAAAGAGGCTATAATTCTGATCAGCTATTGTGCTGCGGCAGACATTTTAATCAACGCTCACAAAGTTTAAATAAAACATCGATAAAAACGTCAAAGTCAACAACTGCTGGTTTTTTTTTCCTAAACCACATATTTATTGTCTTGCCAGATTATAGCTTTTATCTTAAAATATACCTATTTGTCTCATCTTGGATTGTTTTTGGACATGTTATATTTACAACACACTTTCCCCCCTGATGGCTAAGGCCATTTGAACTGACCACCTGCCAAATAGTGCAGCAGGTAGCCTGCTTTGTTTTCCTACAGGCCTTTCCCAAAAACTTTGCCCAGCCGGACTGGGGAGATTTCCATTCTATGGAAGAGCTTATACTTTTTGTAAAACCACCCATCGGTCTCAAAATCTGGGAGAGCAAAACAGTCCTCTACTGGATTTCCTAGAGATTACGCCCTATACAATAAGCCTCTTCCACATAAATCGGGCGTGTGACCTACCCGGGAACTAGGCGGGATATAGGTGGAGGGGAGGAAACGGTTTGTGCATTCTTGCCAACCCCCTGACGTTATCGAATATGGGGCACGTAGTCATTAATGGTTACAAACTTGATGCCTTGTTTGATTCCGGCAGCAACATTTCCATTGTTGATTGCCGATATGTCTTACTGCGACAAAAAATTAAAGAAAAGACCAGTATTAAATGCATTCATGGAGACATCTGTATGTACAATACCGTCCTATGTTTCGTGAGTCAGGGAGGATCGCTGAAAAAATTCCTCATGGCGGTCCAACCTAATCCACCTTTCCCAGCGATTCTGGGGTGGAACTGGTCTGATAATAAATGAGGTAAACTGTTGACTACTCCCGATAAAAACTTAGGCCTTATCAGACCATCTCAGACAAATACGTCATCCATCTGCACCTTGACAAGTCTGGAGTAATCCCCGCCCCTTGAGGTCAGGGGTCTTTGCGCAAGTTGGCATTCCTAAAGAAGTCCTAATTGACCAAGGGACGCCTTTTACCTCAGAGACGTTCAGGGAAACGGCCAAGTTACTAAAAATAAAGCACTTAAAGACCGCGGTGTATCATCCTCAAACCGACGGTCTAGTGCATAGATTTAATCAGACTCTCAAGCAGATGCTTCTCAAGGTGGTCAGTGGGGAGGGGAGGAATTGGGATCAACTCCTCCCCCTCGTTCTCTTTGCCTATCGGGAAGTCCCACAAGCCTCTACGGGGGTTCTCAACTTTTGAATTATTATACGGACGACAACCCTGAGGTATATTGGATATTTTGAAAGAAGGCTGGGAAAGAGAGGCTCTTCCCTCTACAAATATTTTGGAATATATCACACAATTTTGCGATAGATTTGGGAAAATTCAACCTATTCTAAAAAATCATATGGAAGAGGCAAGCAGCACAGGCCCGTTATTATGACCGTCTCGGGGATTGTGTCATGGTATTAGTTCCCACCTCCCATTCTAAATTACTTGCCCATTGACAAGGCCCTTATGAAATTAAGGAAAGAAAAGGATTGGTCGACTATTTGGTGAAACAACCCAATTCTAGACCAAGTGAGCGGGTTTATCATGTGAACTTGCTGAAGCCATGGAAGGAGAGGGAGTCAGATCCCTCCTCCGTCAGCCCTGCTCATTCTTTGCTCACATAGACATCCTTAATTTCGGTGAGGAATTAACTGGTAGACAAAGGTGGGAGCTGGAATCAGCTATTCTGTCCATCTCGGAGGTGGTGAGTGAAAAACCCAGAAGGACCTTTCTGATTGCGTACAACATAGTGACTGAACCGGGGGTTATAGTCCAAGAGTGCCCCTATAGACTTCATGAGGCAAAGAAAGAAGAAGTGGAGCTGGAAATCAAGCGAATGCTGGAACTAGTAGTGATAGAGGAAAGTTATAGTCCCTGGTCCAGCCCAATCGTCTTGGTTAATAAGCCTGACGGCACTTGGAGGTTTTGCAGTGACTTCCGTCGGCTTAACCATGTCTCCCTATTTGATGCTTATCCCATGCCTTGCATGGACGACCTCCTCGAAAGGCTTGAACAAGCAGAATTTTTGACCACACTTGACATGACAAAGGGATACTGGCAAATTACTTTAACGGACTCTGTGAAGGTCAAGATAGTGTTTAGCACCCCTAGCGGACACTGGCAGTATCATGTCCTTCCATTCTGGTTACACGGGGCTCCTGCAACCCTCCAGTGTCTGGTGGACAAAGTGCTCCAACCCCATAATACGTATAGTGCTGCCTATCTGGGTGACGTCGTCATCTATTCCAGCACATTGAAGGAACACATACAGCAGGTCACTACGGTATTGTGGGCACTAGGAGAAGCCAGGCTTTATATCAATCCCAAGAAATGTTTCTTTGGACTGAAAGAGGCTAAATATTTGGGCTACCTGGTGGGTCAGGGTACCGTGAAACCACAGTGTTCAAAAATAGATGCCATTTTAAAATGGCCCCTTCCATGAACCAAGTGGCAGGTCCAAGCATTTCTCGGATTAGCCGGGTAATACTGCCGGTTCATACCACAGTTTTCGTAGAGAGCGGCACCCTTGACTGATCTGACAAAGAAGAGGGCCCCTAATCATGTGATATGGACTGATACGACGGACTCTGCATTCTGTGACTTAAAACAGGCTGTTACTTCAGCACCAATATTAAAAGCTACTAATTTTTCTCTCCCTTTTATTCTCCAGACAGACGCTTCGGACACAGGCCTGAAGGCCGTGCTGAGCCAAACCGTTGATGGTGTTGAACACCCCGTCATGTACCTGAGCCGGAAACTGTTGGATCGGGAGACCAGGTATGCAGCGGTAGAAAGGGAACCATTTGCAATTAAATGGGCGATTACGCAGTTCAGGTACTACCTTTTGGGCCGGGAGTTCACTCTGGTGACGGATCATGCACCCCTTCAGTGGATGGCCTTTCACAAAGAGTCGAATACATGGGTCACTAGGTGGTTTCTTTACCTCCAACCTTACAATTTTCGCTAACTCATTGTAAGGGCTCTCTCCATGGCAACACTGATGCCCTCTCTCATGCCCACAACCTCTTGCTGCAGGATGTCCGACCCAATGGGTCTGGGCTGGGGGGGGGGGGGGGGGTGTCTTGTCACACACATGCGAGTAGGAGGCAGCTAAAGGGCCTGAGTAATTTTAAATAAACATTCGACCAGGGGGCGGCAGAGTGTGCTGACTGTCTTTCTCTGTTCCCTACAGACCTTTCCCGGGAAATCCTGCAAGGTTCCGGCGTCTCAGAAGACATCACTTCTGTTGCCTGCCCCTTTGCTGACATCACTTCCAGACCAGAAGACATCACTTCTGGTGCCAGCCCCTTTGCTGACGTCACATCCGGCCCAGAAGACATCACTTCCAATTCTGGCCCTTTCGATGACGTCACTTCCTTTACAGGCCTTTAAAGCCTCCATCTTTGTCTATTATAATCAGTTCTGTTTTGGACTCTGTTCTATGCACATCATGCTTAACCCCTTAACCGCCCTCTGCCGGATATATCCGGCGCCGCTGTTTTAATGCTAACGCCATACTGCCGGAATTATCCGGCACATTTGCCTCTGGTTATATGAATGCCTGGCAAGTAGTATAACTGACGGTTTGGCGTGGGTATTATTAGTACGTTGTATTTCGACAAGTCTGTGGTTTCTTGGCCGGTCATGTGACGTGATTCGCATGTGACATCTGTGAATATGGCGAAACGTAAACTGACTTCAAGTGAGGCTTTGCAGGCGATTTTGGACAATTCTGATCATGATTGTAGCAGTTCTGAAGAAGATTTTAGCGACAATGATGAGCAGCAACGTGCGCTGCATGATACTGTAAATGAAGAGGCATCGGATGACGGCGCTGAGTGGGTGTATCCCCAGCACCTCAGCTGGGCTGCTGCCCGTGGTGAACTACCTTTTCTGCATCCGTTTGAGGCAACGTCTGGCTTCATTGTTGATGTAAACAATTACACTGCTGAGCAGTTTTATGAGCTGTTTGTGTCACCTGATTTGATCAGACATTTTGTTCATCAGACAAATCTGTATGCAGCACAGTTCATTGAGAAAAATCCCAATTTACCTCCACATTCCCGTGTTCATGCTTGGTTTGACACTGATGAAAACGAAATGAAAAAATTCATTGGGATCTTGATGTTGATGGGAATAATCAGAAAACCAGATATTGAGATGTACTGGTCTACAGATCCTATGTATGCAACACCTATTTTTGCAGCTGTCATGACACGTAACCGATTCTCTTTGCTGCTGAAATTCTTTCATTTGAATGACAACAGAAATGAGCCAGATAAGAAAGATCCAAACCGCGACCACTTGTTCAAGCTACGTCCTTTGATTGATCATTTATTTGAAGCATTTCAGTTGCCCTACATGCCAGGACCGTCAGTTGCAGTTGATGAAAGTTTATTGTTGTGGAAGGGCCGCTTACAGTTTAGACAGTATCTACCATTGAAAAGGGCACGGTTTGGTATCAAGATGTTTTGCTTAGCTGAGAATTCAGGTTACATTTATAGATTTCGTATATACACTGGCAAAGAGGATCCTATGACTAGTATTTCAGCAGTGTTGCCAGATGAATGTAAGGACTTTGGACTGTCAGAAAAAATTGTTGTGTACCTTGCCCTAACACTATTGGACAATGGGTACACCATTTGGATGGATAACTGGTACTCCAGTTGTAGGCTGTTCCATTACCTTCATCACCGTAAAACTACAGCATGTGGCACAATTCGTTGTAACAGGGTCCCTCCAGAAGTTCGCAATTCAGCGCCAGCACCGGGTCAGCACATTGCATACCGTAGTGGCCCATTGCTGTGCCTGAAATTTCGTGACAAAAAAGATGTGCACATGCTAACAACTCAGCACAATGAGTCTGTGCAGGAGGCTCCCCGCAGAAGAGGACGCCCATCACCTACTGATGTCCGTTACAAGCCTCAATGCATCATTGAGTATAACAGCAACATGGGTGCTGTTGACAAGCAGGACCAAATATTGGAACCCTATTCGGCTGCAAGAAAAACTATGAAGTGGTACAAAAAGTTATCAGTTCATCAGCTTCAAATGGCAATGTTAAATGCTCACATTTTGTACCAGAAAAATGGAGGCACAAAAACATTTCTGCAGTTTGAACATGACGTCATTGCAGCCTTCATTTTCTCTGGTGAGGAACAACATACAGATAGAGTAGAGGCAGTGGTGAGGCTCACAGAACATCACTTTCCAGACAAACTGGAACCAACACCAACTTGGACCAAGCCACAGGCACGCTGTCGCGTATGTTCAAAGAAGGGTCAGCGTAGAGACGTCAAGACCTTCTGCTCAAAGTGTCCCAGCAATCCAGGACTTTGTGCAGTTCCCTGCTTTGGCCTGTGGCACAGCAAATTCAAATACTGGGAATGAAACTATGATTGACTGAACTAATTTTGACTTTTGAATTACTTTTGACTGTTCCGTTTTGTTGTAGACAATAAATCCAGAAGCCTGAGAAAAGGTACATTTTGTGTTTTATTATGTGTTTGCCCATTTCTAGAACTTGCACAACATTTAGTGGTCAATACTGCTTGAATAAATATAAAAAATGTAAAAAAAAATGTAAAAAAGTAAAAAAACGAAAATTGTTCAGATTTCGCCTGGCGTGGGGAATATTTAGGGAGTTGGCGGTTAAAGGGTTAAAAAACTTGACTTTTGCAGCCAGGAAAACAATATACGGGTGGATGTCCCAAATCTTTATGATGTCTGTGTTGCTTAATTATCTATATATATAATTCACTAACCCGCCGCCAGAGCAAGCAAGACACCCATGGAAAGCACGCGGGACGGAGCCACGCCCACCAACTCTAAGACCATTGGATACGACAACAACTCGCAGAGCCACGCCCACCAACTCGGACGCGACGACACAGAAAAACAGCATCATTTATGTTCGTCTGTGCTAGAGTTCACATGCACCTCTGAGCCACGTTGACTGTTCATAGAGGCATGTTTCTCGCGGATGTGAATCGCTATATGCAGCATGTAAAACAGTTTGCGACGGGTATCCCATGGGATCCTTAAAACAATCCTTTAAAACTGAGGTTAAAACACAATGAAGGAAGCAGTCTTTAAAAACCAATAAGCCCTGTGCCTCTGTTTCATTAGCGTCTCACCTCCTTCACCGATGCAGGCCCTGCAACAGTCAAGACGCTCTCTCAGCAGCTGACCTTCTCTGTGCCTGACTCCACTACTGTCAGTTGCCTGATTAAAAATGGCCTTTTCAAGGGGAGCTATGGACCCGCTATACCACAGGAACACATTCCCTTCGAGCCTGCTCTCGCTCATTCTAACGTACCGGCTTTCTCTTTCTCCTCACTCGCTCGCACACTGGACAGGGGAGAAACACCCGCAGCACGAATCCACCCGGAAACTGTTTCAGCCACATTTCCACGCCCCTCGCTACGCTGTGAGCATGGTGATTATTTATTTAAAAATAGCCTTTTTGAAGGGGAACTGTAGACCCGCTATACCACAGGAACACCTGTGACATTGCCTTCACATTGTTTTCCTTTTATTTCTGATCCCGTCGAGCAGATCAGACACCCAGGCAAACAACACTGAATAATCAATAGCTGCAACTACTTTGCCCGCCCCAACTCCTCACCTGAGTCAGTTTCGTCTCTGTTCAGCAGTGTTTCCCAAACTTGATCCTGGTGAACCCCTATGGCTGCAGGGTTTTGTTCCAACCGGATTCCTAATCATTACTGCCGGTGAAACTCATCTGGGATAAGTCGGTTTTTCAAATGCAGCCGTGTAGCAGATTAGTCTACCTGGATGTAATAATCCAAGATGAATGTGCGCCCCCGCGCTGAGTGAAAAACCAATGTATATTGAGTCTAGAAAACATGATCAGCAAGTCTTTGATAGGCTGCAACAAAATGATGAAAGAACGGGCACATTTTTTTCACACAAGCTGTGTGTGTGGGTGGGTGGGTGTTATTTAGTTAATTAGTTACTCGAAGGATTTCAAGATTTAATATGCACAAGCAGTAACACTGCAAAAGCAGCCCAAACCAGAAAAGAGTCGGCAAAAAGTGGCCTACAAATTAAACATGTGTGCATTGTACTTACTGAAAGCAGCATTACGGATTATGCAAATGTTCACTTTTTTCCCTCCTTTTAGACAACTGTTTGTCTTTCTGGAAGTGTTCAGTCATCAATAAATAATTATGCGGCGTATGCCTGCAGGAACACGTGCAGCGAGCGAGCGAGAGAGAGCTAGTGACACACACACACACATACAGGCGCGTGCGCGAGAGAGAGAGCACTGGACACATAAGAATAATAATACTTCATTACATTGATATAGCGGTGTTCTCAGTATTCAAAGCGCTATCCACACAGGGAGGAACCAGGAAGCGAACCCACAATCTTCCACAGTCTCCTTACTGCAAAGCAGTGGCACTACTACGGCGCCACAAGGCAGTTAAAGAATGCACCGGGCTCGATTTTGTTTTCACTTCTGTTTACAGCGATCGGGTTGTAGATTGCATTGTTGCAATGTTACTTTTCTTGGTGGCTTATTACATTATATGGATGTTTCACATGTTCATTTTTTCCCCTGTGCTTAAAAGACATTAAAAAAGTGTTTCTCAACTGTGACTCCGGAACATCTCAGTACGCAAGCTATATTAAGAGTCAACAACGAAAACTCGCTACACCTTAATCTACAAGTACTGACACTTATCACTACCGACGAAGTAACTTTCACCAGTGTGGCTTTCTTCGTCACAGGCGATCCCGCTTTCAGTCACGGACAATTATATGTTGCTCTCTCCAGAGGTCTATCTTTTCATTCACTCACAGTCGTATCCTCAAACCCATGCCATTTGGATAACTGTGTCGTTCAGGAAGTGTTCACCCATCAATACATAATTATGCGGCATACGCCGCAGGTTGGCTAGTCACAATATATTGTATATGTGAAATGGGAAGGTGAGACATCAGCATACACAACTTAACTATTAGTTAACCAAAAATTTTTTACTTCCTAATTTCATTTTGCTCCTGAAACTATTCCAATGTATACAGTGGATTAAAAAAGCATTCAGATCTACTCACTTTTTCATATTTTGCTTTATTACAGCCTTGTGCTAAAATCATTACTTTCCTACATTAAGCAGCACTCAGTACTCCAGAATGACAAAACATAAACAGAATTTTAGACATTTTTGTTAATTTACTATAAATAAAAAACTGATATATCACATTTGACACACATACTATATTCAGAACCTTTGCTGTGACTCTTGAAATTTGATCATCATTGAGATGTTGTTTGGATTTTGACACTTGTTTGGAGTCCACCTGAGGTCAATTCAGTGGATTGGAAATGATAAGGAAAAGCAAACACCTGTCTATTGAAGGTCCACAGCTGAAAATGTGTATCATAGCAGAAATCAAGCCATGATGTCAGAGGAATTGCCTGCAGAGCTTAGAGACAGGATTGTGTCAAAGCACAGATCTGGGGAAGGCTAAACATACTTTTTGCAGCATTGAAGGTTCCCAAGAGTAGAACAACCTTCATAATTCTTAAATGGAAGAAGTTTGGAACAAACACAACTCTTCCCAGAGATGTTAAACTGAGCAATCGTGGGAGAAGGTCTTTTATAAAAGAGGTGACTATGAACCTGATTGTTACTCTGACTGAGCTCCAGAGAACCTGCGTGGAGATGGGGAAAACTTTCTGAAGGACAACCATCACTGCAACACTCCCTTGATGTGGGTGTTATTAAAGAGGGCCAGATAATAGCCTCGGCTCAGTAAAAGACATATGGAAATTTACTTGGAGTTTGCAGAAAGGCACCTAAACCTAAACTCTCAGACTGTGAGAAACAAGTTTTTCTGGTCTGTTGAAACCAAGATTAGCATCATGTCTGGAGCAAACCAGGTAATGCCATTACCTGTGAAAAACATTTCCAACTAGGGGGCTCCGCCCCCTGCTCACTTCGCTCGCCAACCCCTGGTGTTGATGACGCATATAGGAAGCAAATAAAGTTGTCCATGTCCAAAAATGGGCTCAGAGAGGTAGATGCCAACCTTGTCCATGGTTTGTCCTTGTGATTTGTTGATGGTCATGGCAAAGGCAGGTTTAATGGGGAATTGTCGCCGTTTAAGTGTAAAAGGTAATTCCAGGTCAGAACTTGTAAGGTCAATTCTAGGAATTAGAACAGTATTGTTAGCATGTGATCCTGTAAGAAGTTTTGCTTCAATAACATTGTGTGTCATGGTGTTGAGGACTAAACGTGTACCATTGCATAAACCCTGTTTAGTGTTAAGGTTTCTTAATAGCATGATTATTGTTCCGTTTTTAAGGCTAAGATTGTGTTGTGGTAATTCGGCTGGGTTAATAGTGTTCAAATATTCTAAGGGGAAATTAAGATGGTCATTGTCGTCATCAGAGTCAACTTTGTCAGAGCTTAGAAAGAGCTGTGCCTCTCCAGGAAGTAATGAAATGACCTGGTTATTAATGTGATCAACATTAATATTTTTTGGACATAATATAGTTCGTTGTGTTAAAAGGGGTATTTGGTGTAATGAGATTGCTGTTCCAAATATCTCCGTAACTAAGTTGTAGCAGATAAAGGGTTGAGGAATTGTAATAATATCTGGGTGAAGTCTATCTGTATTGGTGAGTCTACCATCTCCCAGTTGTAATAACCAATTGTTATATTCGGGATCTGGACATCGCATGTTTTGTACCAACTGTATCTTTTGAAAGCAATGCCAATTGTCTGCGTATTTTAAGGTGGACTGAACAATAGCTGAGCGCATGGCATGTGGAACAATAGCTAAGCACTGTCTAAAATCTCCTCCTAATAAAAGTACCTTTCCTCCAAAGGGAATATTATTATTCATCAACGTTTGTAGAAGTTTATCATTGGTGTTGAGTAAGTGACTGGATGCCATTAGATGCAACAGTAAATGAAATATTGTAGGATCTAATGCAGTTCATAAAGTTTTTACTTTCAGGTACTTTGTTAGTTAGAAGCTTCTGTAGATATGCAGGATATGAATGTAAAGGAGGCAGTCTAATTTGACCCTTTTGACAACAATGTGTAAATTCATTACTTGTATTGCTAGTTGTTTCTTCAGGGAAGTTAAGTGAATGACAATGATTGCAAATGACATTCATTAATCCCAATGAATTTTCATGAATAGTGGACTCATTATTGAACGCGTTGTCAGCTAACTGGCACAATCGTTTAGCAGGTGTCTGTCATTGATGTCCTTGACGTGTATCTTTTGTCTGTGCCGTTTGAGAAGCACGTTGTTGTATGTGCAGGATTTGGGACGTGCTATTCTGGAGCTGTAATCGATTTGCCTGTGCTGTGTGAGAAGCCCGTTGCAGTTTACAGCGTTCATTGTTTGTATTGAGCCTTGCCCGTTTTTGTATGTCGGTTAGTCAAGCTTTCTCTTTTTGGAACCTTGCCTGCTTGTTTTCCGGCATTTCAGATGCGCGTTGTAGACGTCTGCGTTTCCCTTTGCTGCTGTTTTTGTATCTCTGAGACTCGAGGTGTTTCGTTTTGAACCCTTGCCTGTTTCGATGCAGCACTTTGAGACGCGCGCTGCATGCGTCTACGTTCATTGTGTCTGTCCATCTGCGCTCGTTTCTGTAACTGTGTTAGTTGAGCTTTGCGTTTTTGGAGCCGAGACATTTTTTCTTCCGGGGTTTCAGAAGCGCGTTGTAGGCGCCGACGTGTATTGTTTTTTTTCATGCGAGTTCGTGTGTTTGGTCCCGTCACTCGAGCCGTATCGTTTTGTACCCGTGATCGTGAATTCATGACTTGTTTGTTCTTCAGTGTTAGAAATATGGATAAGTAATAAGGAGGATCGCACACACTGTTAATATGGAGCCTTTTCTGTGGTTGAACGGTTAATAGTGCATCAGTGTAATGAGATCGACCTATGCTGCATAATTTGAACGTGTTCAGATGACGTATGTTTAATACGGACGGTTCGTTCAGTAATGGGGCTTTGTGTCTCATTTCTTATTTATGTTAGTGTGGTCGTGGGTCTGAATCCTCCTTTTTGTGTATGTTTCGTGTGCTATGTCCGTAGTCTGTCTCGTTTCGTGTCCAATGGGTTTGTGTGGCGCTCGCGTCTGACTTCTTTTTTTTTTGTGTGCTAGGGGCGCGTTGCCTCACTTTTTTTATCTCTGTTAGTGGAGGGGGTGTTTGTGTGTGTCGTGGGTTTGAATCCTCTTTTTTGTGTGCGTACCGTTTCGTGTGCTATGTGGCGCTTGCGTCTGACTCCTTTCTTTTTGGTGTTCTAGGGGCGCGTCGCCTCATTTCTTATTTCAGTTACTGGAGGGGGGCTTTGTGTGTCGTGGGTCTCAATCCTCTTCTTTGTGTGTGTTCCGTTTCGTGTGCCATGGGCTTCGTGCGGCGCTGTGTGCGGCGCCGGCGTCTGACTCCTTTTTTCTGTGTGCTATGGGCACGGCGCCTCATTTCTTATTTTACGTTGCTTTCCATCCGGTTTCTGTTGCTTGGAAGGGGGGTTTTGTGGGGGCGCCTGCGCAGTACGTCTTTTGCGTCCACGGCCCATGTCCGGATGTCCCTGCGTTCATCCGGTTTACCATTCTCGTTTAGTAATATGGATAGTGACACATGGTGATGGCAGCATCATGCTGTAGGGTTGTTTTTCAGCGGCAGGGACTGCATGGGAGTTTAGACAGGGTTGAAGGAACTTTAAACAAGTAAGGGCCTCATCTGACTTCAGAACTATTTCTGGAGCTTGGCCAGAAGTGGCCCTAAGATTGATTTTAAAAGTTGTTTCACAGTCCGAAGACCTCTAAGTTTGAACTGAAGAATGCTGAAAAGTTCTCAAATGGCAGATGGAATAAAGACCAGGGGGTCAGACTTGCTGAAGGTGCTGTATGTGATGGTTAGCCTACTATTCATTGTAACAAAAACCATGTCATTACATGTGCCAGATGATAGTGGCTACCCACCCATGCTGGCGCCCAACGTCTTTCCCAGACCACCAGAGTGCAGTGGAGAGGTACTGCAATTGGCTGTGGCTTGATGCGTCAGATGGCAGGCTGCTCTACCAGAAAATGAAGGTCTGCAGCATTCTGATTGCATATGCATAAGGCTGACTGGCACAGTCTATGTATGGTTGTTCCACGGTGGCAACATTCCAGGGACTGAAGTGTGTTCATATACAGTGGTGTGAAAAACTATTTGCCCCCTTCCTGATTTCTTATTCTTTTGCATGTTTGTCACACAAAATGTTTCTGATCATCAAACACATTTAACCATTAGTCAAATATAACACAAGTAAACACAAAATGCAGTTTGTAAATGGTGGTTTTTATTATTTAGGGAGAAAAAAAAAATCCGAACCTACATGGCCCTGTGTGAAAAAGTAATTGCCCCCTGAACCTAATAACTGGTTGGGCCACCCTTAGCAGCAATAACTGCAATCAAGCGTTTGCGATAACTTGCAATGAGTCTTTTACAGCACTCTGGAGGAATTTTGGCCCACTCATCTTTGCAAAATTGTTGTAATTCAGCTTTATTTGAGGGTTTTCTAGCATGAATCGCCTTTTTAAGGTCATGCCATAGCATCTCAATTGGATTCAGGTCAGGACTTTGACTAGGCCACTCCAAAGTCTTCATTTTGTTTTTCTTCAGCCATTCAGAGGTGGATTTGCTGGTGTGTTTTGGGTCATTGTCCTGTTGCAGCACCCAAGATCGCTTCAGCTTGAGTTGACAAACAGATGGCCGGACATTCTCCTTCAGGATTTTTTGGTAGACAGTAGAATTCATGGTTCCACCTATCACAGCAAGCCTTCCAGGTCCTGAAACAGCAAAACAACCCCAGACCATCACACTACCACCACCATATTTTACTGTTGGTATGATGTTCTTTTTCTGAAATGCTGTGTTCCTTTTACGCCAGATGTAACGGGACATTTGCCTTCCAAAAAGTTCAACTTTTGACTCATCAGTCCACAAGGTATTTTCCCAAAAGTCTTGGCAATCATTGAGATGTTTCTTAGCAAAATTGAGACGAGCCCTAATGTTCTTTTTGCTTAACAGTGGTTTGCGTCTTGGAAATCTGCCATGCAGGCCGTTTTTGCCCAGTCTCTTTCTTATGGTGGAGTCGTGAACACTGACCTTAATTGAGGCAAGTGAGGCCTGCAGTTCTTGAGACGTTGTCCTGGGGTCTTTTGTGACCTCTCGGATGAGTCGTCTCTGCGCTCTTGGGGTAATTTTGGTCGGCCGGCCACTCCTGGGAAGGTTCACCACTGTTCCATGTTTTTGCCATTTGTGGATAATGGCTCTCACTGTGGTTCGCTGGTGTCCCAAAGCTTTAGAAATGGCTTTATAACCTTTACCAGACTGATAGATCTCAATTACTTCTGTTCTCATTTGTTCCTGAATTTCTTTGGATCTTGGCATGATGTCTAGCTTTTGAGGTGCTTTTGGTCTACTTCTCTGTGTCAGGCAGCTCCTATTTAAGTGATTTCTTGATTGAAACAGGTGTGGCAGTAATCAGGCCTGGGGGTGGCTACGGAAATTGAACTCAGGTGTGATACACCACAGTTAGGTTATTTTTTAACAAGGGGGCAATTACTTTTTCACACAGGGCCATGTAGGTTTGGATTTTCTTCTCCCTAAATAATAAACACCATCATTTAAAAACTGCATTTTGTGTTTACTTGTGTTATATTTGACTAATGGTTAAATGTGTTTGATGATCAGAAACATTTTGTGTGACAAACATGCAAAAGAATAAGAAATCAGGAAGGGGGCAAATAGTTTTTCACACCACTGTACTCACGTTTACAAAGTGATTGTAATTTGTAAAGGTAATTATGTAGAAATGTGCATGTGCCAAATGTTATAAATATGATTTTTATTTTGGTGTATGCATTTTCATTTTTTAGGGGGTGTGCATAATTATATGCTCGAATCCACGCAGTTTTTTTTAAATGAGACACAGGTGCTAGAGAGATACACACACAAATGAAGTAAAATTGGAATACGCTGAGGTGGACAAGTGTACAAGGGACCTCAACTGTTGGGTAGGTGTTTATTACCCATTGACACAGACACAGAAAGGCTATAAGGTCTTTATTTCTCTTCAGTTAATCTGAGTAGTTTGTGTTCTCCCTTTGTTCATTCCTCCAAGTGGTTTTAAGTTTAAAAGCACTCTTATTTTGAAACTTTGGTCTCCTCGGCTTCAGTGTAGTGTTCAGGAATGCTGTAAGAGTGAATTCTATCTTTCACAATAATATTGTTTAGTTTTAGGCATAATCAGTTTAAGTAATAGTAGATCATAATATTGGAAGATATTTTTTGGTTAACAATAATGAGTATCCCTAGAACAAGCACAGCAAAGAAGAAAAATTAAAAATAAGGGTAATACTTTTGTTTAGGTACTGCAAAAATCCATCTATTATTCATTATATAACAAGACCTTAACAAACACTTTTTTGAGTCTTCACAACACTAACAATACATCAGTAAAGTGTGTATTCATTTCGGCAGTGTGACCTACTAACAAAACTACACTTTGGTCTGAGGTGGGTTAACTGAGTCACATTTCTCTTGATATTACATATTTAGTATCCTTCATATTAACAAGTCATTTTACTATCATGTCAATAGGCCACACTGCACAGAGATGAATTACCTATCTACTGATTTTTAATAAGTGTTATGAAGAAGCCTCTGTTAAGATCTTTCTGTATAAGAGTAAATGTGTAATAGCAAAACTAAAGTGTTACCAGAATAAGTAACAAAGAGTCTCCATGTCCCACCAAAAGTATTTTTAAGTTAAAGTTATACATTCCTAAAGGAGTTCCAGAGGACCCAAATTATTATTTTTCATATCTTGTATATAAACGTCTACATGTGAAAATGTGTCTGTCTGTCTGGCCCGGAAGTGAGAGGTGGAGTCGCAAGCGAGGCCAGCACGTTGGTTAAACGAAACCTCTGAAGAAAGTCACTCGCTTAGCCGCTAATATACAAGCGATGTGAACACGACAGCAAAACGAAATATCCTAGGATAGAGATGCCCAGACTAGTTCCTTTCAATTATATGCTATCTCTACATTTCATTTTATTTTCTGATAATTTCAGTAGTTTGTAGGACCTTGGGCTTTTTACAGTATGGGCTTACACAGCTAGTATAATTTAATTTAAGTGGAGGAGGTTGGAGCATGTGGAATTTGGATTGGTTAACTAACCTGCACATCTTTGGAATGTGTGATGAAAACAAGAAATACTCAGAAGAATTCCCATATATACGAAGGTGGAATGGGGAAACTTTGCAGAGTAAGTGACTGTGTCAGATTTCAGACCCAGGACTCTGGAGCTGCAATACAGAAATGCCTCAATACTATAATAAAATATACAAATCAGAAATAATCTCTTATATTGTACTTATCTATACTGTACAATTGTGAAGTATACTTAATTTTTTCACTCTGATTAAAAAGAGGTTTATACGACATACACTTTTCATTTCTGTGGTGATCTCTGCAATGCACTGCATGTGTTTGATTCTGATGGTTTTGGTTTATTTCTTTAATAATTATATGCCATTGATTAATTTTCAAATAAGACATGTGAAGTTTTCAGATCAGATGCATGAAATAACTAATTATATGCATTCTTTCAATTTAGACTAATACAGTATCTTTGGCCGATAATGCATGATATGCTTAGAGATTTACTTTGTTTCCTTTTTTCTTTCTGTTAAATGTTTTCATTCTTTTTTACTTTATTAATCACTAGTCTGCTTTAGTGGTTCAAACAGAGGAATCAGAAAAGCATGTGGCTCTGTCTCAAAATACACATGAAAGACAAATGGTTTTCATTCTAGTCATACTCTGGATAAAATAATTTATAGCAAATGAAAACCAACATGCTGTTATTTCACTACAAAAAGATAAAAGGGAAACACCCAATCCATTAAAAACTCTTTACAGATGTCTGTTAGTGATGCATTGTGCTTCTCTTTCCGTTTCAGCAATATTGATTATTTATAGTACAGTTAAAGAAAATGCGATTTATAGCTAGTTAAAAGCTACACACTGTGTAGTAAGGACACTCAAAAGAAATATGTGTATTGAAAAAAGTGTGCAGTAATTGAATCATGATATTCATAATGCCTGAAATAGGGAGATTGCTCCCAGGAGTGTTTCGACACCTAGAGTAATGTCAGTTGAGACCAAATTGAACTAAAAGGTAATTTATATTATCAAATAAACACAACAGAGAGAATAAGTGAGAGAAAGCTAAAAGTATCTAAGTAATGTACAAACATAAACTAAATCCTAGCTGCTTCACTGTGCTTGGCTGACACAATATTCTTGGTTCTGACAGTTACATGGGGTGAACATTTACTTTTATGCCTTCTGATAACATAAAATAGACATTAAATGCCTCTTGCCTCTTTTCCTATCATTATCATTTTAAGATGGTGAAAATTAGGCCTACAATCCATGCTGATGATACCGCCATCATAGGCCTGATCACCCACAATAATGAGAAGAGGTCTATCTGCCGACTCATATTAGTGCCAGGACAACAATCTCACCATTACATGTCAGCAAAACCAAGCAGCTGTGTCATTGACTTCAGAAATCAGAAGGCAAACCACACTGACATGTACATCTGAGGAGATGGTGCCAAAACAATGAGCAGCTTTAAATTTCTTGGAGTGACTATCACTGAAAAACTGAAGTGGGCACAGCACATTCCAGCACTTGCTAAAAAGGTTCAACAGCACCTCTACTTCTTTCAGAAGTCAGTGGAGAGCTTGCATTTCCCCACCTCTTCTTTTGAACTTCTACAGGTGTACAATAGAGTTTGTATTTAGTATCACATCCCGGTATGACTCCTGCTCATCTCAAGATCATAAACCATTGCAGATGGTGGTGAAGATAGCACAGAAAATAATATTACCAGCACTGAGCTGTGTTTTCTTCAGGACACATAAAGCACTCACTGCCTTAGAAAGAAAGGCAAACAGTATAATTAAAGACCTCTGCCACCCCACACAATGGTAAAGGGCCATTGGCACTCTGATTATGTCCACAAATTATATGGTTGCAGAACAATCAATCATAAGAACAAATATTGTAATACATATTTCTTGTCAAGCTTGGGTTGGAGAGTTGCACGAGAGACAGGAAGGTAAGACCAGATTTCCAATGAAAAGTAATTGTTGTTTAGCAGGCATGAACAGTTCCAAAGCTTTATCCCAAATAGAAGTTTTTCCTTCAGCACACAAGCCGACAAGATGCAAGCAGTGACAAGGTCGATCATCCTGCTTTAGCTTCCCTTTTCAGATTAAAAGAGCACAATGCCTCCTTCCTTGAGTGGGTTTAGCAGCTGGAAAACACCAGCTGGGGCAGACATAGTCTAGAGAAGAGAGGAAAAGAGAGAGAGCAAAAGGACAGATGAGAGTTCAGTTTTAAATGTTCTAAACACCGTGCAACCAGAACATTACCTGGGATGCATGCAGAACTCGTCCATCTTGGACAAGATACAACCTGTCCCGACCCACTTTGCTGACGCTAATATAGTGTTTTTTGTACCAAACACCACACGCAGCTAGTGTATATATATATATATATATATATATATACAGTGGGTACGGAAAGTATTCAGACCCCCTTCAATTTTTCACTCTTTGTTATATTGCAGCCATTTGCTAAAATCATTTAAATTAATTTTTTCCCTCATTAATGTACACACAGCACCCCATATTGACAGACAAAAAAAAGAATTTTTGAAATTGTTGCAGATTTATTAAAAAAGAAAAACTGAAATATCACATGGTCCTAAGTATTCAGACCCTTTGCTCAGTATTTAGTAGAAGCACCCTTTTGAGCTAATACAGCCATGAGTCTTCTTGGGAAAGATGCAACAAGTTTTTCACACCTGGATTTGCGGATCCTCTGCCATTCCTCCTTGCAGATCCTCTCCAGTTCAGTCAGGTTGGATGGTAAACGTTGGTGGACAGCCATTTTTAGGTCTCTCCAGAGATGTTCAATTGGGTTTAAGTCAGGGCTCTGGCTGGGCCATTCAAGAACAGTCACAGAGTTGTTGTGAAGCCACTCCTTCGTTATTTTAGCTGTGTGCTTAGGGTCATTGTCTTGTTGGAAGGTAAACCTTCGGCCCAGTCTGAGGTCCTTAGCACTCTGGAGAAGGTTTTTGTCCAGGATATTCGTATACTTGGCCGCATTCATCTTTCCCTCGATTGCAACCAGTCGTCCTGTCCCTGCAGCTGAAAGACACCCCCACAGTATGATGCTGCCACCGCCATGCTTCACTGTGGGGACTGTATTGGACAAGTGTTGAGCAGTGCCTGGTTGTCTCCACACATACCTCAGTGCAAGACACATGACAGCCCGCATGGAGTTTGCTAAAAGACACCTGAAGGACTCTGAGATGGTGAGAAATAAGATTCTCTGGTCTGATGAGACCAAGATAGAACTTTTTGGCCTTAATTCTAAGCGGTATGTGTGGAGACAACCAGGCACTGCTCATCACTTGTCCAATACAGTCCCCACAGTGAAGCATGGAGGTGGCAGCATCATGCTGTGGGGGTGTTTTTCAGCTGCAGGGACAGGACGACTGGTTGCAATCGAGGGAAAGATGAATGCAGCCAAGTACAGGGATATCCTGGACAAAAACCTTCTCTAGAGTGCTAAGGACCTCAGACTGGGCCGAAGGTTTACCTTCCAACAAGACAATGACCCTAAGCACACAGCTAAAATAACGAAGGAGTGGCTTCACAACAACTCTGTGACTGTTCTTGAATGGCCCAGCCAGAGCCCTGACTTAAACCCAATTGAGCATCTCTGGAGAGACCTAAAAATGGCTGTCCACCAACGTTTACCATCCAACCTGACAGAACTGGAGAGGATCTGCAAGGAGGAATGGCAGAGGATCCCCAAATCCAGGTGTGAAAAACTTGTTGCATCTTTCCCAAGAAGACTCATGGCTGTATTAGCTCAAAAGGGTGCTTCTACTAAATACTGAGCAAAGGGTCTGAATACTTAGGACCATGTGATATTTCAGTTTTTCTTTTTTAATAAATCTGCAACAATTTCAAAAATTCTTTTTTTTGTCTGTCAATATGGGGTGCTGTGTGTACATTAATGAGGAAAAAAATTAATTTAAATGATTTTAGCAAATGGCTGCAATATGACAGAGTGAAAAACTGAAGGGGGTCTGAATACTTTCCGTACCCACTGTATATATATATATATACAGTATGTTGTGACAAGAACAGACATGAGACATGGCAAAGGTTTGGGGCAGCCACCCGTATAATCTAAATCCTAGCTGCAAAAAGTAAAAGTTGAATGCGAATCAAGTTTACAAGACAGAGTCCAAAACAGAATTGAATTCCAGAGGAAGGGAGTGAGGCTTTATAGGAAGTCTGGGGGAAGTGATGTCGTCCTCGGGGCCAGGGCCGGAAGTGACATGTCCCGAGTTGAGGCAGTGGCTCCTGGTGGGATTTCCCGGGAAAGGTCTGCAGAGAACTTACAAAGAGTGTTAGTGCACCCCGCCACCCCCTGGGCAGATGTGTTACCATTATTCTCCAAGCCCTTCAGCTGCCTCCTATTCACACGTGTGTGACAATGTATACTACGGAGCTTTGCCCCCTGCTCACTTTGCTCATCATCCCCCCAGCCTGCGCTATGCGCCAGCCACATTGCGTCTCAGCTGTAAGAGTTATGAAGAGGGGGGCTGAACGCACCCCAAGGAGATGCTGTCACTCCTCCAATACCCCCTCTTAATGGGAAACAAATACAGTTTTTTTTGTACCTGCTCTTTGCTCTATCAGCTGCTGGCTTGCTGCTGCTGCTGCTGTGCTGTGTGACCTGCATCTCGTGCAGCGCTTCAAATATTTAAAAGCCTGTACAGCAGCTGTCCTTTTGTCTCACTGCCTTGTCTCTCTTCTCCCCCAGACATTCTCTGTTCCTGTTGGGGGTTCCGCTCCTGAGGCACACCCCTATGAAGAGGAAGATTTTCTATTCTTTTAATTGAGAGATGGAACTGTCCCCTCCGACTACACATGGAGCTCAATTCACTCATGAAAGAGACTTATGTTTGTTTGAAGTGTCTGAATAACGTTTCTGTCTCTAAAATCTCCTTTGTATCTGTGCAACTCTGTGACCCAAGCGTGACAGCGTATGTGAATTTCACTTTCACCAAACAACAAATGTTTTAATTCTCGCGGATACGTCTCTTCATTGGAAAGAAACACTACTTTTCCCTGATGGCAACACGAATTAGACGATCTACAAGTCTCCAACTTAAAGTTTAAATCCGAACAATATATTCAATCTCTTTCCACTGTTCCGTTATTTCAGTAATAATTTATGTTTGTTTGCGCTAATGCGATCTTTACTGTCATATTTTGGACACTTTCAAATTTTCGTACTTCCATTATATCTAACCTGCTCTGTATGTGTATTGCGGCAAAGTTTTTGAATTCTTTATGACATTCTACTTTGTCTTCTACTCTTTGTCTCACGGGATGTGAAAGTGTCTCTCTGAGAAAGTCACGTCTCGTCTCTCGTCTTGTCCCAAGATTTTTGATATAATACAGAGATATATATACAGTATTTTTATACAGTATTGTAACAGTTGAGGCTGTTATTGACCTCTCGAACCCTCAGGTAGCACGCCAAACACCAGGTAAAAGTCCAAGACTTTTTATTATTATGATAATAATGTGCACTAAGCACCCTCCACTCCACACTACACATACAAATACAAATAATCAATAATCAAATACAATAACCACTCCTCCTCTCCCAGACACTTCGCCACCCTTCCTCCCAGCTCAGCTCAATGTCTGGGCTTTCCCAGAGTCCTTTTATACCCCCTGACCCGGAGGTGTTCCTGTCCCACAATCCACAAGTCCTTATTACTTCCAGGTCAGGGTAAAAGTCCGTTTCTTCAACCCGGAAGCACGTCGTTTCTTCTTGTCATGTGATCATGACGCACTTCCGGGTTATAGGGCCCATAAGAGTCCGACAGCCTCCCTACAGCGACTCCCGGTGGTCCCCAAGGTATCCAGCAGGGCTGTGTATACAAACTACAAGGTCCATAAGGCCCTGCTGGAATTCGGGGAACCTCCATGCTGTTGGGAGGGCTCCACCTGGCGGCCTGGAGGTGTGGGCTGGAATATTTAGCCGGCCATCCATCACAGTATATAATACACATACATATTGTATATACTTTATTTATATGTTGCATGCTAAATAATGCTGCGGTGGGTTGGCACCCTGCCCGGGATTGGTTCCTGCCTTGTGCCCTGTGTTGGCTGGGATTGGCTCCAGCAGACCCCCGTGACCCTGTGTTCGGATTCAGTGGGTTGGAAAATGGATGGATGGATGGATGCTAAATAATGTTTACTTCTTATTTATTATATTCTATTCTATTTTTGTCAACATACAAGTACGAATTTTATTATACTATGTACACATGACAATACACTTCACTTGACATGATGTAAAAAATACTTTCCATATATTAGTGTTTTCTAAGAAAAATTATTTAATGAACTAGAATGCTGATTTTGTCATTACTGTCATTATTGCAAATTTGTACAGAGGTAGATATTATCACATATTGAGCAAAACAATTTATTAATCCATTTTCCCCATCTAATATCTAGGTCAGGGATATGGGGAATTGTTGCCTGTGTTGGCAGTATTGTCCACAAAGCCAGGAACCAACCCTAAATGATTGTTCTTTTTGGTAATAACCCACACTTTTTAAACTGTGTTGTTCATCTCCTGGTACACTATGCTCTGCCGTTATCTACCCAAATGTTAACTTATGGCAGTACAATAATAGATCTTGTTTTATGAACTTGAGGCAAGCCCCCATGTTTATATCAGTGAGCACTGGTGACTTGTCCCATGCTTTTCTGACAGGCATTTTTTTCAGTGTTTTCTTGATAGATAAATCATAAACACTGACTTTACCAGAGGCAGGACAGGTCTTCAGACCTCTAGATAGCCACCATCCATTCATTTTCTAAACCTGCTTATCTAGAGCATGGTGTAACAGATAAGGGGCGCTATCGCTCCCTTGAACCCTCAAATCAGATGTCAGACACCAGATAAAAGTCCAATAACTTATTTTATTAGGACAATAATGTGCACTAAGCACCCTCCACTCCACTATACTCATAAATCAATACACTAATCAAATCAATACACAATAACAATCCTCCACTCCCAGATGCATTGTCACCCTTCCTCCCAACTCAGCTCAACGCTCTGGTGTTTTCCACAGTCTTTTATAGTCCTTGACCCGGAAGTGCTTCTGATCCCTCAGTCCATGTGACTTCCCAGCACTTTCGGGTAAGGTGAAAACTCTTCTTCTTCATCCTGGAAGTACGTCATTTCCTCTGTCGCTGTGACTAAGACGTACTTCCGGGTTATAGGGAAAATAGCAGTCCCTGTTCCTCCCTGCAGCGTCCCCTGGAGGCCCCCATGGTATCCAGCAGGGCTGTGATGTAAAACTCCATTGTCCATGATGCCCTGCTGGAACTTGGGGCACCTCTATGTTGCAAGAAGGGCTCCACTTGGCGGTCTGGGGGTATTGGCTGGGATGAACGGCCGTCCATATCCCACGATGGTTATAGGGAAGCTGGATGCTAACCCACCATGTATCAGGCACAAGACTGAAAAAATCCCTGGACAGGGCATCAGCCCATCAGAGGGTGAACACATAAACACAGGATCGTTCTAGGATTCTTAGTCACATCACAGAGGATTTTATGCCTTGCTCTTGGAAAGCATCTGTTAAGACAGCTGGATTTACAGTTGAACTTTGAAGACTATATAAAATTTTTTCCATTTGAACAATATGGATCTGATTATGGTTTAGCTAAGCCGCAAAGCCTTTTAAATGCATTTAGAACCCTTTTACAACACACAAACATCAAGTGTTTTCTTATGGTGTAGATTATAAAAGAGCAGGCACTGGTGTGTTATGATTGGTAACTTTAGTTAATTCTTTATTGAATTTCTGTGGCCATTATAGACAAGGTTTACATTCATTTTTTTACCTTAGAGAAATCAAATTTAACATCAGTTTTTTTTATATTTTGTTTTTTAAAAAAAGTTATGTTTTTCTCATTATTACATAATGCAATTTTGTGTAATTTTGAATACTGCCACTATTCAAAATTCCATGTGTTCCATTGCTATGCCAATGTAGCCGATGATTATCTGGGAATATGCAGCAGTTGATGTTAACAATACAATGCTATTTAGACTGTTTTTTTACATACCTGCATTATCTGAGATTTGGATACTGTAAGACAAAACAATGAGGAAAGATTTGAGGATCCACTCCATATGTTGTAACACAAGCACTTCTAAGTCAAAATAACACCAGAGTGGGACTGACTTGTAAGGTGATGAGTTTGACTTTTATAGGTGGTGGAAAGGAAGAGGCGGGTCCATAAGGGGGCTGGCTGGAAGTGAGGTCAGTAGGAGAGCGTGGTTAGGAAGGGGATGCAAAAACTGGTTGTAGTTTAGGTAGGCTTCTGTTCTGGTGGTCTGTAGAAAAGGGAGAAGAGACATTAGTGCACTTCATTAACCCCTGACTTCGGGTCTTGCACTCGGTTAAGCCCTTAGACTGCCTCCCAAGAGCTTGTTTGTGACAATACAAAGAGCCTTACATGTAATACTTTTGTTTTGCTATTTTCTGCTATTTCAAACATCAACTTTATTTCTTTGAACTATGATTTATCTTATATATAAACGTCTGCATGTGGAAGTGTGTCTGTCTGTCTGGCCCGGAAGTGAGAGGTGGAGTCGTGGTAAGGGCTCCACCTCCGAGGAAACAGAAAATTAAATGTCTACGCACGGAAGTGTGTGTGTCTATCTGTCTAGCCCGGAAGTGCCAGGCTACTACAGCATGAAGCTCAGAGAGGCAAGGCGGTCCCAAGTTAACGAGTCGGAAGGTACAGTTGTTTCAAAGAAAATAATAAGTAATGCACTCAACCGTCATGGCCTCTATGCACTCTCACCGTGCAAGACTCCACTGCTGAAGAAACAGCATGTATCTCGTTTAAAGTTTGCTGAGCAACATTTGGACAAGCCAATGAAATACTGGGAGAACATAGTCTGGTCAGATGGGACCAAAACTGAACTCTTTGGATGTCATTGCACACACCATGTTTGGAGGAGAAATGGCACTGCTGGTCACCCCAAAAACACCCTGAAATTCTAGCAGACTACACATAATTGAAGGAAGGATGAATGGAGAAATGATAAGAATCTGCTGCAATCTACCATGATGCTGAAGATGAAACGAGGGTGGACATTTCAGCAAGACAATGATCCCAAACACACAGCCAATGAAACTCTTAATTGGTTTCAGAGAAACAAAATAAAGCTGCTAGAATGGCCCAGTCAATCATCCAACTTGAATCCAATTGAAAATCTATGGAAAGAACTGAAAATCAGAATTCATAGAAGAGGCCCCCGGAACCTGCAAGATTTGAAAACAGTTTGTGTGGAAGAATGGGCCAAAATTACACCTGAGCAATACATGTGACTAGTTCCTCCATACAGGAGGCGTCTTGAAGCTTTCATTACCAATAAAGGATTTTCTACTAAGTATTAAATAAATTTCAGTAAGTGTGTTCAATACTTATTCCCTGTGTCATTCCACTTTATTACACATAACTTAATTAATGGACTTATTTGTTTTGATTTCTTTGTATGTATGGATTACTTGGGTATTTATATAGATAGATAGATAGATAGATAGATAGATAGATAGATAGATAGATAGATAGATAGATAGATAGATAGATAGATAGATAGATAGATAGATAGATAGATAGATAGATAGATAGATAGATACTTTATTAATCCCCAAGGGGAAATTCACATACTCCTGCAGCAGCATACTGATAAAAATAATATTAATTAAAGAGTGATTAAAACACAGTGCAAGTTAAAAAGTGCAAGGTGGAGAGTGCAAGGCAGGTATAACAGTCAATAACTTTGTATAATGTTACCGTTCACCTCCCCCTGGTGGAATTGAAGAGTTGCATAGTGTGGGGGAGGAATGATCTCCTCAGTGTGTCAGTGGAGCAGGACAGTGACAGCAGTCTGTCGCTGAAGCTGCTCCTCTGTCTGGAGATGATACTGTTCAGTGGATGCAGTGGATTCTCCATGATTGACAGGAGCCTGCTCAGCGCCCGTCGCTCCACCACAAATGTCAAACTGTCCAGCTCCATGTCTACAATAGAGCCTGCCTTTCTCACCAGTTTGTCCAGGCATGAGGTGTCCCTCTTCTTTATGCTGCCTCCCCAGCACACCACCGCGTAGAAAAGGGCACTCACCACAACCGTTTGATAGAACAGCTGCAGCATCTTATTACAGATGTTGAAAGACGCCAGCCTTCTAAGGAAGTATAGTTGGCTCTGTTCTCTCTTGCACAGAGCATCAGTATTGGCAGTCCAGTGGTCTGTAGTCTCCGCACACAGTCACCTCTGATAATCACAGGGTCCGTGAGGGACCTGGGCCTCCTAAAATCCACCACCAGCTCTTTGGTTTTGCTGGTGTTCAGTTGTAGGTGGTTTGAATTGCACCATTTAACAAAGTCCTTGATTAGGTTCCTATACTCCTCCTCCTGCCCACTCCTGATGCAGCCCATGATAGCAGTGTCATCAGCGAACTTTTGCATGTGGCAGGACTCTGAGGGAAGTCAGAATTACATAGGCTGAACAGGACCGGAGAAAGTATAGTCCCCTGCGGCGTTCCTGTGCCGATATCTGGTGAAAATTTCTTGCTCAATAGCCCCAGTAGAAATATATTTACTGAGAAAAATGTTGACAGTACTTGTTTTCCCCGGTGTACATGTTTGTAAAATAATAATACCCATAACTTTTAAAATATCATTTTTAATATAATATCTGAGTAAAATAATAGGAAAATATTATCATCATTCAAAAATAATTTCCTGGTAGCACTATCAAAAAGTATTTCACAAAGTAAAATATAATACAAAATAATGTAAATTAACAATTTATATTATGAAAACAATTTAATATCAGATAAATGCCAGAGAGAGAGAGAAATATAGACACAGAGAAGAAATATACAGGCATTTAAAATATGAAACAATGAACATTATGAACAAACAAGACTATTTATTAACTGTAAGAATTTGACAGAGAGTACAGCTAAGTTAGCATGAAAAGGGGAAAAGTAATTTTCGATAGAATTAAATAATAAAATTGATGGTTTCTAACTGCTTCCTTGAACAATTACCCTTTGCAAAAAGACATTTCCTGCACCGTGCTGTACAAGAATGTGGCCCTGGATGACTATAAAATGTCCAATAGGATCAGATTAAAAGGTGTTGCTGGAGAATGAGATTTTTGTTTTTTAGGTCTTTTGGTGTGAATTTAGTGTTGCATTCTCGATGAGAGTCAATGCCCAGAGGAGCTACATTGCATGGTGTTTTCTATTTGCAGATTAGCAGTTGAGGCAGTGGGATATAAGACCATGATTATTACATGTAAGAAAAAAAAAAACATTTTATTAATGGAAACTAAAAATGCTCAGCAAAGATCAAAGAATAAATGCACAGGAAAGAAGGAGGCAAATGAAAAAAGGCACACAAATAGTCCAAGAAAGTGCAATGCAAGACAAAATCTCAAGAGGCTACCAGGCACAATGATCAGACCCTGAGAGGGTGAAAGAGACATAGGCAGATTAAAAATTAGCTAAAGGAGCATTCTGTATGTGAAAGGAGAGCTGAAAGACAAGGCTAAATACCAAAGCAAAACGTACACGTGATGTTTAAAAAAGGTATGGGACCTTCATTTCAGTAAATTACATCATACAAAGAAGTGGTAGCAAAGGTGTTACAAATAAATATTTATAAAAAGACCTAAGTGAATTTCATCAAAGTCGCAATGCACCCATTGCTTATCACAAAGATTTATATATAAACCTTAAATATATATTATAATAAAATATATATTATAAATTAAATATAAATATATATTTAGGTAGTGCCTAAAAGAAATTTATCATTTTTGATTTGATCGAAGATGTGTAAGCCAGCAGCAAATTTACTAATGTTGCAATCGCAGATGCACAAGGAATCCCAATGACTGGAAACTGATGCTGTACTGGGATATCTTAAATCAGGATAAAGCATTATATCTAAGTAGTGATGGGTGCTGGAAAGTGATGTAGAATGCTGGAATGTCAGAGCATGACAGCATTAAGGCATGACAGAGCAACAACCTAATCATGAAACGGAATAGAATTAAACAAGGTGATGACTGCTCCCAAGAAAATAGTAAAGTTTTCTTTTTTTCTACTTGTTCTTGTCAAGAAAACCATCTTTTACTGTTTCGTTTTTGCTTGTTTTTTACATTTTTAGAAATTTCATAAGTGGCCTCAGTGTTGTTAGACTGCATTTGCATTACACAGCAATTTTTGTTTCAAAGAAAAAGACTCAATGGTACAAGAAAATTAACTGTTTGAACACTTACATTTGTTTTCAGGTATTCCTTTGGTTTTGGTCTGTTGTGTGCTTAGCAACACTTTTTCTGATCCCTTTAGGTTGTAGTCAACTTAGTGACACTATTTTAATGTTCTATGACCCAGTCAGCCTGACTTCTGTCTTGGACTGGCCATTGAAAGTCATTTGCCACTTTTACATAAGTAATTATATGCGCAATAAGAATGACATACAATCTTTTGCACAAGCACAATGGCCCTAAGTACAAAGTTTTCTTTTGCTTCTATACATTTTTCCTTTAACTAGTTGGGATATCTTACTCATCCTCTCAAAAGTCTTTGGTTGTCCATCATGTACCATTTAATTATACAGTATAATTTTAGGGTACTTTAATCTCATTCATTCAAAAGCAACATAATCAAATACAAATACTTAAAAATAGAAATTCACACTCCCTGGCATGAAAGTGGGAACATTCTCATGAAAGATCAATTGCAGCCACTATAAAATAGTGTGCTTGATACTACACATCAATGCCTGGTTGTGGTAATGATACCTCTGATACTGCAAACTATGATATGTGATGTGTTCAATGATGCTGCTATAGTGCAATATCAGAAGCATAAAAGGTGAAAGGTACAAGAAGGTACAAGAAAGGTGAGATGAGCTTTCTTGCACAAAGAGAGAATGGGATTCAAGTACAAGAAAAACAGAAACCTTATATTGTGGTGTGCTGTGTAAATGTACTGCATGCTGTAGAAAGGCAACAGGTACCAGTCTCAGAGGGGAAAAGCGCATCCTGGGTGGAAATATGTAATGTTTCTAGGATACCAGAGAGCAAATGACCCAGCTGGTGATGGGAATTGATTCTTGACCATCCTTAGAGAGCAAAGGTATATAGATGTTTTCCTTTTTTCAGTAGACTATTTCCTTTGGGGCTTCTAGCAGTGTTTATATTAATTTTTAAATGTAAGTGCATTTTTTCTGTTTTTAATGCATAAGTGAGTATTATATGGTTTCCCTTACTTGTACTTATACACAGTATCCATTCATCAATAAAGACAGCATTATCATTAAATATGCTGTTAGATACACTGAATGTAAACAAAACAAAGTAAAATAAATATCTTAACTAACATAATATTATAAATCAAACAAATTTAAAATAATCACTCTAAAACTAAAAAATATATGATGTTGCTCAGTCACACAACCAGAAAAAAAGAAAATCCACTTCCAACTTCTGTCATTGCAGGCTAAGGTTCTAAAACAGACTGGCTAGCCAGATAAACAGCAACATCTGTTCTCCAATGGCAAATACTACTGTATACAATATATAGTATATGATCGTATATAGTGACAACATGAAAGGTTGGAAAGAATTCAAGAAGTTGGCAACACATAGTACCAGCTCAACAGTGAGACAATATTGCTTTTTAAAGGTGTGGTTTGTGAAGAATGGTCATAAGCTAAATTATAGCCATAAGCTATTTTTTCCAAAAAACATTTCCTTATATAAGAAGTGGTAATATTTGGCCTCTGCTTTCAGGATTATGTAGATAAAGCTCCATTTATGTTTTACTTGTTATGTTGGTGATGTGACATTGTTGCCATATTATGTTTAGTTTTTATGAGAGCAGTCATTCCATGAGTCTGGTTGCTGCAATGTTACATGGTTGCAAAGTTATATAAGATGGACACACAGTTAAAGAAGTGTCAGCACTCACTTGGAAAAATAAAGGAAACACCAAGTCAGAATTGTGTGGTATTGACTGTTGTTTTGTTGTTGGCCATGTATTTAACGAACTCTCTTACACCTGATAATTAATCTGTTTTAGTGTGTTCATATATAATGGAAAAGCACTAACTGTGATGCCCATGTCTGTCCGTCTATCTGTACACATGAAACAACTTGGCTCCAAGTGGTCTGATCTTGTTGAAACCTTGCAAATTTATTTACCCTTCTTGAAGAGTAAGTGACATAATGTTCAGGTCTCTAAAAATTAAAAATGAAATTAACTTATATAGAAATGAAAGACAGATGGCCTGGTGACACTTTATGCAACAGTGACTAAATGTGTACCTCTGTGACACTAAAAACAACCTCACCACTGCATATTATCTATAGACTACACAGTAACGTGCAGTGAATACACTTGACTTGAGCATTCATTGTTTTCATCCTCTTTCTCTGTACATTTAGCATTCGTTTGCTCACAGGTTGATGCACTTGCTGCTTCCTGAGCAGCTCTTCTTTTCTCCACTCTAGCGCCCCGCTTCTTCTCTTCTTTCATTGGCATCTTTTCACATTAAAACTGATTAAGTCAGTGTTTGTGTTGCAATTAATTAGTACATTTTCCTTAATTTTTCACTTAAGATGGCACTTGAGGCACAGTGAAGACTTAAGAATGATTGAAGATATGAAGAGGTAGGGGAAGTGACGGCGAAGGTGGTAGGGATGAGAACGGCGCTCGTATGCATGCCTGCATGGCTGCCCTGCTGGCCGCTGCCAAGAGTTGATTCTACAATAAAATAAAATAAAAATAAAAAGAGAAATAGCCTTGGAAGTCAATCATCACCCCTAAAGCGGATAGTAGAAGTCACGTAGTATATGTGTACCAAGTTTCAGGTCAATTGTTCAAACAGTTTGTGGGCTACAGGTGATTTAAAATCCTGGACAGACAAATGGACAGCCACGGTAGCATATTATATAAGAAGATTATAATGATTTAATATTTCTCTGATACTGTCATTTATTGGCAAAGTGCCACCATAATCCATTATTTATAATGTTCAAATGGCATCCAAAAATTTTAGCTTGAGACTTTGGCACAGATTTTAACTATCAATTAGGTATTTCTTTGAAATGAATTTATGTTTAAGTAATTTGAACTCAAGTTAGCCACTGACCCTCCACATCCAACAACTAACAACAGCACATTAATTTTGTCATCACTTTAGTTGAAATCTGCTGCCTAATATCAGCCACATCAAAAGACATATTTTATGCACACTACTAATACATGTAACTGTATTTTTGTCACTTTTATTTTTGAATATGACTCCAAAAATATGTAAAAATAAAACTGTGATAACAAACTCTTTGATAAAATGACTACAACTTGCAAACCAGCCTACCAAGCACCTAAATGTTATGTCATGTATATATTTTCCTACTTGTTTGTGTTTTGACTAAGGCAAATGTCCTGTCTGTGATTCCACAAAAATATTTGAAACCCAATGTAATTAAAAGGGCGTATGTGTGGACATCATGGAAGAATCCTGAGAGTCATGACAGTTTTTAAGTAAAGCACCTCAAAAGCTCTTTAAGAGTCCCAACTATTCAGAAGCAGGGGACGGCTAATGGTAATTGACTGAGGCCACCAGAGAAAACTTTGACTTGGTGGTCTTCAAACTCTTTTAAAGAGGCAAGCCTGATCAGAAAAGTGATTCTGGGCAAAGCTCAAGCTGATGATATGAAATTTAAATGCCACCTCATGCCTGTGGCCCCTTGAGCTTAGAGTCAGAATCTGAATCAGGGTAAGGGCTCACTGGAACTGGGTAAGAGGAACATGATCCAAAACTTATTTTTTAGTTATTTCATTTTCAGAAGCATCTTTGACCTGCAACTGTTGGTAGTCATAAACAAGAGAAGCTGGGCAAATGAGGACACACACAACTAGCAAGTAGTTGCTGAAACAGTGCTCAGTGTTTTTATTAAAAACAATCCAAAGCAAAGTGCAAATAGTGCAATGCAAAATCTTGTAAAATAAATAATCCAATTAAATAATCCGTGTCCAGTGGAGTTTAAAACAGTTCAATAAATATTTACATAAAAACAGAGGTTAAAAATATGGCAGTAAACTTTGAAAAGTTTTAAAAGTCACATAAGCCTGCTGCAAGAATCAGGTCACTCCAGCTACTCGAAATGCTCATTCGAGCAGACCCTTTTCAGCACCTTAAAGTTTCCACCCCTTGGGGCTCTTCACCTGGCTGCCTGCCTCCATTCCTCTGCACAATAGCTTATACACCTCCTACCGCCTCTGTCATTCATTCTTTCATTTCAACCTCCATTGCTCCTTCTTCTTTTCTGTCTCTCATTCATTCACTCCCCCTTCTTGTGCTATGCAGACTCCTTTTTTTCCTGCCTGATTGACATTGATGTGATACTCTGCCACCTCCAAGGTATGAATGAGGCACCTGACTGACGCTTGCTGTCGCACGTGAATGCGCAATCAGCCAGGCACTCCAACCAACCCCGGAGTGAAGCGCATTTGCACACACCCACGTCTGATTGGAGCCTGCATGCTGCCGGGACCTGCTTATTTATTTAAAACCAGTCCTACACCATGGACTACTTATCACATGTACTCACTTCAAAAATACACATCTGTGCTCTTGATTTCTTTCCAATTAATACAATATGTGGTGTTTTCACAATATGGACAGTATGTATTACATATGAATAGCAAAATACAATGTGCATTACTGTAAAAGACAAGAAACATTATGTTCTAGAATGATGATCTGCTTGGTTAGTATTTTTTTAAGTATTTAGAACTGTGCTTGGTATTCTTCACTTTATAAATTTTGTAGGAAGATATGTTGCATTAAATTCAATTTTCCATCTGCTAGTTCTTCTGAGGATTATGCTGACAATATATATCTATTGTAAATGTCTGACTATTAGAGGTGCACTCAATGAGATATACAAACTCACTCACACCAAGCCAATTTAGGGTTGCTATTCAACCTGCCAGTATATCCATGAATTGTGGGAAAAAGCTTCCAGCCCTGGAGGAAAGAAATTCCACACACAAGCTGTGCTGCAAATTAAGATCTAGGTGCCAAGGGGATTAGTCCTCCGCTCTGTGCTGGAGTTCAGGTCAGGATTAAAAAATCTGAAATTCAGAATTAAACCTATCATATACCTAACACTGATTTTTGCTAATAAAACTATAGGTGTAGCCTTACTATGCCAAGTCATTCACACATCATGTTCTTGATTCATCTGTGATTCATCTATCTTCCTAAAGAGCATATAGGCAAATGCTTGGAGTATTCTGATGAGGTGTATACCAGCAACCACTTTTCAAAATTCAGTAACCTTGCTTGCAATATGCCGTAGAGGATGACATTAGAGAATAAATTCCACTGGATATTGCCATCTTACCTTGGATTGCATTTTCTTTAATATGAATTGTTCATGAGAATTACCTAGCCATGCATAGTAAATTTAATCTGAATTTACAGCAGGCATGCCTTTGGAAAGGCTGTTAGTGAGGGAGCACAAACAGTAATACACACTAAACTTATTAGTATTATACAAATGGAAAAGTGATCAAAACATGGGAAACACGATATTAATTCCTAAAAATCTATTCTTAAGGAATGTCTAGGATAGCGACTTTGCTGTAGTGCTTGTATTCTTGTCTTTAGACACCACGTCCTTTTATTTAAGTGAGATTAGTGTTTTTTTGACCTTTGGTCTGTTCTTTAGAGTTCTAAACTTTACTTAGTGATTTGATTCTGGGGGTGGCATGGTGGAGCAGTGGGTAGCGCAGCGCTGCTGCCTTGCAGTTAGAAGACCTGGGTTCGCTTCCCGGGTCCTCCCTGCGTGGAGTTTGCATGTTCTCCCCGTGTCTGCATGGGTTTCCTCCCACAGTCCAAAGACATGCAGGTTAGGTGCATTCGTGATCCTAGTGTGTGCTTGGTGTGTGGGTGTGTGTGTGTGCCCTGCGGTGGGCTGGCGCCTTGCCCGGGGTTTGTTTCCTGCCTTGCGCCCTGTGTTGGCTGGGATTGGCTTCAGCAGACCCCCGTGACCCTGTGGTTAGGATGTAGTGGGTTGGATAATGGATGGATGGATTTGATTCTGGTTTGTATTCCATCTCTTCTGCCAGTCTTTGGATTGGTGTTTTTGTCTTTTCAATCTGGAAGCATTTGGCTGAGTCTTCTTGCCCTATGTATACACGACCTCCTGTCTGCAATTCAGATTTTGTGTTTGAATTCAGGTTTTTAAAATTTGAATTATCTTTATATATAATACACTATCGTAGCTGTTCGTTTTTCTATCCAGGATTTTAAATCACCTGTAAAACGCAAACCATTTGACCTATTGACCTGAAATTTGGTACACATATACTATGTGACGTCTACTGTCCGCTTTCGGGGTGATGACTGACCTCCAAGATTATTCCTCTTTTTATTTTTATTTTATTATAGAATCAATTCTCGGCAGCGGCCAGCAGGGCGGCACTGCGATGCATGCGTATGGGGGCCGTTCTTATTCCTACCACCTTCGCCGTCACTTCCCCTACCTCTTCATATTTTAAATCATTCTTGAGGCAGATTGAAGACTTAAGTACCAGCTTAAGTAACAAATTAAGGAAAACATACTAAGTAATTGTAACATAAACACTGACTTAATCAGTTTTAACGTGAAAAGATGCTGACAAAAGAAGAGAATAAGCAGGCCGCTAGGGTGGAGTAAAGAAGAGCTGCTCAGCAAGCAGCAAGCGCATCAACCTCTGAGCAAACAAATGCTAAACATACAAAGAAACAGGATGAAAACTATGAATGCTAAAGTCAAGTCTAGTCACTGCATGCTATTGTGCAGTGCGCTGTTACTGGTTTAAAATAATTCAGATTTCAGACCAATTGTAAAGTCAATGGTAATGCTTCTGATAACCACCAATTTATTACACAGCCAATTTTATAGATGTTTAAATATTAATCTATGAAAATATTTACATTTTTGTAATTGTATATGTACATTTTCTTAGCTTTTGTGTATACTGATACTGAGCAAAACAATAAATATGCTCTTTTTTCTTGTATAATAACTATGAATTTAATTATGGGCTTCTTTGGACACCCTCATTTACTGCTACCAGTATATAATAAATGTAATATTATCTGAACTAACAAGTGGGCTTACCCAGGAGATAGCATATCAGAGTGCCTAGATGTGCTTAGGCTAGGTTAACTTTATTATCCTAGAGATAAATGTGTTTGCAGCAGGAGAGTACAGAACATAAATCATTGTTTAACTTCCTGAATTATCAGTAGCTGAGTAAACAATAAACTGAAAGAATCACAGAGAGGACGTTTTGACTTGAACACCCACCTCTCTCCGTCATTCATTGGTCAAGAGTCCTGTCTTCAGTTAAAAAAATCCATCCCTGAAGTGAGTCTTTCATTTTCCTGTTAACATTGATAATTCAGGAAGTAAGTATTTAGCAATATTTAAGTAAAAAGCATTCATTTTGCACATTTTGAACAAGCAACCGTATAAAAGACATATGGACTATGCAACACAAGTAATGTGAGATTTTTTTTACATGGATGTTTTTCACAACTTTTGTCACTATCCACCTATTAACTCTATTTATGAAAATCTCTGATGTACTTTCTCCATGAAAACATGAAAAACATTACATTTTTTTGTAAGTCATCACTACAAAGTACAAGGGGCAAATAACATAAAAAAATTCATTTTTAGGTATTACTTTAATCTTTATTACACACAAAAAGCACTGATTTACTGTGCTCTTTACTGTACATAATCATTCAACTCTCCATTCTTTTACAGTTCTATACTGCTTAAAATCATTAAGGGAACACTTGATCATCACAGCCTAACACCAAGTCAATGAAGCTTCAGTGATATCAGTCTGTCCAGATAGAAATCATAAGTGATTGTGAATCAACGTCTCTTGCTTTGGTACAAATCAAAGTGACAATAGGCAACAGCAAGACAACCCTCATAAAGGGAATGGTTTTACAGGTGGTGGCCACTGACAATTGCTCTCTCTTTATCCTTCCTGACTGATTCTTTTCCAGTTTTGCATTTTGCTAATGCCCTTGTCACTACTGGTAGCATGAGGCGATACCTGTAGCAGATTCAGGTTACACAAGTAGTCCAGCTCCTCCAGAATGGCACATCTACACGTACTGTTGCAAGAAGGTCTCAAGTGCATGGTGGAGATACCAGGAGGAGAGCTGAGGGACATGCGGGCCAATTTTTTTCAGCAATATATTTTTCAGACCTTCTTATTCCAGTTGAGATTATTATGCATACAGCAACTGTGTGCTATAAAATTTACATTTTCAAGACTTCTCTTAGGGGTCACTAGTTTAACCAGGGAAACAAAACCCTGCTTATTTCGAACATCATCAACAACAATAACAACTATCCTTCCATCCATCCATTCATTACCCAACCCTCTATATCCTAACACAGGGTCACGGGGGTCTGCTGGAGCCAATCCCAGCCAACACAGGGCGCAAGGCAGGAACAAATCCCGGGCAAGGCGCCAGCCTATCACATAATAACAACTACATTTTCATATAGTAGAATGTACCTCAAAGTGCTTTACAAGAAGTCAAAAAATAGCTATAACAAAAGAAAAAAAAATAAAATTAGAGAACAATAATAATGGATAAATAACATGCAAAAATGAATCAATACACACTAACATTAAATAGATATACAATTAATTGGGAGGTAGAGTCCTTATATATAGAACTGTTTTTTTTAATTCTGTATGGAATACAGCAAGCACATTATAAAACTAAATAATAACCGCTTAACCTTTCTAGTCACTTCTGTACACTGGTTGTGAACAGTGATGAGCTCATTAGGATTTCCACATCTTTTTCATGAGTTATTTCTATTTGCTTTTGGCCCTGTTCCCCTTAAAGGTTTAATTATGTCTAAAATGATGACTCTTTTTCGTGAGACAGTACATTTATTCCTAGGCTACATATGTGACTTGATCTGAATTCTGTCCAAGTTCATTTGTTAGTATTTTACTGACTGCAGTAGGTGAATGGGGTGGTGCAGTGGTAGCTCTGCTGTCTCGCAGTAAGGAGATCATTGTCCGTGTCCTGGGTCCTCTGAGTGTGGGGTTTGCATGTTCTCCCCTCAGAATCCAAACATGGAGGTTAGATGGCATGGCAATACTAAATTGGCCCTAGTGTGTGGTTGGGATAGGTGTGTGTGTTTGCCCTGAGATGGACTAGTGCCCTATGCTTGCTGGGATAGGTTCCATGCAGCAATCCCGGTGACCCTGTTTAGAACTAAGCGGATAAGAAAATGACAACTGTAGGTGAATGTCTATTAATCCACCTATGGTTGGTTAGTGTCATCTGCAAATTGACATAAAACTTTAGCCATTTTTTATGTAAATCATTAATATAAATTAAAAATTTAGAATTCTCAACAAATTCTGAAAACTTCACAATGCCATCTTGCAGATATCTGTGGTTAAATTAATTTTCCTGAATTGTATTCCTAGGCAGTTTGATAACTGTTCTCTCATGGAATATTCCTCAAAATCTAGTAGAATTTTGAAGTATAAAATAGTATGTTCCACTATAATAAAAACATTGTGTTGCTTGGTCATAAACTCCACCACATTAGTTAAACACTATCTTCTCCCTCTTTACTCATATTGTAGTCAATGGCTGGTTCTCCATTTTTCCCTTTATAATCACCTCCATTTATTTCCAGATATCTAGTTGTAGTTGTTTTCATCCACCTTGGCACAATCATTCAGAAGTACAGTATGTACAGCATATTGCATGAGCATATCATACACAGTAGACTATTGGAATAAATTAAAAATGTTTACCAGGGTCCTAATATTAGTTTATTGTAATGATGAAATACGAAGCTGTAAGATTTGAGTATTTCATACCTGAAGTGAATTTTGCAGCAGAAATATAGCTTTGAAGTCTTTTTCTTCTCCAGACCACAAAACCTCTAGATATTTATCATTGGAGAAAAGTGTTGTTGCACCTCAGAGTTCAGTGAAGAGAAATCACTGGGTCCTCTAACATGACATCTTAAACAAGATGTAATGGAACATAATTTAAGCTATGTAGCATCTACTAGTGCTTGGAGTGAAAACCAGTAACTACAAGTGCCCTGTTTTTTAATGGCTCCTTAGTGCTCCTTGCAATGCATTGTAAATCTTACACAGTTTCTAAATCTACTATATTATATCAAAGAGCATTTGGGGGTTCCCACTTGGGGTTAAGAGTGAGAGGTACACTGTTACTATCAGCACTCTGTTCCAGCCCACTTCAAGCCGTGGCATCTACCAAACATATAATACTTAGTTCATTCATTCAATGTGTTATGGGGGCCATGTGATCAAAGATCCATTTTTATGGCAAAAATTACATTTCTGTTGTATCTATTAGAAGAGTTTTTTTTCCCTAGAACTGGTAATATTTAACAATTTGATTCAATAGTTTATAATTTCTATATAATATTATTATTTAGTGTTAAAATCTCTCAGATGCCTTCTGATTGAAGTTTGCCCATTCTCCTTGGGTCTGTGTAGCTTTCTCCAAGTACTTTTGTTTCTGGTAGTGGTGGTGCACTGCTGCAAGTACTTGGGGGTCCACATCACCGACAGGTTGGACTGGTCCCTGTACACAGGGGAGCTAGATAAGAAAGAGCAGAGCAGGCTCTTTTTCCTTAGGTGTTTTTGTACCTTTAATGTGGGAAGTGATGTCCTTCACATCTTCTACAACTCTGTAATGGCCAGTATGATTTTCTTCATCGTGGTATGCTGGGCTGGTAACAACTTCAAGAGAGGTCCACCGAATCAACAAGCTGATTAAAAGGGCAGTCTCAGTTATGGGACGCACTGTTGACCCCCTGGAAGTAGTAGCCGGGCAGAGAATTAAAACAAAACTGAGTCCTGTTATGAACAATGCTGCACATCCCCTCTCACACACACTAACACTGAGGACTTTTAGCCAACAAATTGTTCAGCAAAAGTGTGTCAAGAAACGCTACTGGGGGGCTCCTTTATACCAAGCGCAAAAATCCTGCATAATGTCTCACTGGGACTGGGGCTGCCAACTCAGAGGTTTTTTTTCTTAATAGTCACTCTGGGGTGTGTTCAGACCATAGAGTGTGTGTGTAAATATTTATTTATCTATCTATGTTCTTATTTATTTAAAGTGCTTATGTAAAAAGCCAAATTCCCCACTGAGGACAAATAAAGTTTTTCAGGGCTGGCTCCTGTGTACCAGTGCTACCAAGTTATAGGGCATGGCTCCTCCTAAATCCCTGAAATGAGGTGGCTTTGGAAAATGGAAACAGAAATGTTTGATGTTGAAAATGAAATTTCTTCTTTCAACTGAATTCATAGATTAATATTTAATGACCACAAGATATCAACAGTGTTTCAAACCATGTAAACACTCATGCAGTAGTCATAATAAGGAACATGCTGTATAGGTTTTTATTTATTTATTTCTGGATGGTTTTGAACTGCTTTGTCTCCAAGTCCTAACAATGGTAGCTCTCTTTCTAACCACCTCTTTTGCAGCATACTTGTAGGCATCTCACTTGAATCATTAAGATCTCTGCATTATGCAAATTTCATAAAACATCTTTTAATATTATAAAAAGAATATGACCAATTTCAGACGTAAACATTTTTAAAATAATATGCATTATTTACAGTGTTTCTAAGAAATGGATTTAATTTTTAAACTGTTGCTTTGCTTTTTATCCTCTTACTGCATTGCTACAGTTGCTGAATTTTTTTTTTTTTTAATTGTATCTCTTACAGAAATAATGGAGTTAGCTAGTCTGGTATCTCAAACCCTGTATTTTGAGCCCTTCAAAGGAACTAATAACTGGTGACTAATAAGTACCTGTGAAAATTCTTTACCTGAATATGTGCATCGTTGTAAACAGTTGGTTTTGTTAGCTATCTGAAGGGTGCATTCTTTAAGGCAGATTTCGAACAAAGAATCTAAAATTCATGAAGCATCAGAAATGCATAGTATGCTATTAAAGATGAATATACATTTTAAACAGATATTTCAGTACATAGGGTGCTATCAGCACAAACTCTCGGGCGCCTGGTTAAAAGGTATTTCCATACACAGCCTCGTAATAATGTAATTTATAATTACTTAAAAATGAGTACTGCCAAGAGTCCATCGAACCCATCCCTGTCACCTCGGTTCTCTGCTTTAACGGTCCCAGGTGATACGCTCTCTCTCTCTCTCTCTTTCTCTCTCTCTCTCTCTTTCTCACTCTCTCTCTCTCTCTCTCTCTCTCTCTCTCTCCATCGCACGCTCGATCTCTCTGTCTGTCTCTCACCCTCTCTCTCTATCTATCTATATATATATATATATACACACACACATACCGTACTTATTCCTTTTGTCATCAGTTCGTTGCAGATTTTTCCGTATTCCTTTCTTGTTTTAGCACACCCTGCCCACGTCTATTAAACTGATGCTACACACCTAGACCGTTGTAGACTAACGTAGTGTCTCGATGTCGATCTGCTGATTCTTGCATCCCTGCTTATACGACAAGCAGGCACCCGTGCGCAGATCTCATTCTAAACATGATCGCTTAGTCTGGAACACAATTCCTTGCAGTGACTGTATTCTCGCAGACTCCTCATGTCGGACCCCTGACTGCCTTGCGGTAGCCAGACAAGACAAGACAAGACAAGAAGAGCAGAAGCAAAAAAGAGCGTAGCAGTTAATTTATAAAAGCGACGGACGGAGGCGCTTGGTGCAGCCGGCGGATTGGGGGATGGGAAGAACGTGGATTCGGAGCCGCTGCTTATTATTTTGCATGGATGGCTAAGGAGAAAAGGGAGCTGCACAGAAAACCATCTCTTCCCTGTTTTCGGTGAGTACGGATTAAACAGAGCTAGTTGTGGCGATGATTGGGCTCATAAGGTGCAAATTGGGTTTTGTTTGTTTTCTTATTTTTAATGGTATTGTTCTACGCGAGACTTCGATTATTATGATTATTATTATTACTATTATTATTATTACTACTATTTGTAAGTACTCCTTCCCACTGCTGAGAATGCATTAGGTATTCTGAGATCTAGACATGCATTATTTAAGTAATTGTTTGGCCCCAACGTAATTAGTACAGCACATGCACTTCAGTGCAACCACATGCTTTATTCTAAGAGAGCAAATAATGTTAGGCTATTTTAAGGATTTAAAATGTTTATGAAAAATTATATTAGAATTAAAGGCATTGGGGAAACGATCTCATTTAACAATCAAGTTTCTTTTTGAAACCATCTCCAGAAAAACGTTTTTCTTTTTCTTTCTCTCTTTTTTTAACGGACATTATTATAAAAACAGCTGTATTAGCAGATCAATTCAGCTTTGGCACCCTTTCTCCCAATCATACCGTTGTCATGGTAACCGAGCTATAAGACTGTATAATATACCCAGCCTATATTAAGACGCCTTTCGTTTTCCGTCTTTCATTTATTCTTTCTTTCTTAACACAAGTTTCACCTTTGTTTTAGGGGTGTGCCCTTGAAAAGTGGGGTCTGTCTTGAAACAGGTGCAGCCAGTGCTGCAGAAAAAGCCGGAATCTGTTTGCCCCTTCTTGAAGGGTTAATTATAATATTTAGCCACACGTCTAGTCTATTTGCACTGGAATACTAATCAATGTTAGAAAGGGTCTAAGTATGGAGAAAGAAGAAAGAAACGTAAACGTGCCAGTGGTCTTTAATAACACGCCTCGTGAGCACTGTGAGCATTTGTAAAATACAGTAACGGGGAAAGCTTGTGTCGGCTCAGGCGCCAGACATCCAGACAGTGTTACTAAAAGACAGGAGAAGGAGCCCAGACTAGTCATGCAAATGTGCACTTGTTGTCCGGGCAGGTATTCTTTTATTGTCTCGCACTTAGAAGAGAACAATCGCTAATTGCAAGAAATACGACAACTGCTATTACACATCTAGCATAGTTTAAAAAGCATGGCTGCAATACATAGGAATCTGAAGTGTTCTTTGAAAATGTGGCCTAATTATGCGAACCTCATCTCAGTTTTGACCTTGAAGTAACAGCTGTGTCTACGTTGATTAATACGAACACTTTGCTTTTTTAATAAGCTGATAACAGCAGTGTTCGCATTGTTTTTATATACCCATATTCATATATGGGCAAAGACGGAAGGAGAAATGAATGAGTAATGCCAAATCACATGGGTTAAAAACTGATCAAAAATCAATTTTTTTCAGTTTCACTATTTAAATACACACGCAGAAGTATAAGAAATCTGACATTCAGGGACAGCAGCTGTAATATAAAGCACAATTTTATATACAAGTGAGAGATACGCTCAGACGTCTAATATTTAATCGGTACGATGTAAAGTTCTCCACAGTGTGTACATCTGATATCCTTGGAGGAAGAACTGATGAGTTTATCTGACAGGTGCGGCTAAGTCAATAACGGCAGAGAGCACTGAAGGCTGCTGTTGACCGTTCTGTTTGGCAAAGCATCCCATATGTGGGACATCTTAATTTAAAGAAGATTCAGGTAAAAGATGACAATTTCACACAGATATGCGTACTGACGTGAGTACAAAAATCGACCGAATCTGTATTATAATAAATTAATTTAGAATTGAATTTGATAATTGAATTCCAATGAATATACTGTATATGCAATTAACAGCATCGTTTTAAATGACTTTTTATGCGCGGTATCATTGAGTTAAGCGATGCAGTGATTTATCTGAAGGTGGTTTATTCAGGAATTTCTTTGAATCTGCACAGGAAATAAAAGATCTCAATGCTCAGCTGCATAAATAAGGAGAGGATTATTCAAAGCAAATGGCATTCAGCTGATTTGAATGCCACCCCAAGCCCTGATGATGACTAGTGTTTGAATTTTGAGAGTGCCAATTTTTTAGTTTTGGCTGAGTACCTCATGGAGTGTTTCATTAGTTTTGGCAAATTGACAGAAAAAAGGAGATCATTTTGAAGTGACAAGTCAAATGACACCACTTATTTTGTTTCAAGGATAAGAGAAAGGATGCATATTTGACTAGTTCACATCTGCACGGGTTGGTCTGAAATTATAGTTTACCTTTGAAATTATAATGAGCTTGTGGATATTTTAATTTAATAATAACATAGATATTTAAAGAGATAACAGAGTTTTTTGTCCATTGTATAGGATTCTTTCTTAATTTCTATTAGATAGGTTACACTTCTTTTATCTTGCTATTATTTACATTTTGGATAAAATTAGTAATTTTCTTTTTTACATTTTGCTATGGACATGCTTTATTATAATTATTTATTTTGCACAAATTTAAACAAATCAATGCATTCATTTGTATATAAGGTATGATGTGGAAAAGCCTTTACAAAACCTTCATTTACATTGAATATTTTTAGGCAGTTTTGCATTAGCAGTATGTTATTGATATACTGCATGTATCTAAAAGCATTAAATGCCTTTACTACCTGATGACATTTAAGTTTCACAGTGTAGGTTGTACATGGTAACTAAACAACATATATTTGTAATCTTGGAAGTCAGTAGTTTATTTCCTTTTGTTATTTTTGCACACATTTTTTGGATTATGTGCTGTCATTATTAAAGCACTTGCCTTGTGTTAGTTACCCAACCATCACATTAAATGCTTTACTCCTTTTGCTTTTACTACAATTCAAAGTACATAAAATTCAACTCTAAATCCATCAGAATTTTTTAATTTATATTCTTGCACTATAATAATATTAAAGATCCCTCTTGATATCTTTGTGAAAGATTTACAGCCTTAACATAAGGAAACATTTTAATGTCAAGTATTAAGTACCCCCATCTCAAGAGACAAAATATAAGTGAATTATGTTTCTTTGTGTGTCTGAACACATTATGCCCTATTTTCCTTTTATAATACATAACTATTTGTAAAGACTGTGAGGTCAAATTGTAACAGTTTTGTTCAATAAGAAAGCCAAAGCAATTATTTCCCTGTTGTATTTTTGCTGACTCCACAGTTCAGTGATTTAATTCTTGCTGTTGCAGTATTGCCTTAGTGCTAATGTTTAGAGTGTACAGGAATGTTCTGAAATATGTGCATCTATGTACTGGGTACTTGTGATGGAGTCCAGTGTGTTCATTTAAGGAAATGCATCACTGACACATACAGAATTTGTTCTTTACTTACTGTCAAATTCAAACCCGGTAACAGAACAGTCATATCATATTAAGAAGTAAGATTTATACTTGAAATGAATCATGTGTCAGTCATTTTCACACATCTCAACGACTTCCACTGAGCAAACAGACACCACAGAAAAAACGCTTGAGTGATATATGGCTGAAAAATAATGAATTCTAATATAAACATTTTGACATAATCCTGTAGACATTAAATAATTCTGTATTATTACTTTCACTTTCTTTTACTGTTTATATGGACACATGTAATAAATTACAAAAAGCTATGATGGAGAGTAGAACTTTAGCGACCTTCAAATTTTGACTTGATGTTATTTTGGACAATCTTGGTGAACAGGATGAATGAGCTTGTTGCGCTGAACGGGCTATTCTCGTCACAGTTGTTCTAATGTTCAAATATCTTTTCATGTTTTCCTCAGATGTATGCATGTGCATTCAGTTAACATTTTCACTTTTTTAACAACAGATCTCTCAGCATCCAAGCCAGTGCCTCTTCTGTACTAGATTGTGCTACAAACCCTCAATGTTAAGTTGCTTCAGCATCCTAGCAATGATTAACTTGTCATACAGCATCTGTTGTCTGGTAGCCTGAGGTCTGTAATATATTGTCATCCAAGGGTATTACAAGTTTCTGATATAGTGCATACTTAATTATTATATTCAAATTTACAGCTAAGTATCATGTGAAAACATCAAATCAAGAATGTTTGGTAGCATTTGTTTTGATTTGACATTTTTGGGTAATCATATATTACTTCAAAATATCCATCCATCTATTGTTAATCCACTTATTGAATTCAGGGATGTATAAGCATTAAAATATGCTTTACTTAAAACAATTATATGCATTAATGAAAAAAATGATGCCTTGTAGAGGGTGAAAAATGTTGTAAGTTACTGTGTGACAGCTTAACTATACTTTGTACTTAATAATGTTGTCACAGCAAATGACAGCAGACTGTCCCTGTCATTTTGACTGGCAGTTCTGTAATTCAAAAGCTGAACTGCACCTGCCTAGAACACAGCAATGCGTCCAGTACAAAATTAAATTATAGTAAAATGGGGACAGTTTATCTATTAAGCAAGTAAGAAACCTCAACACATTTTGAAACAAAAAAAGATGAAAACTCACAATGTAGATGAATATAGAAATAAGAAAGGAACTCTGATTTAAATCATGTAGACCCTATTTTTAACTAAATTATTGCTTTTAACAATCTATTATTTAGATATATCTTAATAGAATTATATGTAGTATCATCAAAGATCATCTGGCCTCCTGTTGATGTCAACAGCTGATCCCTTGCCAGGAAGGGAGGCCAGAGGATGGCAGCATCGGACGAGTTGGCCTTCCTGGGGCCTATACACCCCCAATATACCGGAGGGCAGCATTCTTGTATTGCTGCCACTTCTTTTCAGGCATGCTGGGAGGTGTAGTCCTATGGTACAGCCCTGTTGCATACAGTACCATGCCTTTCTGCCAGGGTGAGCTGCACAGAGAAACTACCCCTGCATTCTAGAGACTTCTGCTTGACCCAGACATCAGGCTATGGGCAGATACTTGCAGTACTCCCGGGATCCGGTTTAAAGAGGGTTGCTAAGCCTTGCCTTGTAGAGTTGTAGGCAGGAGACAGAGGACAATACTTGTAAGAGGAAGAGGAGTTGAGAAAACAAGAAAGAAAAGGAAGGATTCACCATCCATTTACATTCTATATTGTTTGATAGATATTAGGAAGAATAAAATCCTTTATATGAACCCGTGACTGAGTGCTTGTGTGGGTGCAGGCCGGGGGAGACAGTGTTTTACTAATATGCTGGAATTGTTTGAAGAAGCAACAAAGGCATATAATCACAGAGGTGTATATGCTATTATTCACTGTAATTTTCAGAAGGCTTTTGATAAGGTGCATTATGAGAGGTTAGTAATCAAACTAAAAGAAATAAGAATTCAAGGTGCATCGTCTAGTTGAGCACAAAATTGGCTTAAACACTGTGAAAAAACAGTTATGGTGACAGGAGTCCTAAGTGGTATCCCACAGGGATTAGCACATGGGCTTCTGCTCATTTTAGTCTAAACAATTTGAGTAAGAATATAAACAACTACCCAGTTACTTTTGCAGGTTATAATAAAAGGAGAGGAAGGGCTGATAATGTAGAATCAGCCAGATCACGTTTTAGGCACCTGGACAATATACAGTCTTGTATAGATTTGTGGTAGATGAGATTTCATGTAAGGTGTTATACATGAAGTAGAAATGTTAGATTTGAATACACAATGGGAGGTTTGAAAATTAAAAGTTCTCCTTGTAAGAAAGACTTACAAGACATAGTGGAGCTGTTATTATCTACGTACATCTAAAAAGTGTGCAGAAGTGTTCAGGAAGACAAGTAGGATGTTTGGTTATATAACATAATGTTCAGAGTTCAAGTCAAAGGAGGTTATCACATAACACGCTAGTGAGGCCTCATTTGCAGTACTGTATTCAGTTTTTGTTTCCATATTGCAAAAAGACATAGCAGCACTAGAGAAAGTCTAGAGAAGAGTGACTAGTGTGAAGTACTTGAGACCACACAAAACAAAGATTTGGGGATTTGCCCCGTATATTGTCGTTGAGTGATCAATAGCGACTGATACAGGTCTTTCTGTAAAATATTAAAGACAAGTGAATATGGCAAACAGGCTGGCTTTATACAAAACGGCAGGAAATGAAAAAATGGTGTTGGTATGGACAGGAAATGATGTCATCAGGACGGGACGGAAGTGAGGTCATCTGCAAAAGATGGGAAGTGACGAATTTTGGCTTAGTCTTCACTGGTTCTGAAAGAGGAAAAGGTCTTAATGCTTGTTACCAACCCTTTTCCTGGTGTCTTTTACACCCTGTGTTGGACCCTTTGGCTGTCCCCTAAGCATGTGTGTGTGACACAAGGCTGATTCTGGGACTGAGAAGTATGAGCTATAAGGAAAAATGTAAGGAGCTGAACATTTTCAGAAATTTAGACAGAGATTAAGAGGTAACATAATTGAAGTGTTTAAAATTATAAAGGGACTCAGTATAGTGAATCCCTGCTGTTACTTTAAAATACATTTTTCAAAAAGAGCAAGGGGACACAGGTGGAAACTTATGAGGGGTGAATTTTGCACAAATGTTTAAATCATAGACATATAGAATAAATGATTAAGTAGTGTGGTGGAGAGTAGGGCTTTAGGGATTCTAATGTTCTAATGATTACATGTCTGACAGACTTATAAATACTCTACCCTTTTGCTCTATTTAAACACAAGGGAGTATTTACATTTTCTCCTGTTTAGAAATGCACTATGCATTAATCCTACGTGGAATATGCATACTGTGCATGTTTTTGTGTGTGTTTGACAAATACAGTACAATTTAGCAGTTGCTCATTTGGTTAACAATTTTGTGTATCCCTTGAATAAGAGCTGAAAAAAGCATTTTATGCATTTAGATTCAAAAATTAAGGAGATAAAGATTATTATGTTAGAATACCCGGTAAGCTGATCAAATACTTAAAGCTTTAAGGTCAGGAAGAATGTGCTTTTATCAGCACTCAGTGAAACACTTTATACAGGAATAAGTGTGCATAAAGAGCTTTTACAAAATCTAGGAAACATATGTATTTGATTTCACAAAGTCAAAAAGTATATTGCAGTGCAAATATATGAAAAATAGCCATGAAAGAAATTACAGATAGCTTTGGCTTTTATGCTGGAAACTGCTATCAGCATGTTATGATACTCTGAGAAATGGAAAGGCTGCATTTAACATTAAGGAAGAGCTAAAGCAAGGATGCTACCCAGTTTGTTCAAGTAATGAGCATGCAACTGTTTTCAGCATGAGAACAATTAATACCCACATTGATTAGTTTAGAGTAAAAATTCGTTATTTTACAATGACGTGGGAATAATATTTTGACATCAGCAACTTGTGTTGCCTGAAAGCCAGAATGTTGAAGGTACAGAAAAAGGTCACTTTGCGGTGATTTGCAGAACAGTCCTGGCGGAGAACCTAATTGTCATGTGCAGTCAATGTGCTCTCGAAGAAATGAATTTACAATCACAATTAATTTATACACCTACCTATAAGTAGAATAGAGTTCCATTTACCTTAATATTTAACATTAGACAACAGAATATGTTTGGGACTGGAATTCAAAGTGAGACAGAGACAAGTGTGATTTAAGAGGAGACATGCACACATGTCAAACACCACCGCTGTCATATAAGCATAAATGCCACAGAAGAAAGCAGTGGCTGTAGAATTAACAGGAATGGGACAGTTAATTTTCAGCTTGGCAGAAAGGACATAAGTACTAAGCATTGCCTATCAGATGCAGATCAGAAGTGATCAGTCTTCTACTGCACAATGTGTAGTAGTTATTAGCATGGGAATACTGGAAAGAAATCTGGAAATATTCCTGAAGCAGCAAAACAAGGGAGTCAAAAGACAGGTCTATGTAGCCTATAATAGAGAGCATGATATCCACATTTGCTCATGTACATGTATTAGAACTATCAGGTCCTACCATTTTAACACATATTTCTAGCAAGATCTTAACATTTTAATGTGTACATTAATTACTTATCTGTCTGCAAATTTTTGTTTCACAGATTAACATATTGTGTGCTACCACAAACATGGATGTAAAACATGTTCAGAAATGTATTATGATGTGAAGTTCAACATCAATGATAGTTTCATCAAACATGAGTTGGAGCTCTAGAAAGTACTGCAAAATCTGAAAAATACACATTTGAAACTTAACAATGAGAAATATACTTTTAATTTTGTAAGAAACCTTTCATGGCAAAGGCAGATCAAGCAAAGATGAAAGCTAGCACTGATCTACACCCATCTTTGTATACTTATATTTATGGCTTAAACATGGGTATAATCTATTACCTTGGATGCTGTTTATTCAAGCCAGAAGTACTTAAAACGTGACTCAACAGCAAGCATATAAAGCTACACAATTGCTAAGTGAACTTTAAACATTCCATACAACAAAACAGTAATACAGTCTTGGTCACAGTTAAAGCTAATCATAATCTGAAAAATAGTTAAAAACACTTTAAATAGTCAAGGAGAAATATACTTTAACTGGAAAAATAAATGTAGTTATTGTAATGTTTGGCATCTGTATTGTTCCACTTGAATGCATGAACAGAGAAATGAGAGAACAGCTCAATAGGGAACATCAAGGCACCATTAGTCTACGATATTAAGAGAGGTTACAATAATTATAAGGACTGTATAAAAAACAGAAAAACAACTATCATCTCATTAAATAGGGTAAAATTGAGAAATTGCAAAGAAGCATGAACTTATTGTTCGTTCACCTGATATTTGGAGATCATATCAGTAGGACAAAGGCATTCATCCAAATACTTCAGAAGAGCACTCTCTTAAAATAATACATATTGAGTGCTTTTTTTGTTAAAAAAAGGAACAATTAATTATTTCCACAAATATACTATCTTTCAGTGTGTTAGTCTTTGTTAAAATAATTAATGTCAGCCTTATATTATGAAATACTTTTCTTCTAGTTAAAGTGACAAAGGTTAATCAAGAGGTCACAGTTAGCTTTTAATTAATCTGCAAAAGATGACCTCCAGTCTTTCTTCTCGTTTGTAATCCTCAGTGTCCTAAAATGGTTGTCATTTTTCATTCATTTATGCATTTTCCACACTTTTTAATTTTTCTTCTAATGGTTGTCTGTGACAGCTCTATCCCACCAAATCATGTAAATGGGAAATTCTTCCATGAGTTTACAGTAGTATATCTGCTGCCATTAAATATTCTTTATCTATTACACTTTTTAAAAATCAGATTTCTACATCCTCTTGTTGCCTTCTTTTCTACCCAAATTCTTTGGCTCAATGTCAAATGCCCATAGCTGTACTAGGAACAAATAAGGATGGCTGTTTAAGGTTTACCCTTTGCACTTTTTAACCATACAGTGTCATTACCATTCCATATGTTTCTAAAATGCTTGCAAAGGAAAAACAATCCTGTTTTGAGAAAGTGGAAAATCGACTCCTCTTCTTACCTTCCATTTTTACAAAATATGTCTGACTTGTATTCCCACTCCACAAAGAAAACAAGCAGTACTGGTAAGAGTAAAGCTAAATTTGTAGAATTTGTTTTAAGTTAAAAAACAAAACAAAAACCTATTCAGGTCTTTTGATGTATGCAACAAGCTGCTAGAAATGTTCTACCAGTCCACAGTAGTGAGTGTATTGTTCTATGCTGTGGTCTCCTGGGGGAGCAACTTGAGCTCCAAAGATTCACAATGCTTGAACAAACTTATCAGAAGAGCCTGCTCCATCACAGGGCTAACCCTGGACTCATTGGAAGCTGTTGTGGAGAAGAGAATGGTGGCCAAATTGGATGGCATCCTGAAAAATCCCCTCCAGGAGGCGCTGTTGGAGCACTTTTAGTCACAGGTTTCTTCCACCACAATGTGCTAAGAAGCGCCTCTGGGGATCTTTTCTGCCCACTGCTATCAGGCAATTCAATGTCCCAGACTAAATGCTTATACTCTATGTTTACACTGTTTATTTATTTATTAGTTTATTAATTAATCAATGTATTTAACTATCTAACTATTGATTTATTGTATTATTTGTCCTGTATGTTTGTTTCTTTGTTTTTTATGTTTCTTCTGCTGTATTCATCTAAATTTCCCCTTGGAAATCAACTTTATCTAATCTAATCTAATTTAATCTATTCATTTGGATTTGGTTTTAAACTTAATTTTCCTGACTACCTAAACAATCTACTCAATACATTGCATTGCATTGCTGCCAAACTGGAGACATACAAGAATTTAAATACTACAAACAGTGATGACATTCTAGACAGATGCAAACAGGTTGTAATAGGAGTGCACAGCTTCTAGAAAACATCCGTCCATCCATTTGTCTCCCCTCCCATTTTGTGAATCCACTTTCTCCATTACAAGGATGAAAAGAGCTAGATTTTAGATGGGAGGTCATTCCATCACAGAACACATTGATGCACACACCCGCTGTTATAATTGTGGGACAATTTAACATCACTAGTGACTTAACATACACATCTTTTTGGAGAAATATGGGTCATAAAGACAAAATTCATATGAACATGGGAATAATAGATCAAGTCCTTGAAGTTATATTCTTGCAGTGCAAACCACTCCACCACCTTGGAACTCTACATAAAATATGAATGTTTTATTATGGAGGAATCTAAAATGCTGAGTTATTATAGAATAACTGATTTAATAACGTCTTTAAAAATATACATTAGTTACTGTATTTATACTGTATGCTGTTAGTTCCTGAATTGGACAAAGCATGCTTGAGAATGAATAGATGGATGGATAATTATTTTTTCCTCAGGCAAGAAATCATAAAAAGAATCCCAAATGAACAACAGCCTAACAAAGCTATTTTTGTTTTTTAGTACATTGAAGATAAATAACATGACACAGGGCAAGAAGAGACACAGGGAGAGCACTTAATATGTCTTCCCTACTGCGTAAAAAAATTACACATTTATCTAGAAATTGCAATATAGTAAATTATCTTTGCATTCTTTTATTGCATATTTAAACTTTATTCTTCTTTCTTCTGTTGTAGGATATGGGTTCTGATTTATTTAATTATATTTAATTTACACATAGCAATATCTGTCACAGTTAGCCTACAATAAAAAGCACACATCATCTAAATTCTGTGATGATCATCTTGCTGATAAATAAATAGTTTCAAATAGTGGCAACAGAAGAGAAATTAAACATAATACATAATTGAGATTCAATGTTACCAACACATACATTGCAAATATTTATCTAGCTTAGCCTGTCCTCACTGACAACTTCTCAGATATGCCCATATGTGTTTCAAAAGAAGTATACCTTAATCTGTTCTGTCCAGCCACACAAACCGTTAAAACAGGAAGCAGGTAATAGGCCTCCATGTTACAAAACCATCAGTTTAATTCCCTCAAAGCAACCTCAACTTAAATTTAGCTTGCCCAAAACCATATGCTATATTTATTGTTCTCCACAAAGGTTTGGTGTCCTCACACCTCCTCATCAGTCCAGAGTCCTACATGCCTTTCCAGGCAGTGATTTGGGATTTTGCTATTCGCAGCATCTCATATACAGAGGCACGCTTGAAGAAGGCATTGCAATATCTTTGCTGGAAATAAGCAAACATGAAATGACTAGTGCTATTTGACCAGGCCTCTTTTAGGGAAAATCTCTTATCAATTACACCTTCATGGCACACATGACATAGTATAAATGGTAATTTTATGTAGACATTTGACTACAACATATACTGTACATTAGAAGAACTCAAAGCAATATATTTAGTAGTACTAAGCAGCCTTTACTGTAGACTTTCCTACGGCAGATCTGAATGAAATTGTAAAAAGCTTGTTTTTTAACCAAGGATTTATGAATTTAGGGACAACAGAAAATTAAATAAATGCATGCAGTTATAGTAAGTGATTTGTAATGTAGAATATTGGTGACCACACTATGATAAGCGTGACCCTGGTGTTTGGAATTACAGTACTGTGATTCCAGCTGATGGACAAGGCTGTTCTTAGTCCTTTAGTGACAAACTTTGCTAGTATTTGCTTAAAATGAGTAAAAACTAAAATTATGTTTACCCTGGGAAAGTATTGAATATATTGCAGAATTATTTTAAAATAGATTTTAAACAGTTTTGGGTGAAGTGAAAACATTTTGATACAATGCTGCAGTACAATATATTTTTGGATTAATATGCAGAATACCTAAAGTAAATTTCACTGCAGCTTTATTTAGCTTTTTATGAGAAAAAAGAGGGAGATATAGTATTTATTTACATAACATGTTAATTATGAAACAGTTTCACTGCTCCACGTGACTTTATTCTATCCTGTCTTTATCCTCTCAGTTAGGACTGCTGATGTGTTTGCATCATGCTGTGATCTTTATCTTTGTGAAAGGGCTTGGATGAAAAATAAAGAAATACTCTTTTTTAACAGCCACATGAGATGTTTCAAACGTTTTCAATATACCAGCCTATTCAGTGTTACATAATAGAAAATGTGCTGCAGAAAGAGATGCAATACTGTTCTGGAGAAGGTCATGAAAGGTCTTTGAGGCTGGGTGAAGAAACCATTTATCAGGGTCAAAACAACACTGCTCAACAAAACATATAAGAGTTATATTATATTACAGCAGACAAAACAGCAGTACAGTACATGCAATAATTAGAGTGCTGCTCTGTCTAGAGGTGGTCTGGCTGTTGGCACACCGACCCTGAATTGGATTAAGTGGGTATGAGAGTGTTATTTTAGTTAAGTTGAATTGACTCCAGTAATGCTGCTCCAGTTCTTCACACATGATCCTTGGGCAGATACTGTATATTATTCATTTATAGCATTATAATGGAAGATTAAGCTAGGCTAAACAAGAGTGTACAACATATGACTGTGAAGTGCTCACTTTCTTGTTTGTACAAAATTTTGTCAGGAACTTCGTATATCACTATTTCAGTATTAACAATGTTGAATTAGTGTGTAGTATAAGGAAAACAGATTTTGTCTTTATTTAGTTTTTCCCTCTTTTTATTCCTCTGTCACTAAGGTTTTATAATATAGTATTTTTAAACAACCAGTCTAATTTATATCAAGAAACACATCTAAATATTTTATTAAGTTCTGGAACATTATAAAGAGAAAGAGACACCTCCAATTATCTGTTGACATTTACTATAACAATATATTAGTCTTTGAGGCCATGGAAACTTCATGCTTAATTTGAAACTTAATCATGCAAAAAATAAGACATAACTTACAAATGGTATGAAGACCTTCAAGAACTCCTTATATTCAAGGTCTTGCTTTAATATTTTCTTGTCTTTTCAAAATTGCTATAATGTTTAACGGATCAAAATCAGATCAGAATGTGAGTGGTGACAAGAACTGTCAAAAGCTTTTCTAAAGCCAATCATATCAAAATGTACCTTCTGTTGGATAGTGCCACACATGAATAATCCACTTGACACAAGGATAAGCTGTATGTGTAATCTGCCTCTGTACAGGCAGTGAGTTGATGCCTGTTTTGCTGTGACTGACAGCTCATGGCACCTCCCTGATGCTTGAAGGCTTTCTCTTGCTAGTTTAAGACATATATATCATAGTATCTGTATTTGCAAATTATTATTGTTCTGGCATGCTATAATAAGAAAATATAATAATTTCTGTCTGTCAAATGCTGCACACTGGTATTGTCTAACAACATATTTTTTTATCATGAGCACTATTTCCAAAAATATAATGCAAATGAATAGAAAAATCACTATGCACATTTGTTGACATTCAAAGATTTTTACAATTGAGTCATGTATCAATATACTTGAAGGGAAAAAAAATGTAAAAATTTCAGCCTTAAGTGCTGCTGTTCTACAGGGACTCTTTTACAATGCGAAATCTGAGTATATTGTATCATATGTATGCTAACTGTAACCTCTTAGAAATAAAAGGAAACCTTTTCCTACTTATTTTCTGTGCTGTCAATTAGAGCAATTTGTTGTAACTGACATGTTCTTATTCAAATGACTATGAAAGATGAAACAGGTGCTTTTATTTACAGTGGGCTTTGAGGAGAAATAGTGGTGACAAGTTCCCCAGTATGTTGTTACAAGTCACAGATGGCATTTATGCAAAACTGAGGTTTGTAAAGTCCTTTACTAAGGAGAACCTGGCAGAGCTTCCTGCTTTCTGGCAGATCTCTCCTACACCAGCATGGCTGTATGGGGGGCTGTATCCTATACTGTATTAACTTTGGGAACTTGGACTGTATAGTGTTCTTTACATAATCTGTAAGTACTGTGAATGTGAACTCCTTTTCATGTTACCATGTTTCATTCAGAGTTTGACTGAGATGATGAAGGGTTTCTAAGGTTTTTCTTGATAAATTGATAAAATAGACTTTAAATAAAATTTGCTTAAAACCTACCTCAACTAAGTATAACAATAATAATTTGATAAAAAAAAATCACTGACACTATAAGCATAGTAGTCTGTCTATAAAAGAAGTATCTTGATCTTTTGTATGCTAAGAGAAATTTAAAATGTAATTTTTTTGCAGTGCTTGATGTTAACTTGCATCCAAGTGTAATGTACTGAGGCCTCAAAGAATGTTATTAGTTACTGTGCTAGGAAATGTGCTAGCAGGGACCATGAACAAAGTTTAGGAATACTAATAAAAATCTATTTCATTTCGATGCTTTAAGCAATTGTCTGTTGTATGCTGCCCTTGTCCCTGCCCTGGTACCTTCCAATCTATGGAACTCTTCATCTACTTTCAAATTATTACAGATACTATAAATATTAAGATAGACTGGGGAGTGAAAGTCAGATGCTGCACTGGAATGCCACTTGAACTGTCACATAGTGTGTATAGTCTTTGATGTAAAGGTACAGGGTGAACCATACTCATTACTTATAACTACCATCAATAATGAATAAGTATCTGAATTTCAGTGGGATAGATTCCTACTTATATCTTTATGATGTGTGTGTGTATATAGTATGGCATGTTTGTACATTGACATGACTGAGCCCTATATTTGGTAGTGACAGCTATAGCAAAGAAAGAAAGAAAGAATAAATAAATAAATAAATACATACATCCATCCATCCATCCATTTTCCAACCCGCTGAATCCGAACACAGGGTCACGGGGGTCTGCTGGAGCCAATCCCAGCCAACACAGGGCACAAGGCAGGAAACAATCCCGGGCAGGGTGCCAACCCACCGCAGATACATACATAAATTAATAAATAAATAGATAAATAAAAAGAAAGAAGAATTACAGCTTAAAACCTATAACTATTCCCATTTGTATCCCTGCCCTGCTCTCAGTTCATTTACTTTCTTATGACTCAATTTGTGAGCTCTTTAGAATTTGCATGTCTTCTAACAATCAATTGCAGGATTTCTGCCCTCCAAGTAGATTAATGCATTGTAAAGATAAATTGCTTATGTAAATGCACACAAGGGAACATGCAATCCTAATGGCAGCCAAAACCGTTCACGCCAAATTTATTTTACCACCAAGTTAGCAGGGAATCCAGATACAATTGAAGAGAACACAAGTACATAACAAATGCAAAAATCCTGTTCAGGAAAACAATTATTTGGTTAAACCATGAGCTATTTACAAGTGTAGTGAGTTGTCTTAGGGATCTGCCTTACTTACTCAGTGATATAATGAGTTACGCTTTAGCAGGTATGGCCAACGTGTGTGTCTCATTTTAAACAGAGCATATCACTGACAGCATTTTTTATTTGGCAGAAGATGAAATAAGCGAACCATAAATTGAATCCTAGAGCCAAGCAGGGGTCAGTTGATCAGACAGTTTTCCTTGCAGGGCAAAACAAGAAGTATAGTTGTGAGCAGTTCATTTTGCTTAAGAGGTTCTTAACAAAACTCGATTCTTTTGTGAGAGTGAATCTTCCCTTTCTTTTTTAACTAAAGATCTGTGAAGAAAAGCGATTCAGATTCAAATGATGTTTATTGCCATGTGCTTATAGTACAATGAAATTGTTACTTGCATGTGTCCGCAGAATAGTAACAGTGAAAAATAATTAAAATGACATCTAAGGCATAATCAATGCACAGTAAGAGAATGAGACAACAACGATAAAGAGTTGTATTTGTATATACAATTGTATTTGCAAAAACAAATAGAAAAACACGTAATAATTGCAGATACATCTTTACATACACAAGTTCACAACAAAGATGGCAGAGCTTCCAGATTTGGGTCCATCCGTCAGTAATAGTCGGGTGTAGGCGGACGGACACCGGAAGTGACATCAGAGGTGTTATAGCTGTCAATCATCTAGACTGCAGAGGGAGGGAGAGAAAAAAGCATTAGGAGAAAGCAACCAACTTCTGGAAGGGTGGTACAATTACAGTCACTAGAGCCCTTCAGTTATCCGCTATGTGCACATGCATGACATTCCTTAAAAACTATAAACCAATAAAAGTAAATTTGCATTAGACAAATAAGGAAAAATGGCAAAAACACTCCAAAATAATCTTAAATGGCATCAGATCCTGCCAGCAAGAAACTAATTATGTGCATAAATATGATCTTTACCAAAAACATTTTGCTGTCATTGCACCTTAAGTAGTGGCAACTGGGCAAAATGTTTTTTTCCTATACTATTGTCAACTTAAGAAAAGCTATTTGTGATTACCTGAATGAACTGATTAAAATTGTGCTTGTAAACGTGATCTTTTTTAAATTGGATGAATCTAGTTCATTTGAAATGTTTGCAGCAGTTAAAACAGAATGTTTAACTTCTGTAGGTAAGTCCTTATTATTTCATGATGTTATGATTAAATTTTATTTTTTAACCTTCACTTCAGAAGAATATTCCATTTTAAGCCTGAGATACAGATAAGCTTGTTAATTTTTTAAATACCAAATATCATAATGCATAAGAGATGAAGGCAAGTGCAATTAGCACTAATATGCTCAAATGTAAAGCCGAAATATCATTAATTTCTCTCATTACTTCTGAAATTTCTTGTCATTTTTAATCCCGATGGTTTATACACCTATAGAAAATACAGCATAGTCAAAATGCAGTACAAAACAACAAAAGCAGAGAAAACATAATGTTGGAACCCCAAAAGAAAAAATATGCACCCATTTAAAAGAAATATGCAGTATTTGGTCACTTTTTTTCCTAATAAGTTTTTTTTTTATTATTGAAAGGTTTTTAGTCCCAGATTCTACTGTCTCAGGTCAGGTGCACTCTGCAGTGCATCACAGCGCAAGCACATGACGATGATTAAATCAGAATACTATGAAGTTCTATCAGTGGATTCATCATTAACAATGACACATTCACTCCAAAGTCCACCAGCTGTCACTGGGAGTCTTACTAACTGCCAAACAAAAACAATTGCTAAAATTATTTAAAAAGTATTATGTAAAAAGTAATACAAATGGACTGAAATCTTCAAATGGTATTTTGAATGTGTATAATACTAATTGAAATTAGTAGTCGATCATCAGAACATGGAATATATGTACAAGTAAAAATAATGATGAAATAGAATACAGTACATTTAAAATTTCGCTACCTCTGAGCAAGAAATATTTATGTATATCTTTATCCTTAAAAAGAAAACAGTTCAAGATGCTTTGTCTGCCTCCAGAGATGCCGAACATGTGCCAACAGCAACCACAGCATGCAGCAACAGATGTTTTATGTTGCTTTCTGTGTGAAACTATTACTTTGTGTGCTTTTGGAAAAAAATATTCAGCCCTGAAAAGAGTTAAGATCAACTTGGCCATCTACAGTGCACAGTTTTTGGTTATCACTCACCATTGGATCTCCCTCCCCAATGTAATTTTTGAAATGCTATATTGGGTATATTTTAAGTAGAACCAACAGCAACCTACATGTAAAATTTTGCGAAAATCATTTCAGACATTTTTGCGTGATTAGTAACCAAACAAACAGGCACACAAACTGAGAAGATGTTATGTCATGTTATCTGAGGACTGAAATGAGTAGTATGCAATAGTATGCAAAATTATAAACAGCATCAAATAAAGAAAGGCAGAGAGTATTACAACTTTATTTATTTAGATGATTAAAAGATAATCTTGTGTTCTGTGCACACTCAAAAGCTCATTCAATCCATTTGCTGAAGGAAGAAAATTATATATTATAAATAGCTATAAAAACTGCAAATGAAATTAATACACTGGCTTAATATTTACTAAAATCTCAACGGTATTGTTAAATCATTACCCAACATTACACAAACATTCAATATAAAACTGTTTTATACACATATCCAAAGGAAATTTCTCTAGAGAAGAAAATCAGAACAGCAACATTCTCAAATCCCTCCACTTCCACTGCATCAAAGCACTCTGCAAGCAGCATTTTGCAAACTAAACAATGTCTAATGAGTTAAAGACCATTTGAGTGACTTGGGATCCAAACCTCATTATAGGATGTACTGCGTATGCAACTGAAGACAGATGTAGCCAACAGCAAAACTAATTTCCCTTTTAAATATCATTTACATGCAGATTAAGCTCCTCTTGTTTTATTGTAGACTTTCAGTAGTTTTGAAATAAAAAATTACAATATATATTTGAAAATGTAATTATAGAAAAAGTGACATAGGCAGAGAGGTATGCATTATTACTTTATTAATGAAGAAAGTCAAACTTAATATTATATAATCTTAAAACTACTATGTTGTAATTTCTGAGAACTGTGGTGTATTTTTTTCTAAATAAGAATTACTACTATACATTTCATGAAATATTATGTTTTTAAAGAAAACAATGTGTTATAATTTGGCATTCATATTAGACTTTTAGAATTAAAATTCTTTAGATGTATACAGCCTTAGAATTTCTAGTGTATTTTATAGAACGTTTTGTAGCTCATAATGAATATCCTCCATTAACATAGTTTAATATTTATATGATATGGCCTTGCTACTCTACAATATACAGTGCCTGTTATGGAGGTTATTTTCATAATAAAATACAATACAATTGAATTTGAGTTTCTACATTTTTATTTGTTTTTTACTCAGATTTTTAAAAGTGAATTCTGAATTTTTCAGCAAGTGATACTTTTGAAAGCAGTTTAGGTTTGTCTCATTACCTTCCGCAAAATCTTTACAAAGTAACAGGAATGTTGGTAAATTAGCATTGCTCACATATACACAATGTTTTTATTGTAGATTCTTGAAAAAACTAAAGTAGAAAAGAGAAGGTAACCCGTCAAAGCGTAACACTAATGCAGAGTTTTAGTGTATTTATTTTGTATGCCCAGACACATTTATTTGTTTATTTCCAAAATCCAACTTTAGATTTGTAGGGTTGTGGGACGTGGAATAAGTCTAGGCAATTTAGAATGCAGTGCCATAATCATATGGCACAATCACGCACACACCCACTTTACTACAATATAAATATGGCCACTAACCTAATTTAAATATCTAAGAGACTGGCTTTCGTAGTTCAGTCAGAATACCTGGGCAGACATGGGAAGACGAGCAAACTTAATACAGAAATTGGACTGAATATCAAACCAGAAAGTAGGTGATTTCTAATGTCTGTTCTTAAACTGTGTCATCATGTGTGACAGTAATTCACAGACAATTTACTTTTTGGGGCCTTGGGCACGAAACTGGCAAAACATTGTTTCTACAACTCTGCTCTTACTGTACACTAAAGGTGAAACAGAATAGAGTGCAGAATGAAGAATGTACCTAATTAAATGGCTTCAATGTAAAAAAACTACAATTTTTAATCAACAATACACACTCCATATTTTCTGTTCAAAAACACTATCATTTCTGAGTGTAACCTTCAAAAGCTAAACCTGATTATAACAATGTCTCTTTTTTGTTGTTGTTGGCTTCTTTTTCTCACTAATGTTTTGGTCCAATTCACAGTTTGGTTCATTTTTGGTATCTGCTTAAATGAAAATGGTAACTTTAGTTTCTCTTTAGCTAATGTTATATAGTGTCTAAAGAATTTCTTTCATTAAGCTTTTTTTTTGAAGGCCTTCAAGATTAATGAACAATTATGAGTGGGGACATTGCAAAGAAAGTTTAAATAACTAACTGTAGAAATTATTTAAAACTAGATGAAGTACCCCACATTGCCTGGGTATATATGTCTAATGGGTTAATGTAAGAAAGCAAATGTTTGTTTTTTTAAATGCTGACCCTTTGTCATTGCTAACTGAAATGTAAGCGTCCTGTTCATCATCAACATTAACTCTCTGACAACTATCAATTATTGTGTTCTCATGAGCAGTGCCGGTGCTAGGTTATTTTGTGCCCTAGGCCAAGCTTATTAGTGCACCAACCGATTGTTCAGCAGCTAACCAGTGCAGGTGGGATTTTCCCCCCATTATGATCTGCGCCCTAGGCGAATGCCTAATTCACCTTAATGGTGACGCGGGACCTACTCATGACTTGAGAATTTGTTCCTTTTGTGCATGAATGGTTTCCATAATTGTGGGAACTCCTTATGGGTTGGAACCATGAACACCTTTTCTATTTCCTGATTTAATCCCACCTTAATAAACTGCATGGTTTGTTGAAAAATAGAATCATTGATATGGCATGTAATCTGAGCAAAACTACTGTTTTGGTATTGTTATTGAATCCGTATTTATAACAAGGCTTTTGAAACTTGACAAACTCTACATGCTAAGATGGGTTAAAGGTACTATACATGCAATATTTCATGAACATCCATTTAGCTGTTTTGGTGTAATTTGTGGTGTTTGTGGAGTTGGCCTTCCCATTACAACTTCCCAATATTACCAAAACACCAAGGAGCCTAAATGAACAATAATATAAATATATAATTGCATGAAGGTACCTATAATCCATTTTTGAGTGATTCATGATTTTTATGTTTGTCCCTATAACACCACATCTTACACAACTGCTGTTGTTTCCATTGAATCACTGACACTGAATGTAGCCTTCACTGCAAGTACAGCGAAACCGAAATAATATGGCAAATTCACTACCTTTGGCTGAACCGTTTTGGTTTTGTGCTCCCTCTCATATTACACACCCATGTCTGGAACTTTTGAAAAGCCTTAAAGTCTAGATTTTAAGTTGTATCCATAGTAATATGTATGCAAAATATATTATACTGTACATACAAAATTTCATTAACTCTTTCAGGGCTGATGTCAACTTTTGTCGAAATTCGGGGGTAGAGGATGGTAATCAGCTGCAAACTGCGACAAAACTCGCCTTTACATTTTAAGTTTGACTTTTTTTGCTAGAAGTAAAGTTAAATAGCTTTGTTGCTTTAACCTCAATTCCCTGCGAGAGTCTAAATACGTCATAGATGTTTTACGTATTATCGCTGAATCTGACTCTGACTTGTCAGACTTGGAATTTGATGCAAGTGATCAGGAGATGGACATCGAATACGAAAGTGAGGTGCCAGCCTCAGCTGATCAGTCCCCAGCTCGTGGTGTTGAACACGTTTGTGTAGCTGATGCACCTACGGTAGCGTTCGCCTGGGAGGACCACTGTTTATGATGACAAGACCATATTGTGTCACACTGCAACTGCCACCACCGCCCACCGGCTGTGCGAAGGCAGCCAGCCCACTGTGCATTCCTGCTGGCCATCAAGGTGCCCCCGTGCAGCCAATGGATGTTTACATTTTAAATTCATAAAATCATTTCTTTGTCTAAAGGTTAAAATAACTGAGTGTATCAGACTTGAAATGTTTCTCTTGAGTTTTAAATTAATTTTCATAACAGTGAGTACCGTACTATATTGCTGATAATTCTTTTATCTCTTACTTGTATTTTACATTTGAGCATTACAGAAAATACAGACAAATGGCAAATTAGATGTGAACTATGGCTTTGTTGCAGAATTTCAAAACAGTTATATTTTTTAAATCCTTTCAGACGATAATTCTCATAATAGAGAGATATGAGAAACAAAATTGTTTTGCTTTTTGTCTTTTCCATGATAACAAAGTGTAAGTTAACACTTTAATTGATAAGAAAAAAGGTGACAATAAAAGGAAACCTTTAACAAATGAAAATCTCAAATTAGAAACGGATGTAAAGCAGGTTGTTTGTACAAATCAATGCCTTGGTTTTATCTTTTTATTCTTTAGATGTATGTGAACCTCATGGTTTCCATGGTAATTTTATCTAGGTCTACCTAACGTAAGAATCTGTCCTCCAGCTAATGGAGTAGCCTTGTTTTACTATCCTGGGAATACCTTCTTAGTTGTTTGCCCCTGAACTGCCTCCATATCAGTGACTTCAGTAGGCTACTTTGGGGAAATGGTCCATAATGATTTGTTATTGTTATACCTCTCCAAAGTAATTTGTGTTATTTTGAAAGTGGCAGAAACAGGGGGCTTTCTTTTTTTGAAGAAGAAGAAATTAAGTCAAGCAGACAAATGTCATGAACACATCTTTCTATAATAAAAGCAACGTAAGAAGGCAAAATTGGAGATAAGAATTCATAATCAAAAATGAAACATTAAGAAATCAAAATTGAAAGATTCTAACCTGGTTTGCTTAGGTTCATGTAAGGCTACTGTATCTTATTATCAAAATTGCTGCTATGATATTTCTGCAAGACATTGTGTCGAAATACTGTCATAAGTATCCAACCAAACTAATAATAATAATAATAAACAACAATAATAATAATAAACAATAATCATCATTATCATCATCCACCAATTAAAGCACAACAGGTCAATTCAAAAATTACTTAAAGATCCACAGATTTCTCCATTACCTGATCTGCTCATTCCATTTCAGGGCTGCAGGAAGCCAGAGTCTGTCCCAGCACCAAAAGCCACGCATACAAGAAAAGTAAAATATCTAAACAATTTTTTCTATTAAGTTATCATGAAAACCCTGGCCTGGTGCACCGTCTAGGTTTGTTTCCTAGTTTGAGTCCAAGGCTTGCTGGGATAGGCTCCATCTTCCCCACGACCCTCCCCTGGATAAGTGAGTTGATAAAAGGAATGGATGGATTATCCATCCATCCATCCATCCATCCATCCATCCATCCATTTTCCAACCCGCTGAATCCGAACACAGGGTCACGGGGGTCTGCTGGAGCCAATCCCAGCCAACACAGGGCACAAGGCAGGGAACCAATCCTGGGCAGGGTGCCAACCCACCGCAGGGATGGATTATCATGGGAAAAAAAAGAAGCCCCAATATTGGAATTCTTTGCTATTGTGGAAGATCACTGTTTCACACTCCAGCTGGTATGCCAGAACAATGAAGAAATGTGTTTAGTTTATGAATGAAGTTTAAAAATTGGCCAAAGTCTAGACAAATCACTTTTACTTTCATCTGCTTGTAGTTTCGATATAGTGATAAGACTATTTTTCAACAAAAAAACTAAACGTACTTAATGCAATAAGTAAAATGATGGCAGTTTTTCATAACATAAGGATTTTATAAGATGGAAATATGCAAGTATACTGTATGTTTAGTTACAAGCAACTACAATCAACCCATAACATGAACTTTAGCTTGGCTTAACCCTTTCCCTCTCCTATTGGGAAAAGGCAAAAAACTAGTAAACTCTATTTCCTTAATTTTTACCTAAGAACTACCTCATTCAGGACCAGATTCTAAATGTTCTTTTCATAGTTTGGTCTTGTATACAGTTAGATGTATTAGTGTTTTGCTAGTTATGGAGTTTCTAAAGTACATACCCTTTATTTTTTCACAGCTCCCTAACACTTGCTTACCCCCTCAGCACATCTCTTTTGTGCGTACCACACACTGCTTGGAATTAATGGAAGGTTACTTTAGTTTAAATTTAGTAGGAGAAACCTATAGCAGCTAAAGACATATGCTTAACACAGGTTGTTAGTTTCAGTTAACACCATTAACCATAATAATATGTTTATACATTTTCTGGTTTTACCCTAACTATAAAGTTATAAATAATACTCTCAAAAATAAAGTATAAATTGTACTTGTCTGTTTGATTCTGATTGTGTATGGTTGGAGGTGATGCTTTGTCCTGATTCATTCAGGATCTTTGGAGAATTTCTCAGGCACATGTGAAATGGGCTTCTCTGTCTTGGCTTTTCAAACCTTACAGTTTACAGTGTATGAGATTTGGCACAGTTGTTGTCCTCTTGTGTTAGCATAAAATCTATGGCACTAGGTTACCCTTTGGAGTAGAAGGGTCACTCAACCACGCCTGAGATAATATGGTCCTGCTATCGAGCAGAAGTTAAGGCCAGGCAGAGAGAATGCAGAGTGGTAGTGCCTTCAATGGGTTACAAACAAAGGAACATACAGCTTGCTATTATTTTTGGGGACACATGAGTTTATCCTTTTGGTTAATAATAGATGTAAAGTTTTGTCAATCAAGGTTGCCAGTGGTTGAGTTAAACCACTTTGTTTACTGACCACGTGTAGTAAAGAGTGCTACCATGAAACATTTCTAGATATCATTTGCCAATGATTGGTCACTCTTATCAGATGATACTCAAAAACTGTATTCCAAAAGATGCTCTGTGAGGGGAATGTACAGTACACTTTATCTGAAGTGAAATGTCAACTGAAAAAGAGAGTTTGTAGCTATAACATAAGTAGAAGACGCGTAACAGAGCAAAACAAAATGGGTAATGTCAGTCTGCTCTGAGCTAACTATTTACTGAACCTTCTTATCCCGGAATTGGAATCCTGAAGAACAAAATCCCAGCAGCAGTAGCCAATTTCATTCCAAAAATAATAGTTTTCTAATAAATGATCAGGAAAAGAGGAGTCAGAAGATAAAATTCAAGTACGGGTTTAATTTTCCAGAGATAACCTGAACATTGTAATTCTTCAGTGTATCTAAAAAGGAGTAAAAAGCCAATACATTACAGCACAACAATACATTACAACTATGTGTAATTAAGTTTAGAATGTAATATGCACAATGTATGGCATTCAACAGTCTTGGTGTTAACAGATTGCAGGTGGACAACCAGGGTACTTGAACCATTTAAGTCTTGTGCTGGACGACATGGTTCATGTTTCTATGAAATTATATCCTCCCCATTGGTGCTAGAATGCATTTATTTCTTACACTTTCTGTATTCCTGTGGTATTAATGCATACTGTAATGATTGTCTTGTCATTTTATGATTTGCAAAATTGTTTATTACTGTATATGCACTATATTGGGGTAGAATGCTGACATCACTTTTAGAGAGGCTCAGAGAATCAATAAGCTTATTAAAAATGCAGGCTCAGTTATAGGACACACTTTGGACCCTTTGGACTAGTAGTAAAGGAGAGGGTTAAAACAAAACTGAGTGACATTATGAACAATACTGCAGATCCTGTCTCTGACACACTAACACTGAGGACTTTCAGCCAACAAATTATTCAGCAGAAGTGTGTCAAGAAATGCTACGGCTCTCCTTTATACCAATGGTAATATGCCTGCATAGTGCCTCGCTGGTATTGGGATTGCCAAGTCAGATATTTTGTTTCTTTTTAATTTTCTTTCCTTTTAGTTATTCTGGTGTGCATTTATTTATTTATTGAGCTTCTGTATAAAGCCATATTTCCACTATCTATCTATCTATCTATCTATCTATCTATCTATCTATCTATCTATCTATCTATCTATCTATCTATCTATCTATCTATCTATCTATCTATCTATCTATCTATCTATCTATCTATCTATCTATCTATCTATCTATCTATCTATCTATCTATGACTCAGGTTGGATAGACTTAGCATCCGTCTGAATCGATTTAGTACATTCTTTTTAATTCAGTGTTGTTTTTTGTCAGAAACTCTGGTTTTCTACCACATTCGAAAGTGGTCTATTCATTTCTAACATTGGCCTTATGAGTTTGAATGTAGGTGTGCGCACAAGTTGGTCATCTGATTCCATTGAGATAAGGTTTGTTTTGCATGGGCCCTGTATTAGGTTAAAGGCATACTTCACCCATAAATGATGTTCATGTATTACTTACCCCGTGTACTGTAGTTTGTAGAAAACCCTTTAACCTCATGTTTTCATGCAAAACAAAAAGAAAAAAGTTTATAATAAAACCCAATTATAACCAATGCTGTACAAAGCCAAATGATGTGATAAATGCCCATAAATAAAAGAAAAAAAATCATGTTACTCACATTGCATAATCCATTTGTCAGTTATCTAGTCGTATGCTCAGAAAGTACACATACATGCATTTTGTTTGCTAAACTATTGTTAAGCACTTACTTCTGGAAACGTCATAACACATATACACAAACACATTCCTATAGTACTTTTGAATTGAAGGCAGGAGTCTTGGTCAGCGAATAAAGGAGAGAGGCAGATTTTCATTTCAAAAGTTCAGTATTATGGGAATGTGCTTAATAGCTTTGATAACCATTGGATTCTATTATATATCAGATAACGTTTTTTTTTCCATTCTACATGGAAGCATAAGATTCAACTTTTTTTGCAGCCATCACTACAAACTGCAAAGGGTATGTAACATAAAAATTTATTGTAAAATAATCATACAATGCCTGTCATATTTGTCATCTCTTTCCATGTCCAGGGGTCGCAGCTTTTTAAAGTATTCATTCCCTGGTTATTTGCATACACCCAACTGTATATCTCAGCTTGGATTAGCATTCTCCTTCAGTGGCCTAGAGATTAATCTAGACATATGAATGAAAGACCACTCTCAGAAACCTCTTCAATGCAAATGTCTCTGCTTCTTCCACAAGCAAGATCTGCAACTCCATTTACATTTAACATCTCATCTAAATGTCCAAAGTTTTTTTTTTTTTGCTTTCTTATTCTTTTTTCATTTTTTCTCCAAAACAACTTATTTTTCCTAATCTAATTTTATAAATTAGAAACAGAACACATGTTTGATCCCGGTTTTACCAATGTGTACTTTATCAGTTATCAATTTTCCCACAACCTGCATTCTTCTGTTGATCTCTTCAACTGTCACTTCCATGCCTTTGATCCTTTTGCCTTCAAATATCAACAGTTAATTCAACTTTTCCTTTAGGCAATGGATTCAGTATGATGAGCATGCAAGAGCTGCCTTGAACTAAATCTCTGGCTGCTACCTCCATTATTATGAGTAATAACAACAGACAATGAACTGATTCTTGATGAACTTTACATCTAAAATGTTCATATTTCCAACATGTCTTCCTGACACCTTTACTAATGCCTATTATAGAGCTATACATTTTTAATGTAGAATTATGGTCTTTGCTTGATTCCTGAATTTTACTAACAGAGACAATAATTCTTAGACATGGAAACAAATTATTATTAATATTATTATTATTATTATGTATTTGTTCTATGTATTTGGCTGATGTCTTTATTCAGGGAAGTTTGTTACAAATGTTTACCTTTTTTTTTTACAGCTGGTGCCCAGGCAGGTTTAGAGACTAAAGTTGTATGTCATTACTACAGCCTCAAATATAAAATAATAATAATAAATAATAGAACAGTGTTTTCGGTGCTTACATATTTCAGACTAATTTGAACATATACCTGCTCTAGCCTGAATTTGCAATAAATGCATAATGCCATATCAGCAGAAGCATGCTTTTTGAACATTGAGCATGAGTACAGTCTTTCGGTTCTGTCAGTGTGTACTACTCCTTCATCTGTTTCTTATCCACCACACTTCATGGAAATTTGCTCATCATTGTCAGTGTAAACAAGCAAGGTACAGAAGAACCAAGGTATGGCGAGTGGGACTGTCCAGAAGAACTCATGGTTGAGGGTTATTACTTTGCAGAAAATAGGTTCTCACAACAAAGACATTTACAATGCAGTTAAATGTGTGGAACTTGTTTTGCACCATTTGGCTTTACCCAATATTAATTTTGCTTCTCCTCTTTTTCCATTTCTCCCACCTCTAGCCAATGTAATTGCTGAGGGTCAGGACTGCATCAGTGCCTCACCCTTGTTTAAGTTATTTCTTGCTTCATTTGCTTTTCCCAGATCCCACATCATTATCCTGCCTTTGTTTAACCTTGCAATTTCCCAGTAGCATACTTTGAAAATTGTCTTGGTTTTGTAGTTCTGTATTTGGATTAGTCCTGTTGTTCTACAATCTTCTGCATGCCACAGCTTTATACTGTGGTATTAGTAAGCATTTACCTACTCCATTCCTCTGGAATTCATAAGTCTTTTACTTTGGTATTGCTTCTCTAGCAAACTTTTGTTTAGATCTATCAAAGTTCATTTCTAGACTGTGCGTCTAAGGTATTTTGCTCTTATAATAATAGTTTTGGATTACCAGTTTTGAGTTTTGGATTTTTCATTTCTTACCTTTGATAATAACTGTTTGTTTTTTTTTTCTGCACCCTACTTTTCATGCTAAATTCTTATTTCTTTTAGCTTATTTCTCCTTTGTCCACAGTCTGTTTTGGGAAATGATCTACTTTCTATTATTTAGTTAATTACTGAAGGATTAGATTTCAGAATTAATTTAAAATTTAAATGATTCTTAAATATAAGAAAAAGCTTGATGGGTGCTTCAGGGGACCATGCAATAGGAGGTGAGATTTGTCAGATTGTACAGTGAGCTCAATATGCTTTAACACTGTTTTTATTTTTCTGTATTTATTCTGTGTTTATTTTTTTAATTGTTTGGTTTCTGATCATTTCTAGTTGTCTCTAAGATATCAAAATACCATCCCTGAGATAGTCATAGTGTTGTAATATCTGTCATGACCTGGCTTGAAATGTTGGTGTGTGATGACACAAAGGTTATTTTACTCATTACTCATTACCCATTACTCACCCTGGCAGATGCAGAGAAGCTCGTCCATGCCTTTGTCTCTTCCAGGCTGGATTACTGTAATGCACTCCTCATTGGGATTCCTGGCAAGAGTATCCAGAGACTCCAGTATATTCAGAACAGCGCTGCCAGGATCCTGATGAGGGTGCGAAAGTATGATCACATCACCCCAATCCTGAAAACCCTTCACTGGCTCCCTGTTTCATTCAGAATAGAGTACAAGGTCTCCCTTCTTACCCATCAGTGCATTTATGGACATGCCCCTCTTTATCTACAGGAACTCCTTACCCCCCATAACTCCTTACGTTCCCTCCGCTCTGTACTCACTAACACTCTTCAAGTCCCCAGAACTAAGCTCAGCAGCATGGGTGACAGGGCGTTTTCATCGGTGGCGCCGAGGCTGTGGAATGCCCTCCCTGATTACCTGAGAGCCCCACAGTCGACTGAGGCCTTTAAGCGAAACCTAAAAACTCATCTTTTTAGAAAGTCATTTTGTTAAAGTATTTTATAGACTCTTCTGTTCTTTTTTATTTTATTATTCTATTTTTACTCTGTAGCACTTTGGGATTGCTAAAATATAAAGTGCAATATAAATAAAATTTATTATTATTATTATTATTATTTTCATTGTCAAAAGACTATCCTCTATGACAAATTTTGCCTTCACTATGTGTTACCTATTTAATTCTCTTGCTTTTTCATTTTATACGTTGTTTTTGGGCACATGTATTTACTATTTAATTTGCTCATATGTTTTTCTAGTTTGTTACTGCATTGTATTTATTGGGCGTTAGTTGAATAGACAGTATAACATCACTAATTTGTATTCTGCATTCCTGAAAAGACTTGAAATAAAGCTGGAAAACTTCAAAATTTAGAGGACATATGTAGCACAGCCAAACGGCAAAATTTGGGAGTGGTGCATTACCATAAAAAGCACTTCCTCAGGCAACCAGAGACATCCTCACAAGTGGGGACAGAAATCTGTGACAGTTGTTCTTTAGCACAAACTTCTGCAAAGAACCTCTTGAGAGTACTAGAAAAATATGAGGGTGTTCCTTAAAGGTTTTGTTTCTTGTCAGCAACTGGAGATCTGAAACATCTTTGTTTCAGATAGTAACTTTTAAACTTTCTCACACTTAAGCGCCGTAGAAAACCTCGGAGGCTGGGTAAGGAACTACATCCTTACTCAGTGGATCTTTTCTTTATGACCATTTAACAAAGCTTGTATTTTCAAATCAGACACTATGTCACTATAATCATCCTTTCTGTTTTAATTTGTCTATTGTTATTTGTAAATGTCTTTAAGCTACACTTCTTTATGCAAATATAACATATAATTAAATGTTGTGGTCATTGTTTTTTGTAGTGACTTCTGTCCCATATGTAGACAGAACCTGCAGGGATAAGTCAGCAGATGTTGCTGCTGCTACTTTAGCAATAATTGTTTTAGCAAAGGCACTTGGCTGTCTGGCAAGGGACCTCTTGGGGTGAACCAGGCAAGGTGTGCTTTTGGTCACAATATTTTACATGTCAGCTGCGTCCTAACACAGTTCATGCTGAAAGATTGTTAGTAACATTCTAAAAACTGTATTATATGTGTATGGTGCTTTCTTAATTCAGCAAATCAAACAGAAAGGCAGTGTGGCACATTGGTTAAGGCTTTGGACTTTAATCCCAGAGTTTGTTGGTTCAAATCCTGACACTGTGTGACCATGGGCAAGTCACTTCACCTGCCTGTGCTCCAATTGGAAAAAGAAAAGAAATATAACCAATTGTATCTTAAATGTTGTAAGCTGTTTTGGATAAAGGCATCAGCCAAATAAGTAAATAATAATAGAATAATGGAATCAATTTAAAGGCTCTGAATGTTAGTTATACAGTAGGTCTCTCTGAATTAATGTTTTGTATATATAAAGGTGACACATTTATTCTCTGCTGACAAAGGTAACCTTCGTGACAGTCTGCAAGAGTTTATGTGGCATCAACTATAATTTATGGACTTGTTTTACCAGAAATTCTTTCATTATAGTCATTACTCCTTCTGATTTCTATTTCATAGTGTTGATTTACTGTTTCTTAAGTGGCAAGTGGAATGTATTGTTTTACAGCATAAAGCATAACCTAATCCAAGACATGTGTAACAAGATAAGTTCTTCATTAGTGCAAGCTAATAACATGATCTGCAAGAATAGTACACCCATAGCAAATAATTGGAACCAATAATTCACTTACTAACTTCACTTCACTTACTAACATTATCATATTTTAATGGCTAAGTTTAACACATTGTCAGAGTCCACAACTGTTTCATGGCATTTTGGCACTGTGCCGTTTTATCATCTCTTCATTTATTTTTTGGGGGTTCACAATGGTTGCTGCATGGTGACTCCTGGACTGTGGTGATTCAACGCCGGTGGGTGTAGCTGCGTTGCAGATGTGTGATTCCACTGGTCACGTGACCAGAGTAGCCATCTTGTGATGCTTTAAAAGAACAAATAGATACAGGGTTAGATTTTCAAATTTTGATTTTTTTTTTTTTTTACAGTTGATAGAAAATGTTTTCCGTTGTTTTTAGTATTGTTGTATCATCTGCACGCTATGTTTTTATTTGCATTACTGAGTACATTTTGATGTTCAGTGTGTCTGTTATTATTTTTGTTTAAGACATTTCCGCTTTCTTTTCATTGGTGGTAGTGGCTCAACCCTTAGTGGCTAGTTATGTAGACATGTGTCCTCAAAGACTGCATTAGGACCAAACAAAATCTTGCAGTCTTAGTGCAGTTCTACAAGTAGCTTCCTAATTTTTCAGGCTGTTAGGTCCTATTAGGATTTTGCAACATGTGCTGTTCTGCCACATTTTGTTTCCTTAGTGCTGGCTGAAGCAATGTGTTTAAGTTAGGGTGACCAAGCGTCCTCTTTTGCCCGGACATGTCCACTTTTTACGTCCTGTCCGGGGCGTCCTGGCGGGTTTTATAAATTCACGAAAATGTCCGGTTTTTCATAGGACCATTACGCATGTACGTAAATTGACTGGCATTTTGCACACAATGCTAGGGTACTACTTTTTTGCATGACGTAATTACCGGGAGGCTGCCTTGTGGGCAGTTCTGCGGCCCACGCGCAAACACACAGACACAGACAGGGAGCAGTGCAGACAGGGATCAGAGCAGAGAGCGGAGCAGTATATCAGGGAAAATGCCGAAGCGTACGTGCAGCTTCACCGATGAACTGCAAAGAAAATTTCCCACATACCGTCCCGGTCGGGACAAGTGGGAGGCGGAGTGCACCGTGTGCAAAGCCGGTACATATGTCTCGGTATCCAATAAAGGTGCTGGGGATCTGAAAGCCCACACGGACACCGAGAAACATAAAAAAGCTGTGCGAGGTGAGACTAGTTCATCTGCAAAGTTGAGTTTTTTGTCAGACCAGGAAAAACAGAGGATGATGTAAATGCAGCAGAAGGTGCAATGGCTTTTCATACAGTGAAACATCACAACAGTTACAGGTCCATGGATTGCACCAGTACTTTGCTTAAAAAGGCATTTCCTGACTCTGACATTGCAAAAAAGTTTTGTAGTGCTCGCACCAAGACCGAAGCCATCGTCAATGGTGCTATAGCCCCCCACTCTGTTGAAATCACTCATGAAGCCCTCAAAGAAATCCAGTACTGTGGTGTTTCCACAGACGGGAGTAACCACGGAGCAGTGAAAATATTCCCAGTCATAATCCAGTATTTTGACTGGAAGAAGGGTGGCGTGCAAACAAAATTGATTGAAGTTAAAGACATACCCAATGAGACAGCAGAAACCATTGCAAAATATCTCACAGAAACCCTGGCAAAAAACAATCTGTCGGAAAAATGCATTGCATTTACTGGAGACAATTGCGACATAAATTTTGGAGGAATCCGACGTGATGAAGCTGGAAAGAATGTGTTTGCAAATTTGAAGAGTTTGCTGCAAAACAAGACTCTGATCGGTGTGGGTTGCCCAGCACACATATTGAATAATTGTGCACACCATGGGGCAGGCACAATAGAAATTGACATTGAGAATATCATATTCAAAATCTACCAGTACTTTCACATTTACACTGTGTGCACTGAGAGCCTGAAGGAGTATTGTGATTTTGTTGAGATTGATTACAGAAGGATGCTCTCTCACAGCAAGACAAGGTGGCTGTCATTGTTCCCAAGCATTGAGAGGATGTTACAGATGTTTCCAGCTTTAAAGGCATAATTTTCTGTCTCAGCAAAAGCCACCCAGAGCACTCAAGAGTTTTTTTGAAAATGATTTTGCTGAAATCTACCTTTGGCACATGCACACACTCATGTCTGTGTTCCACACCCACATTCAAGAAATGGAACAGGAGAACATGTCCATTATGGAAGTGAAGAAGATATTAAACACTATACATACCATTCTTCTTCAACGCAAGAGCAACAACTTCATGTCCCTTAAAGTTAAGGGACTACTGGCACAGAAGCGCAAAGATGAACTTGACAAAGGCTGTGACCAGTTCTGTGCAGATGTGCATGGCATGTACAGTGCATGTCTGGAGTATCTGGAGAACTGGATGACTCCCATGGAAGAGTTCTCAACATTCATGTGGATGGATCTGAGTGAGCCACCAAACTGGAATGATGTGGAGGCATGCATCAATTACCTTGGAGAGAAGGGGGTGGCAGTTGATGATGTTAAGTGTTTTGACCAGGTCACCAATCTGAGGAAATTCACAGAAACGTGCAACCATGATGAGGAGTTCAGTGGCCTGCAGGTACACCAGAAGTGGACCAAATATTTTGAAAAGGCAAAAAGCATTGCATGTTACTCAGAGCTACTGACAATTGCACAGTTTATCTTTGCACTTCCCTCTCACAATGCAAATGTTGAGAGGGTTTTTTCACTAATGCAAAGCCAGTGGACCAAGGAGAGGAACCAGCTCTCCGTAGAGTCACTAAAGGGGATTCTACTAGTTCAGTACAACTTCAAAGACATGTCTTGCAAAGACTTTCATGCTTATTTGTTAAGCTATAGAAAACTGCTAGGAAAGATCAGCTCTACAGCAAAATATGGATGGGTTGACAAGGAGGATGAAGAAGAGAAGCAGGATGAAGAAGAAAACTAAAGATGAAAAGTCTAGATTCTTTTTGTTTTAAGTTTTTTTGTCTTTGTGAGACTCTTCTGTTATTTATTTTATTACATTTAAGAGACATATTGTTGAAGCTGGAACAGAATAGTTCATATTTAGAACAATATTTAATTATTTATTTGAAGAGTCTAAGAGAGCTATTATTTTGTTATAAGTTTTTACAGATTTCATTTTATTTTATTACAGAGGTTAATTCTGCACCATTGAAGTATAATAAATAATGTTCATCAACCACCAAGAAGCTTGTCTGAATTCGTCTGGAGGCCGTGCCGATCGTCCTCTTTTTTGGAAATCAAAATATGGTCACCCTAGTTTAAGTATTTTTATGTGTGAGATGGTTATAATCTGCGGTGGGTTGGCACCCTGCCCAGGATTGGTTCCTGCCTTGTGCCCTGTGTTGGCTGGGATTGGCTCCAGCGGACCCCCGTGACCCTGTGTTCGGATTCAGCGGGTTGGAAAATGGATGGATGGATGGTTATAATACATTCTGCTCTACTCTGCTTTGCTTTAAAATGTCAATTATAATGTTTTAATAAAAAGTGAGCATTGTTAAACCTCTGCTAATTAATTATATGCATTGTAAGCAGAATTAGGTTTTCCTTTAGTGCTTTGCCTACTTATAGGATCATACTGTTGTTATTGTTTTATTAAATAAATACAGATAAAAAGTATACTAAATACAACAAAAGACAAGGATCAAACCACAATGTCTTCCTTCTTACTATTTGTCCTAGTGAGCTTAACGTTATCACCTTGCTGTGTTCGACAGGTCAAGCCACCTTATTCTCCCTAATAGTCTTCAGATGTAGTCTGAAATAAATCACAGATGTTACCAGGTTAGGTGAAAGAGATAATCCCTTGGGTCCTGAGTTTGCAACTGGGGCTTCAACCATTGGACAATACCTTCTGCAGTTCCTGAGCGAGCATCCTAACTACTTGGTTTGTATTTTGTCTATAGGAACTTTATTTGCACATTTATTCCTTCACCCACTACCCAGTGCTCAAAGGGATAGGGATACAGATAGACTGTTAAATAAAATGGATTTCTGAATGACATTGTTACTGATTTGTTAATACAACATTAGAAAAACTGACAGTTCTTTGGGAGTCTCACAATCCACTTTGCTTTTAATTGTGAACAAGACCCGTACTTCAGCTTCTCCAGTTATTTTAGCTGCTTGAAGGACACTTATTGGAGGATTGTTAATAGTGTCGCATGAGACTAATGTTTAACTATTCAGTCTTTCCTATCAGATGCCATATATACAGCAATTTATATGACAGTGCAATGTTGTTAACTGTTCTTCATTTTCTACGTTTCATTCATCATTTGCATGGCATATTCTGGACTGCACAAACTGCACTAGCACCTTAAAGAAACAGACTGTCACACTGTGTTATAGCACTAAACATCAAAACAATATGCGATTTATAGCTTATAAAGATTTTTATACACTTTTGGATTTATAAAAATAGAGCATCACCAAACAAACACTAAGAAAATAAATGCAAGGTTATAGTCCCAAAATATTTTTTAAACATTGAAGAATAATAGAAGAAGTAAAAACTAGAAAAGTTTACCTTGTTTAACCAAATGACATTACTTTACAATAACAAACTGTAAAGTTGTAATCTGGTTTGTCCACAATCTGACACTGAAATGTTGAGTTTTTCTTTCTATTTTGAAATAATAATGTACTTGCTATCATGACACTTTGCTACCTTCATGGGAAATGAAGTCACCTTCATATGACTGATCTTGCAACAGACATTTACATGAATTACAATGAACAGCATTACATTTTATTGGCTTGAGAGCATCAATAGATAATTTGATATTTTATCCTTTTTCTCATGGGAACAACATGAATGACAGGAGTAAATCCTACAGTCAACTGGCAATCACAATCTACCTTCAATATTTTCAAAGGTCAAATGTGTATTTTGCCTAACAGAAACTAATAATAGTTCAGTTTTTTGGACACATATATAATAGATGCACTCACATTGGTCCCTCAGTATTAAGAGAGCATTTTTACAGTATTTTTAAAACAGATTTGCAGAGTTAGAGCATCAAAGCTTGAAAATGCTGCATTGTTTTTTGTTCTGTAAATTTGTATACTTTAAAAACTACATCTTTATTTCAATTTTGTTTGAAAAATGGTTAACACTTTAGTTTAGGTACTGCAAATTGTATCTATTACTCATATACTGTTATATAATAAGACTTTGACACACATTTTTTTGGGTCTTCATAACAATTACAGATTGTCAGTAAAGTGTTTATTCATCTCTGCAGTGTAACCTGATATCAAAATGTTACTTTGGAGTGGTCTAAGGTGGCTTAACTGAAGCACGTTTCTCACAATATTACATATTTGGTATAAGACCTGTGAATCCTCCATATTAATAAGTAATTTTACCATCATGTCCATAAGCCTCATTGCACAGAGATGAATAGCCCATCTACTGATGTTTTATTAGCAGTATGAAGACCAAAAGAAGCCTTTGTTAATGTCTTGTTACATAACAGTAAATAAATAATTGATGTATTTTTGCAGTACCTAAACTAAAGTGTTACCAAAAAATGCTGTAAAAATTTAAACATAATCCTTAGGATAAAGAATTTTACATTGTTGTATTCTTTTATTAAACTGCACTGCTATTTTATTTAACAAAAAGAAATATTCTTTATGCTTTTTCATTATTGAAACAAGCTCTGAAAAGAGTGAACTAAAAATGAAAAGCACTATCACTATAATAAATTTAATAGCTCAGTTCCTCTTATCCATAAGAACTTCACCACATACAGTATATGAACATATGGCTTAAAACTAATCTTTTTCTTTCTATCTTTTCTATAAACCATACAAAAATTAAATAAGCACCTTAAAATGTGAAATATAAAATACTGGAGAATAAATTATGAGCACACCTTTCATTAGAATGTTGCTTGAGCATTATGTTCACCACCTCTGCCAATCATTATTCTTTAATATTTTAGCATTGATATTGTCTCTGCCTTTCATTTTGGATACGTCTTCTTTGCTTGCCTGTTTGACAATCTACTTATGTTTAACTGTCCCTGCCAAATACAAGTTACTTTCTTCACATAATGTATATAATATACTTTAACAATTATCTCTGGCTTTTTACTTTGCTTATGTCTTATGTTTTAGCATTCCTCCTGGTTATCTCCCCAAATCCACACACTGGATTTCACTTTGATTTCCAGTCTTGCAGCTGGTTTTCTTTATGGCATGTGATGGCTTTGAACCATTGTCTTATTGGGCTGGCATGCCTTAAAGGTGTGACTGGCCAGTATGAACATAATAGTTAGCTTGTTCTTTTCATGGTAATTTGTGGTTTAGCAAGTTTTCATTTTAATGTTCTTATATAAGTCATTATTTAAAGAGCCCAGTGAACACTAATAATAGTTTAGCGCTGAAGTAATCAGTGTTCAAGTCATTGGTGATTTTTTAAACTGTGTGTATACCAGTATCCATTATTACTTTCTTGACTATAATTCTAGATGTTCCACCTAAACCCATTATTTGCCTAACCTTTTCTTCACAACTGCAGATCATCACATGCAGCTGCCCTTAGTGTCTGTAGCCCAGCCAATAATGTAGTTTATTGCCATAGTCAGAAGTGGTGGTAGTGGTGGTGAATGATAGGTGTTCTGTGGTGGTACAGCTGTGTAATAGACTGAAAAGACACAAATGTAACTTTATTTAAATGGGAGACAGAATATGAGAAGAACAAGAAAATGAAAAGAGTAAAAAGAAACTAGAAAAAGGCAAAGTTATCTAATTAAAGCCTATCAATGCTGTACCACAAAACTAGTAGGTACTGTACTTGAAATGAATAGTGAATGAAAAGGAAAATAAATAACACCGAAGACATACAAGATCAATTGGATTTCTCTCTAGCTATGTAACCTTGGAAGTTTAAAAATGGTTACAAAAAGAATAGTAAATGAATGGGTGAAGTACCGTATTTTTCGCTTCATAAGCCGCACTTTTTGTTCCCCAAAAGAAGGGTGGAAATGTCTGTGTGTCTTATGGAGCGAATATTGCATCACAGACCATGATGTGTATTACCTGACAAAAGTCGACATCTAGGGGTAGAGGGCCACATTCAGCTTTTAATGGCGACAAAACTCACCTTTACGTTACAGGCATTCCCTCTCTGCCTGGAGGAATGTTAGATTCATTGACTCGCCGTCTAATTCTTGCGTGTGCGTGAGTTACGAAATGTAAACAAATGTAAACAAAAGCAAGATGGCATCGACATCTTACATGGGAGTGAAGCGAGTGCAGAAAACAAAATACTCAGCAGATGATGTTTTGCGCATTATCGCTGAGTCGGACTCTGATTTTTCAGAATCTGATTTTGTTGAGAGTGATCAGGAGATCGAGCAAGAGAGTGAGGAACTGGCATCAGCTGATTGGACACCAGTCAATGCCGCCCCAGCTGAGCGCATTCGCGCACCCGATGCACCTACGGCAAGGTTCGTGTGGGAGGAATACCCAGACATTGATCTGTGAGAGCCAAACTGGCTACTGGACTTCACAAGACAACACTATGCTTGCTGTTAGACTCGACAGATAACCAGCCACTGGACTATTTTAGGCTGTACTTTCCTGAGGCTGCTTTTCAGCTACTGTCAGACAAGACAAACAGGTATGCAGAGCAATTTTTTGAATCGCGGGCTGCGCTTGCACTGCAATCTCGTTTTTCAAAGTGGAAACCCACAACAAAAGACGAGATGAAGGCTGTCATTTGTAATGTGGCATTACAAATAGAGATGGGACTAGACTGGCAATAAAACTTCAGGGAGCATTGGTCCAAACATGCTTTGTCCCCTGGTGGCTTTGGACAGGTTATGCCGTGTGATAGGTATGTGCTCTTGCAAAGTGATTGTGAGCAACTGAGCTTCATAAATTCTGACACTAGCAATGAGGAGTTCTTGGTGTTTCCAGAAAACTAGAAGAGTGCTTGAACCTTAAAGTCTCTCCTCATTTGTTAATGACAATGATGATGGTTCTTAATACCTTACCTGAAATATTATTCTGCTGTAATTTATTAAATATATTAGTACACCATTTGGTTCAGAATATTTTTTTTCTTGTTTTCCTCCTCTAAACTTAGGTGCGTCTAATGGTCAGGTGTGAAAAATACGGTAAGTATCCTTGAGCAAATGTATAGTGTTATATAGAATAAATGAGCCCTGAAATTGCCTATCACCCTCTTCAAGGATTGTTACTGCAATTCACCTGATGTTGCTGGTATAGACTTTGGCCCCCTGCGACAGTCTGGGTCAGCTCCATGCTCCCACTTCTGTTTGGGAACCTCTTGAACCCAGATAGATGATAGTCATTATCGAGTTAAGCCGGGTAGATGAGGACACACATACTTACAGCAAGGGATAGGTGCAACAAGTGAACAGCTTTTATTAAAATCCAGTAAAGGAAAAACATCCATCCATCCATTTTCCAACCCGCTGAATCCGAACACAGGGTCACGGGGGTCTGCTGGAGCCAATCCCAGCCAACACAGGGCACAAGGCAGGGAACCAATCCCGGGCAGGGTGCCAACCCACCGCAGGACACACACAAACACACCCACACACCAAGTACACACTAGGGCCAATTTAGAATCGCCAATCCACCTAACCTGCATGTCTTTGGACTGTGGGAGGAAACCGGAGCGCCCGGAGGAAACCCACGCAGACACGGGGAGAACATGCAAACTCCACGCAGGGAGGACCCGGGAAGCGAACCCGGGTCCCCAGGTCTCCCAACTGCGAGGCAGCAGCGCTACCCACTGCGCCACCGTGCCGCCCTAAAGGAAAAACAGTGTCCAAATAATAGTGCAGGGATTCAAAAAGTTCATAAATAATCTGTATAAACTAAGGTGATGAAGTGGAGGTTAAAAGTCATCCAATAAATATTCAATTAAAATAAAGGTAAAAATTCACAAAGAGACAAAACCTTTTAAAACCCACTCAAGAACCCCTATGCTTCCCTTCTAACTTGGCGTCTCTTCCACTCATTCTGGCTCGACCTTGCAATAGGAGACACCCGCCAACAGGTACAGTCATCTTTCTCTGACAGTCCCGGGTCCCTGCTGCCCGTGGCCCCAACAGGGTGCCACACCGACCTCATACGTCTCCTGCCGCCAGTCCATCAGTGTCTGTGAGAACACCTCCCGGTTCAGGTCCCTGCTGCCCATGGCACCCAGCCGGGCTCCTAGTCCAAGCCTCACACTTCTCCCGCTGCCAGTCCCTTGGCGTCGGCAGGTGACCGCATATCAGGCCACTCCTACTCCCTGGGAGATTACTCAGCAGGAGTGCCTCTTTCTCAGCCTCATGCATTTTCAGCACTGAGGGTCACTCCTGACCACCTGCCACTAGCTCCTTTCAATATGGGTGCTCTCTCTCTCTCTGTCTCTATCTCTATCTCCGTCTCTTCCTTGTTCATTCATCACTAGTATAGTGTAATGTACACTTCTACAGCTGTTCGTTCTCTCAGGGTCTTTCTATTTCTGGATGCAGGAAAAGCCATGAATAATATATTATAGGGTTTATGGTTCAGTATTACTGAATTTCAGAGTGCTCATTTTGTGTTGGACAAGAAAATCCAGTCATGTACGCTTCTATTTATTTCAGCAAAAACTGAAGGGAATTAAGGGAAGGGGCCATAAATACTTTTGCATGATTTTTATTAGGTGCTGCTGTGAGATCTTTGAATTCCGTTTTTTGTTATGGAGTTTTGGGTGTCCAGACTAGCCTTTGATGAAGGGGACCTACAAGCACATTTACAATCACTCACACAGGGCCATGTTGGGGATGTTTGAGTTAACTACCTGGAGCAGCCATAGAAAATTCACTCGACTAAACTGAAAATTAATACCTGGATCTGTCAGCCAGTGCTTCAATATTTGGGCCAAGATTCTTTCAAAAAGTTAAATTACAATTTGTTTTTAAATAATGAGAAATTGTTGAATTTAATGGTAACAATGCCACAACACCTTTGTGAACAATGTCTTATCAAGGGAGCCACTATTTTGTGCTTTGTTCATGGCTGTCACAATATTGTTTACAAAAGCGATGCCTATTGCTGCTCAGTAGTGATGAGTGAACCTTGCGGGGGTTGCTTTATCGTATTGAACTCAATGGAGAACGAGGAACTGAAATAATTTTGAGTAGATTATAATGGTGCAAATAGTGTTTTAAATTTCCCTGAAGGCTACAGAAGCATCTGCCAACTATGTTGGACTGATTATTGTGACCAATAATGTGATCTGAGCTGTGAGGCAGTAGTTCTGATTAGCGCAACACTGTGCCTCAAAAACAAAAGACACAGAGGCAAGGATAATCACAAGCAAAATACAACAAATGGCCACAAACTAGCAATAAGTAAATGTATATCTTTCCAGTGTTGAGGCACTTATTAGCCATGTAATAAAGCTACAGCATGGTACTGGCACATTCCATTATTTGAAGTCACTGCTCTGGATGGAGCAGGAATGTCATTTTTGTTTTAAATCTCTTTGCCTTGTAGCAGTAATAAAACATTTGTAATTATATTTATTATTTCACAGGGCTATATATGTTTTCTTTTTAGGGGACGGGGAAGGGGTAAACTCTTTTAAAACTTTTTTGGACAGTAGCTCAAGGCCATGGCTAATTAAGCATGGACATTAGCCATGCTGCGTTGCCCTAGCACACACGGATCAGTGTTATATAACAGGTAGCAGTACTCATAATATTCTCATTATAGTCAGTTAATGTACCCCTAAAATGAATATACAGCAAGATTTTTTTTTATTTTGTGTGCAGGGTGGAAGGCTGGAGTAAATATCAGGTCATGTCATCATGCATGAAGCAGATCTGCAATGATCTTACAGTTTGTAGGCATTAAAGTTCGGTGCATGGCTGCTACAGCTCGGTGATGCCACACTGGCCTCACTAAGGATTAAGGGATGCTGTGTAAAAAAAATGTTAGTCTAAGCTAACCAAACAGTGAATTTCCTGGAAAATATTTGACAAGCATATTTGTTGTAAAAAAATGCTTTGGCAAACTAAACTTCGCCAATCAGCACTACTGCTCGGTTGACTGTTGGCTTTGCAACAAAGTTATCAATCAACATGATAATATGGGTTTCCATGCTTTTGAATATATAAAAAATAAAAAAAAAATCTATTATAAGAGATAATAAGGTGTAAGATTTTGAGTATTAGGACTTTTGCAGAGTTTATTTTGACTACTAGTCTGTGTAGCATTTTTGGTGATTAACTTTTGTAATGTTTCTTCCGTTATTTTTCACCCTTGTCTTCTCTTAGACCTTGAATACTACTTACTACTACATACTCCTTTTCAAGCTTGTTCATCTCCCAGTCTTTTTTCAACTCTGCCAAAAAGGGGAGTTTCCATTTTCAAAATGTCAAACTTCCTTTAATGTGTCACTATTTGCAGGACATAAAATGTGACATTTTAAGCCATGAATAACTTTTTTTCATTTAACAATTTGTAGCAGAAACATAAAATATAATTCTTATAAAGCTTACTGTAACTTTAAATGTGCAAAAAGAAGCTAGTAGGAGGAGACCACCTTGAAATCCCATGAGAACAAAACAGTTTGTATAGAGGCTGACATTTTTCACAATGGAAGTTTATAAGGCTGTTCCTAATTTTGGGAAGGCCCTTTTCATCCTTTGAATGATAGCATATTGAATTCATGCGTCATGTTGTCTCAAATATCTAAAGTTTGTTTCCCATTCAAACCATCATCTGGTAGTGCTAAATATCAGCAACCTATGATGTTTCCAGTAAGGTCACGGAAGTGTCTGACTCATCTGGTATTTTTCTTTATTTATTTATTTATTTTTTTAAATATTTTTATTTTATTAATTTTCATTGTAATCATTCCATACAAACAGATCAATTTATAACCCAACAAATTTGAAGACAAATCAAACCCCACCCCTGAGAAGGAGAGCTTAGCTAAAGGAAAATTGCTTTAAGCTTTTTAATAAGGCAACATTAGACAAAAGAAGGGGAGAAGTAAATATCTATATAAATATGAGATGGAGAAGGGAGTTAAATGCAATAATAGTTAATTCTCTTATTCTAAAATAATATTGATTAAATCCTGCCATGTTTTGAAAAAATTTTGTACAGATCCTCTAACTGAAAATTTGATTTTTTCCAATTTCAAATAATATAAAACATCGGTTTCCCACTGACTTATAAGAGGAGAATTAGGATTCTTCCAATTTAACAAAATAAGTCTGCGTGCCAAAAGTGTAGTGAATGCAATCACCGTTTGCTTGTCCTTCTCCAATTCCAGTCCATCTGGAAGGACACCAAACACAGCTGTTAGTGGGTTAGGAGGGATTGTGATACTAAGGCTGTCAGAGAGGCACTTAAAAATTTTTGTCCAAAATGATGTTAGTTTGGTGCAGGCCCAGAACATGTGACCCAGTGAGGCAGGAGCTTGGTTGCAGTGCTCGCAGGTTGGATCCTGGCCTGGAAACATTTTGGACAGTTTTAAGCGAGACAGATGGGCTCGATATATAATTTTTAGTTGAATAATTCTATGCTTTGCGCATATAGAACTCGAGTGAATTCTCTGCTTTGCTACCTTCCACTCCTTTTCTGATATATTAAGAGATCTTCTTCCCAATGTCCTCTTGGATCTTTGAAAGGTAGGGACTCTAATAAGATTTTATATATTGCGGAAATAGTGTTTGTTTCCTCGGAATTGAGCAGTATTTTTTCCAGCATTGTGGAGGGTGCAAGGTGGGGGAAATCGGGCAATTTCTGTTTAACAATTGAATCTAACTGTTTAAAAAACGATTTATTGATATATATTGAAATGTTTTGAAATAAAAAGAGAAGTTTAGGAAAGATATTCATCTTAACAATGTTAATTCTTCCGGCTAGAGTGAGATGAAGGGTTGACCATCTATGCAAGTCTTGCTTAATTTTTTCCATACAGACGCCAAAATTTTGATGATAAAGAGCTTTATGTTTACTTGTGATATTTACCCCTAGGTATTTAAACTGATCTGCTATGGTAAAAGGTAGGGTGTCTAATCTAATAATATATGCTTGTGAATTCACTGGAAAGAGTATACTTTTATTCAGATTAATTCTAAGACCAGATATCTTTTGAAATTCTGTTAGTGCTGTTAAAACAGCAGGGACAGTGTTTTCTGGGTCCGATATATATAAGACCATATCATCTGCATATAGAGAAATTTTCTGTTCCAGTCCTTCTCTGACAATCCCCTTTATCTGATAAGAATTTCGGCAGTGAACCGCCAGTGGTTCAATAGCGATTGCAAACAACAGTGGCGACAAGGGACATCCTTGTCTGGTACCACGTTCTAGTTTAAAGTAGTCTGAGCAAATGTTATTAATACAAACTGAAGCTTCTGGACTGGTATACAGTAGTTTGATCCAAGCACAAATATTCAGGCCAAACCCAAATTTCTCCAATGCAGTGAAAAGGTAATTCCATTCGATCATGTCAAATGCCTTTTCTGCGTCTAATGATAGTAATATCTCTGGGGTGTTTGATTTTGCTGGTGAATATATAACATTAAACAAGCGTCGGAGATTTGAAGATAGATGTCGGCCTTTAATAAATCCAGTTTGATCTTGTGATATTACCGAGGGCAGCACTTTCTCCATCCTTCTAGCTAGGATTTTTGAGAGTATCTTAACATCATTATTCAGGAGTGAAATTGGTCTATATGATGCACATTGTAACAAGTCCTTATTTTGTTTAGGAAAGACGGTGATTAATGCTTGTCGAAATGTTTGAGGTAGTATTTGGTGGTCTTTAGCTTCTGTAAATGTTGCCAATAACAGTGGAGCTAGCTGAGTGGAGAATTTCTTATAAAACTCTACGGGGTAACCATCAGGGCCTGATGATTTCCCGCTTTGTAGTGACTTTATAGCGTCTAGTAATTCTGTTAGCGTTAGAGGTTTATCCAGTTCCTCAGCACTTAAAGCATCTATTTGTGGTATTTGTGAATTATCCAGAAATGCATTAGATTGCGTGTTGTCTTCTTTGGGCTCAGTGGAATATAAAGACTTATAGTAATCTCTAAATGTGTGCATTATTTTATTATGGTCGATGATTTCTTCTCCATTCTTGTTGGTGATTACTGGTATTGCATTGTGAACTTCTTGTTTATGAATTTGTTGAGCTAAAAGCTTATTAGCTTTTTCTCCGTGTTCATAGTAATGCTGTCTAGACTTATAAATAAGTTGTTCAGTTTCTTTAGTTGTTAAGATGTTAAGTTCTGTATGCAGGGTCTGCCTTTTCCTGTGAAGAGCTTCACTTGGACGCCTGGCTTGTTCTTCATCTATTCTAGTAATTTCATTTCTTAGCTCTGACACTTTCTTGGTTTCTAATTTATTTCTATGGGAAAGATATGAAATAATCTGGCCTCTTAAGAAGGCCTTTAGAGTTTCCCAGAGTGTTCCTGCAGAAACCTCTGTGGACGTGTTTGTCTCTAGGAAGAAGCTGATTTGTTTGGATATAAATTCTGTGCAGTTCTCGTCTGCCAATAAAAGAGGGTTAAGACGCCATCTGCGAGGTGAGTGTGAGGGGCTTAATGATTTTAGCTCCAAGACTAGAGGGGCATGGTCAGAGATAACAATTGTGTCATATTTGCATGATTTAATTGTAGGCAGGAAATTATTATCTATAAAAAAATAATCAATTCTTGAGTAGCTATAATGCACTGGTGAGTAGAACGAATATGTTCTTGAGTTTGGGTTAAGAAACCTCCAGGAGTCTGATAAGTTGTGATCATTTAAAAACTGTGTAATTATCTTTGCAGTATTAGATGTCGTCCCCCCTGTCACAGGAGTCCTATCTAAGAGTGGATTTAAAACACAATTAAAGTCCCCAGCCATTATAATTTTATGAGTGTTCACATTGGGAATGGATGCAAATAGATTTTGCATGAATTCCTTATCATCAACATTGGGTGCATAAACATTTATCAAAATCATTTTACTGTTATATAAGTTGCCCATGACCATCACATATCTCCCTTCAGGGTCCGACACTACCTCTGATGCTACAAATGGAACTGTTCTATGTATGAGAATTCCCACCCCTCTAGTTTTCTTTATAAAGCTAGAATGGAACATTTGGCCAGTCCAGTCTTTTTGTAATCTGAACTGATCCTTGGTTAGTAAGTGGGTCTCCTGTAGAAATACTATTTTAGCGTTTAAGCCTGTTAGGTGAGAGCATACTTTCTTTCTCTTTAATTCGTGATTCAGGCCTTTAACATTCCAGCTCACAAAGTTAACTGTCCCATCATGGAGACATTGATTCTGAGTTTTTAATGTCATTTATAGTTTTAATTGGTAATATGGCAGTTTTAATCTTAGTTTCAAGATTCCCCATGAGTTATTGCATTTTAGCCTATTGTTGCATTGATATTTATAATTATAAGAATTACAAGAATAGATTAGATATAACCTGCTCTCCTTCTATCCCCCCTTTATCCCCCCACCCCCCCATTTTGCCTCCCCACATGAGGCTAGATCCCACTTCGCGATGTTCCAGTTCTCTGACATACGAAGAGACAGAGCACGTCCAAAACAAAACAAACCCCACCCTGCAGCGGCGTTACAGAATTAAAACAGAGATATCTTTTGCAGTTAAATTCTTAATACTATCTGCCGAAAATGTTCTCATTAACAATATTTAAGCTTGAAATAATCTTCAGCGCTTTTAAGTTAAGATATTAAGATTAAAAAAAACAAAAAAAAAAAAACAACCCTGGGAATGATTTTAAAAACTAGTCTAGGATAAACCTGGTAATTCCTACTGTAATAGTATAATAGTAATTGTATAAATAGTAGAACAAGCAATAGACCAAGGGTATGAAGTTAAACAGTCTACTTTAAGGTATAGTAAAATTAAAAAAATAAATAAATAAAAAAAAAAAACGAATCCTATTTTAATCACTTCCACATTTTCACACTCACGTCTATAACTCTATAACTCTGATTAAAACATAAACATATAACATATAAAGTCCAGATAAAAAAAAAAAAAATAAATAAATAAAAAAAAAAAAAAAGGGATGTATAATTATAATACCAGTCTCTTTAAACATGGATCCAGAGATCAGATCATAGGTCCTTCCCGTGCCTTGATAGAATACGGCTCTTTATTAACTTTCAAAAAAGTGTCGGAAACAGCTTCTTTAGTTCTTTTTCAGCTTCTTCTTTGCTGAAGAAAATATAATGTCGATCTTGAACTTCCACTTTCAGTTTGGCAGGATTTCTTTATTTAAAATGAAAGTTATCAGCAACATTTGTAATTCTTCAGAAGTAAAATAGGTTATTTATTGCATTTTAAAGCCAGTTTTATTTGTATATCACTGGACGAAAAAATCCAAAATATAGGGAAGAGAAACAATCTATAATATATTAAAAATGCTCAAGAAAAACAAAATGGACACTATGTATTCAACGGTATTTTTTTCCCATGCATGAGTGGATGTTAACCACATTTTCCACTGCAATTACTGCAGTAGACTGGCTAACCTATTCCACTGTCATGAGAATTGTACATTGTACAAAAAAACATTTTAATTTGCACAGAAGTATTAATACAGGTTTGCATGGCCCCATAGAGTGATAGTTTTTAAGGGGGTGGCACTAATGAAGAGAAGGAATCACATTGCATGACAGTTGCAGTCAAAATATAGAACCTTTTTATTGAACAAATTTTGCAAACAACTTATCAACCATCCAAATAGGTATTTAGACTTAATATACAGAGGTACTTGTCAAAAGTTGTATTGCACCGAACATGTCTTAGAAAAGGAATGAATAGTAAATATTTTTTGTAAACCAACTACACTTTCTGTTAATGTCTGTCCACTGACACTTCAGCTATATGGATTGTAATGGTATTGGTTATCTTGATCCACCGCTTGTTTTTTTGTCGTAGGCAGTACCTCTAGCAAATGCGTCTACAAGTGACGTCTGACTTTAGTGTTCTCTAGCTTTTTCAGTTTTACCTAAGAACGTTGAGGGTGCTAATCTTAATTCCATACGTTCATGGTACTCCAAAGCATGTGTGCGGCTAAGGTGGTGCAGCAAATTGCTCGTGTTGCTGCATCCGGCGACAACTTCAGCCCTACAACATTTGCAGTAAATAGTTGTTTGGTCCACATCCGACCTTTTAAACCCAAAGTATCTCCAGACAACAGACATGGCTCCTTTTTTCAGCAAAAGTTCTTTTGTGTTATCATGTTCAACTTTATTGTCTGCTACAACTTCAGTTTCGGAATGTTCTCTGTCCATTTTCACCGCTCAAAAGTCAAGTAACGCATGTACTCCATTGCATGCGTGTTTAGCAGTGTAACAGTGAAAAAGGTCCCCCTTAAACAATTTCCCGCTGCGCCACGTTCCGAACATTGTTTAGGCTATTTAAAACGAGTATAGGCTGTCTGTTGCAGCATTGGCATCATGAGAGAAGAAGTGGTTGGTTGGAGGGAGAGTAGAGGAGACTAGGGTAGATAAAATGGTGTGTGAAAGGGAGAGATGATGATGGCAGAAGGTAAAAAAGTAGTCATATGTATGTAGAGAAGTGACATTTGCATTTATGGGAGTGTGGTTGCATGAGAGAACAAGGTCTAGCAGATTGCCATCCTTGTGAGATGGTGGGCTAGGGAGCTGTGGTATGTTGAAGGAGGAAAGAAGAACAAGAAAGTCTGTAGTAATAGGACTGTCCAGGTGGATGTTCAGGTCCCCGATGATTAGAAGAAGGCTGCTGTCATCTGAGAGGGAAGAAAGCAATTAATCTAGCTTATGAAGTAAGTTCTTGAGCAAACCTGGAGAGCAATAAAGAATGATGTTAACGTTAATTGGATGGGAGACAGTGATTGCATATTATTCAAAGTTAGTGTAGTTGTAAAGAGTACCCAAGGTGGTGAACCTCCAATTCTTTGACATGATGATACCTGTCCCTACTACCCTTACCAGTGGATCAGTAGATGAAGCTGAAACTGGAGAAAAGTGCTGTTGGTGTTGCTGTATCTTCTGTGAGTGAAAGCTTGGGTGGTGAAAGCTGGAATAAAGTCTGCTTTGTTGACTACAGACTGGCAATTCCATAAACTATAGTAGAAGAGGGTGTCTGAAGAGGTGGTTTGATGAGTAGGTGAAGCTTGTCAGTGTTTCTCCCTCTACTGCCGAAAGGGATAAATGTCTAGTATTAACCTCTGGAATGTATTGTAGATGCATACTCAGCAAGAAGATTAAAAGGAAAAACAGTGCCTTGTTTGGTGTCCTTGCTTGGTGGACTTTAACATGGTAGGTCTTCACATGAGGAGGTCTGCACACAAGGGCTGACACTTGTGCATTTTGTGTATCTTTAAGTGAGGAGCAGCTAATTGAGCCTAGCTGTGAGTATTAAGCAGTTAGTAACGCAAAGCAAGGAGATGGCACTCGTTGAACAGATCGAAACTAGGCAAACAAGCAAAAGATGCAGGTCAATCTGTATACTTAAACGCATAAAGATATACAGTAAAGGAAGTTAATTCTAATAACAATATTTCGGTGCAAATATTGTAGTAACCACTTATTAATTGAAAATGAAATAAAACTAATGTTCCTGGCCAGCTTCTAAATTATGTATGTTGAATTTATTGAGTTTAGCATGGTTTCTATGGAAACATTCTTCTGTGTTCTTAACTGTCTGCATCCATGTCCTCATTCATTAATGGTGAAGGATTTTAAGTCAATAGGAGGAATTTTGTCTCCTTTTTATGTAAGATGTCAGATGTATGGTGGAAAATGGATTCATTATTTGTTATTGTATGTGAAAAAGAATAGTTACCCTTGGGCAGATTGAAATAGTTTACAATATCCTGAACTTGTGCATTCATCAATGCTTCTCTAATCCATCACTTGGTTGATACTTAAATATTTAAGATTAATAATTCATTACATTTATATAGCACTTTTCTCAGTCCACAAAGCGCTATCCACACAGGGAGAAACCGGGAAGCAAACCCACAATCTTCCACAATCTCCTTACTGTAAAGCAGCAGCACTACCACTGCACCACCTGTGAGGACATTCACATATATTTCTTGTATGTTCTCTTGAAAAATGTGCCAATGACTTCATCTTTGTCAAAAGTATTTCTTTGTTCCCACAATATGTCAGGAACTAAAGAGTCAGTACTGATTATGATTTTTGTGTTCAACAGATGAAAGTGTCTAATTTTGAGTTATGTTTTTATTTTAAACAAAAGAAACTGATAAGGTTTCCACATTTATGAAACAGAAAGTTTCTTACTTCATGGTCTGAGTGAATTGGTTCAACAAAAACTTGTAAATAAATAAACACACATAAGGAGTCAACCTGTATGTTCTCATTGGTCAGCAGGAGCTGTGGACAGTAAGGATGGAGTGAGTGAGAATTGTATGACATTACTTGAGGCAGGAAGGCAAAGCCAACAAGAGTTATTACTGCTAGGTAAAACTTGGTGTCCTTGTGGAGAACGGGTAAACAAGATAATTATTAACTAAATCCTTGCCAAAACAGTGCCAGTTGAATGGAATTTGATTTGATGCAGCTCATATAAATAAAACTTTAATATAAACATGCAACATAAAGACTAATGAGATTATCATTCCCCAACAGTAACACAGCGTAATAACTTTTGGACAAATTCTTTAAAAAGTTCCTACATCCCACAGCTGGTAAACAGGAACTGTTAGGAAACCATTGAAACCTAGGGCCACCTTGTTTTATGGAATTCTATCTTGAACTTGAACTTCTACTAGTGCTGATGCAAATATAACTATTCATCCTTATTTGAATCAATCTCTGTCCATTAGCCAAACGTCTTACATCTTCTTCCTTAACTTTCCAGAAATGTTGTTCATATGAAAGTCTGTTAGATGACTTTAAAGTAGTAAATCACTCCCAAATGGGATGCAGTCTTTGATTGACTATATCATTACTTCCTTGATATGAAATTTAACATGGCTGAAGTGGCCCACTAGATAGCATATCAATACATTTTTGTTAAATAATGAGCAGTTTTGTGCTCAATATTATGCTATGTTGAAAAACGTATGTCTTTCAGCTATGGCAGCATAATTGATCTGGGGTAATATGATTACATTTACTTTGCATATTACTTTTTCTAGGTTAAAGGTGATTTCTGACCATAAAACTGAAGGAATAATACTCAGCCCTAACATGATATTTTATATTTGTTTTTACTTAAAACCCCTGTTGTTTGTAGTGATGGTTGAGAAAAAACTTTTAATCTCATGTTTACATAGAGAATAGAGATCACAAACTTCCTTATACAATTGGCTTCAAATGAGACCCAACTTGAACAATAATAAAAAATATAAAAAATTTCATAAAAAAAATCTCAAATTACTTGTTTCACATAGTCGAAATATATTTGGCTAAAATACTGTTCAAAACAGGTTGTTGTTTATGTGTACAGGAGAGATGAGCATTCAAATGGTATGGGGCTTTTGAATTACAGTTCCACCATGCATCCATTGGTCATTAAGATTCATTCAAGGATTCAATGATTCATTGTCATATGTATAAGTACAATACATTAAGATATAACTGTAATACTTCTGGGTGTTTCATGGACAACTTGTAAAACTTCACGGGTGATTTGATCACCTCAGACATGCACAAAGATGAGGCGTACTTTCCAACTGAAAACATTTTCACTTGCTTTTCTTTCACTTTTAATTGTCCCCCTCTCTCAGACCGTGCTCTGAAATGTTGATATCATACAGTATAAGGCACTGATGGTGGGCAGTTAATGAGCCATTACTGAGTAGGATTTGTGGCCAATGAATACAGCAGGAAGGACACATTGGCCAGTGAATACAGCAGTAAGGACACCATCTTTGGCCAATACAAGCTAGTAGGTAATAACATTTTTACCCTGTCGTTATTATCATCTTTCCAAAAGAAAGTTTTTATTTTAGAAACCATAGCAGCCAAGTTGGCATTAGTATTCAGATGGAAACTAAGGTGACCTGGCTAATTCCCAGGTCATTTTCTAGTCTCAGCCATTTGGAGCTGTCAGCAGTATGCATTAATAAAACATCTCTGAAATCTTTACTTACTTGTGAGAAAGCAGTTGGATTATTTAGGGCTTTATTAGACACTGGTCAATTACTTATTACTAGTTAGCCTAGTGTTCTGAACCTTATACGTTTTTGGGAAGGAGCTGGGTTTAGATTTCTTACATATATTCTTGTTTTGTTTCTTTTTAAAACCGGGGTTAACTTTATATTTCTTTTCTAAGCTTTAGATTTTGGGTTCAGGGAGCAAGCTGTTTTTACCTTTTACTACTAATATGTATTTTTGTCTTTGTATTACTTGTATTGCTTAACAGTTTGATCATTTTACAGTGGATGACAAAATATTTACAATTATTCTTAATAAATACTAAAAGTTTGATTACATTAAGGAGAACCTGAGTTGCTTGTCAGAGTATTTGGCACTAAATCATAAAATACTTTAAGGATTAGCAGGACCTCAATGTGTGACATCCCCCTGAATGTCAGTGTCCTCTGCCCTGCTTCATAATCCACAGCATTTCCAGAGAGCAAGCCTATACACACATGTGGTAACTTATACTTAATGCATGTAGGAATGATAAAGTGAATTCTGATACTGCAAATATTTAAATTCAAACTAGACAAAAGACAAGAAATTAAACTTCCCAATCAAAGAAAAATGAGGCACAAAAACCATGCCTGGCATGCTCAGAATAATGGCAAATAGCAACTGAGTTTTGCAATCTAAGGAAAAAAAACATGAATACATGACCATTATATAACTGACTTTATTTCTTTATTTAGCACAGGAGGTTTTTCCAAGACATTAAGCATGTTTACAGTCAAATACCACTTGTAATTTGTTAAAACACAGGGTGTCTGTAAATGATTTGTCAAAGCAAAACAGAGAACCAAACTTGTAGGTTGAAAGAATGCCAAGTCGAAACTAGAATTTACTTTTCTGAAACACTATGTCTTTCTTTTTCATTCTCATCTTTTGTCAAAATTTGTCTACTCTGTGGCTATTGCAAAGATCAGATAGGAAAGCAACTTGTTATACTCTTAAATTAATGAAATAGTGATAAATATAAGTCATGTTCAGTGTCTAATGTACAAACCATGAATAAAAAACACCTCTGGAATTATAATTGGATGTCTTGATAAATAATTCTGTAATTGAAATCTTTTGTACTAATTTCACTGATCCTGATTTTTCTGTTGTTGTTGAAGTGGAAAAAAGAAGAGATGGTACTCCAGGTGTTTCAGCTAAAGGGGGCCGTCTCCTTCACACATACATACGCTAGGTCAGTGGTCCCCAACCTTTTTGACAGCAAGGACCACTTTATTAGATGCAAATTTTTCCACGGACCGGTCGGGGGGTAGGGGGGGGAGTGGGGGGGGGGGCAGTTTTATACACAATTTACATAACATTTCTATTATTATTAAGTTATTAAGCAGTTCGCATACGTTTGCAACCTGAGATTTTTCTTCTTTTTTTGCATATAACAAAGACATATGCTTTGCATTTGCCATTCCAACAGATTGCACATCACAAACATTAACACTGTTATCGTTTTTTTCGTGTCTGCCGTTTCTATAGGAGGGTGACAATGAGTTAAATTCCAATGGATGTTTTTCAAATGTTGACAAGCAATAAGCAAAAGTATCACTGAAAACCACAGAAAACAAAAACAGCAAAAAAAAAAAAAAAACAGTACGAGGAAAGTTCGAAGAAAGAATTTTTTTTACAATGTTTCTGTTTGGGGATCGTTGTGCAAACGTGCACATCTGAGCTGCGACCACAGATCTAACTGCTCTGTGGATGATTCATTCAGGCATTTCAAGGTCACTTCGTTGTAATGAAAGCATCTGCTGAATGTACTTCGTAGTAACGCGATTTCTATAGACTCGTGTCATATGGGGAAACTGTCGGAACCGTAACAATACTTTGTTGTAATACTCTCTCACCTCGGTCTCTCTCCTCTCTCTGCGCCGCTGCAAAGCCCTGCCCGCCAAGCGTTCTGAAAAGTCTTGAGTGAGTCTCCGTTGCCGGCAGTTCTCTCGCGGCCCGGCTGTCAGACGGCTGCGGCCCGGTAGTGGGTCGCGGACCGGTGGTTGGGGACCCCTGCGCTAGGTGATTGGAGAGATTTTTGGTAGGAGACCTGTGGGTTCCCTTGTTACAATTACAAGGTAATAACATCCAGTTAAAACAAGTGTCATCATTGTACCAAGTGATTGTGAGAAATGCCAGTATGAAAGAAGATAGTGAAAGAAAAAGTGACCATACTCCAAGAGTAAAAGGTAGACATTCCAGTACTGCAGTACTGGTGAGGCTGATGTCACAAACTTGACCAAGAGCCATAGCAAGGTTTGGGGCAGCCACCCGTATATTGTTTCCTGGCTTCAAAACTGAAAAAATGATAGCACTGAGGCGCACAAATCAGATTCCAAAATAGAACTGAGTGGATAGGGGAAAGGTGGCAGTTTTTAAAGGCCAATATAAGAAATTACATCAGGGGGTCGGAACCGGAAGGGTCTTCATCCATAGCCTAGGGCCTGAAAATGACATCAGAGGGGCCGGATCCGGTAGGATCTTCATCCATAGGCTCGGACTCGAAAGTGATGTCAAAGTGGTCGGAAGCAGACTTGACGTCATCAGGACCAGGCGGAATTTCATGTGAACGGTATGTAGAAAAGCAAGAAAAAGAGTCAGTGCACTCTGCTACATTCCGGTCTGGCTCGGAATTACCCTTATTCAAGCCCTTTAGCTGCCTCCCATGCACACATATGTGACACTGACTACTCCTGGTAATGGAAACAGCAAAAAATAGAAGTGAATTTGACTAATCCTGATTATGCTTTTTTTAATTTATATTATCTGACTACTTCCATACATTATGCCTTCATTTTTACCTTTTTTTACATTTAATTTTTATTTATTGAATAGCATTGTATTTTAGTATATCACTTTGAACTGTATTCGAATTCCTTTGTCATGAGCCTCTTGCTGTCTGCCTTTGTAGTCACTGCATAATATGAAGTTTAGAACATTAGAACAATTGTGACGAGAATGGGCCATTATGCCTAACAACCTTGTTCATTCTATTCACCTACATTGTCCAAAAAAATATGAAGTTGAAATCTGAAGGTCCCTTAAATCCTTCTCTCCGCAATACTATTTGGTAATTTGTTCCATGTATCTATGGATCTTTGCACAAAGGAAACTTTGTAACATTTGTGTCAAACATGCCCTTAACAAATTTTCAACCAGCTCCCCTTGTTTGTGTTAAAGAATTTATTTTACATCAATTACATTGATCCACTGGTGGCGCAGTGGTAATGCTGCTGCCTCGCAGTTAGAAGACCTGGGTTCGCTTCCCGGGTCCTCCCTGCATGGAGTTTGCATGATTTCCCCGTGTCTGTGTGGGTTTCCTGCTACAGTCCAACGATATGCAGGTTAGGTGCACTGGCAATCCTAAATTGTCCCCAGTGTGTGGTGGGTATGTGTGCCCTGTGGTGGGCTGGTGGCCTGCCTGGAATTTGTTTGTGCCCTGTGCTGGCTGGGATTGGCTCCAGCGTGACCCTGTGTTGGGATTTAGCGCAGGGGTGTCGAACTCCGGGCCTGGAGGGCCGCAGTGGTTGTAGGTTTTCATTCTAACCCTTTTCCTAATCAGTAACCAGTTTTCACTGCTAATTAACTCATTTGCCCTTTGTTTTAATAGCCCTGTTATTAAGGATTCAGTGCTCTGACTTGATTAATTTCTTCATTAAATGATAGCCAAACAGAAATGAGATGTGAAACGAGCCAACAGATGACCAGCTAAATTGGGTCTTCAAACTTCAACCAATGTCACTCCAACCAGTTTCTTAACGAGAAGCTGATTCTTGCTGTTAATTAAACTCGTTCTCTAATTCCATGGCTTGTTGCTGCTCTCATTCTGCCACAGCAGACATTTCCAAAATTGTTGATTTTCTGTTTTTTCTAAGAACACTGTCAAAATGTTTTGGTGATCTGAGAGATCAGTCTTACTGAGATCTTCACCTTTCTTTATTTTCAGATATTGTGGATAGCTGGTCATGTGGGCAGCTCATTTTGTGTCTCATTATTGTTTTGCTGCTAATTAAGGAAAAAGAAACAACAAAGGGGCTGAGTCAAGTTAATAAAATTAAGGCAAAAGAAGTTAATTAGCAGCAAAAAACTGGTCACTAATGAAGATGTTTAGAATGAAAACCTGCAGCCACTGCGCCCTCCAGGGCTGGAGTTCAACACCTGTGATTTAGCGGGTTGGAAAATGACTGACTGACATTGATTGACATTTCAAATTGACATTTCAAACACTTTGATCATGTCACCTCTTAATCTCTGTTTGCTTATACCAAAAAAGTTCAATTTCTGCTGTGTAGTCCTGGAATCTGCTTAGTAACTCTTCTCCGGACTCTCTCAAGGACTGCTATGCCTTTTATGTATTTCTGAGACCAAAACTGTACACAGTACTCCAGGTGAAGCCTCACTAGTGCATAACTTTCCACCGCTAGTCACATGCATACCTTCATCCCTGAGTTTATGTTTTTCCATTCAACTGCTGGTTCTGAAGGCCTTTGGATAGTAATTGTGGCAGTAGGAGAGCTGAATATGAAGTTTTGGAATGGAAGGCACATGCTGCAGAATGGGATTTGTTATGTTAGTATAGTGATAGTCCTTCAGCAATGGAAAGTGACAGCATTATACAGCAGATCCTAGGTCTAGTGATAGTGAAGCATATGAAGGTGATGACTTTACATAAACGATAAACTCTTGATGCCACTTCTGAATGTCATGGTCTAACAAGGACTTCAGGCAACTTTCAAAGATGTCCTTCAGGAATTTCCAGCGTGTAAGGCAGATTTATCAGGTACAGATAATCCCTTGGAGATTTTTAGTCTTTTAATATGTGATTGCATATTAGGTATAATTGTGTCTGAGCCCAACATACGTGAACAGCAGCTCATCAAGCACTGCACACTGAAATCAAATTACAGGGAACTCGTATAATGAGCTGATGGCTTTCTTTGCACTTATTGTATTTAGTAATTGAGAAGCCTGACGTTGAAATGTTCTGATCAGCAAAACCTTAATTTGAAACGCCTTATGGACCACCATGAGTGAAAAACATTTCAGCGTACTTGTCAGGTGTTTGTAGATCAGGTGTTTGTATTTTGTTGACCACATCTTACTGGTTACTTTGTACAGAAGTCAGAAATTCTTTTTAAAAATAAAATCATTCTGTATATTTTGCATAACTTAACAGAATGTTGTTTTTGAAAAATCACAAAGGCTATTTGACAATGAAGCGATACAAACTGTACCTCGTAATTACTTAGTTTATCGATATCTCTGTTGAACAACAAGTAAAGCTTATTGGTAGCTGGACAAAAGTGCCTGGAAACTGCTGAGAACCCAAACATGCTGATGTGTTTTATGTTTAATTTTATTTTTTAAAACCTTTGTTATTTTTGGTTCAATTGTTTTTTTTTAATCTTTTATCTAAAAATATCCGATATTTTGAAATTAACTGTGCCAGAAAAATGTTTTAAAATGTGTTTTCCTCCCATTTTTTCTCTGTCTCAAAACAGATTGTTGAAATGGATCATTCTGTCTTTGTTTTTAATATTTGATATATGCTATACTGTGCTCTGATGCCTATCAAGTATAATTCTATGCTTTAGCATTATATATTCTGTCCCCCTCTCTCTACAGCCCTAGTAATGTCAAATGTTCTTTTTGTTTAAATTGGTATCCATAATCCAAACTCCTGTTGCATACTCTTACACTACTTCTGTTCTTACATAGTGCCTATCCAAGTTTAGATGACTCCCAAGCTTTGTCATGACATCTCAGTTTTCCTGTGGTTTTTCCCTCACGACCCTAGGTGGGGCACAACCAATGGTTCAAGCTTAAGGGCCCACTCCCTAGTAAGTCTGCCCTGACTCTAGTTTCCAGACAAACTACATTAGAATAGTGTGGCTTCTGGACATGTCTTAATAATTTATTCAGCATCTTCAAATTCATGAGTTACTTAAGAAAAGTAGAGCAAATCCATCAATAAATAAATAAATACATTCAAATTAAAAACAGCTGTCTTCATGTTTTGAATAAATGCAGGGCATTGAATTCTGTTTTATTAGTTTTTTTCCTGCTTTCTTTTTTAATTTTCTGTTTTTTTTCCCCTAGTTTGACTTTGAAGTCATTTGTTGTATAAGTTCAGCTTGATTGTATGCAATGTTATTTTCTTGAAATTAAATTAAACAAGAATAAATGCAGGGCTCTAAGGAAAATTGTGCAGAAAAAAAACATTCAATAAATATAATCCAAGTAGTTCTACAGGGGATCTAACACAAGAAGAAAGAAAAAAAAAACCTTACATAAAACCAAATTGTTCATGAGAAATACTTCAGGACAACACTTGGGAACAACTGTCCTAGTCTGGAAAATAATATCCAGGAATAGGGTTACCTCCGGACAAAAGATGTGGTCAGAAACAGAAACTTGAACTGTTGTGCAGATGTTTTTGTCTAACCAACAACTGTCAGTCAAAGGGTCGATCCCACTGTAACTCTAAGGTGGCTTCTTGGGCAGAAACAAACTGGCTATTATAGCCACTGGGGTAAATAAAAAAACTTTGCACAGCAATGTGCGACAAGACCATCTTATGTTGTGTGTTAACATATGATCCATTAGTGTGTTTAGAAATGTAAGGGCAAGAAGATAAGAGAGGCAATAGGAACCATAACAGCAAATCAGAGCATCATTAAGACAGCAGATAACTAGTAGTAAGGCATTACATGTGTCCTATTAATTCCTAAGCAATAGTCACCAAAGGAAAAAAAAAACAGGGACAAAATAAAGATGAAGTGATGAAGTAGACTTTGTCTTTAAAGCAGACACAAAAATCCCAATTTTGTCTGACAGGTGTAGTCATCCGAATAGTCTTTGGATGTAGAAGTACAGTATGTAGATCTGCTGCTTCACAGGAAATAAGAAATCATTTAAAAAATACATAATAATTATAGGTTAAAATGTCACCCAGAATAGAAATAAATGACTCCCTCTAGCTTTCACTATGTTGTAGGAACACATACAATATTTAATGATTGTGCTGCAAAAATATTGCATTTTCACATAACATCTATGACTGTAGAATTGTAACATCCATCCATCCATTATCCAACCCGCTATATCCTAACTATAGGGTCACGGGGGTCTGCTGGAGCCAGTCCCTGCCTACACAGGGCACAAGGCAGGAAACAAACCCCAGGCAGGGCGCCAGCCCACCGCAAGAATTGTAACATTCCACTGAGAAATTATATTTAATTCATTATGATGATTTTGTGAAGAAATGGAGTAACAATGAAAAAGTAATTTTGTTTGTTTCCACTAAAGAAATCTGTGACAGAAGGTGACAAGTGAATTTGTATTTCATTAGTAATTTCCATCTTATCATTTTATGTTTGTTATTTTATTGTGCTTACAGTATGTATCAGGCTTTGGTAATTCCCAAACCACTAATCATATATGTAGTTGAGATAGCAGAGTACAATATTGCATGCTTACATTTTCTAATTTTTTTTTTTATGTTTATGTCTTCTATTTATGTCTTCTAATGGACTGGTGTTCAGCCCTGGGGTGGGTCTTGCATTGCATGCAGTACTTCCAGTTACCCTAAACTAGATAAGGAGATAGAAAATGAATGGATGCATGAAAGTAATGCAGGCTACTTGGTTTCATTTTTTGGAAAATGAATTGCTAAGCCAGACTATTACATGGATTATCATGTAAAGAAAGGGAAAAGAAGGTGACTTGATTTTAATGTCTTTAAACTGAATTGCATTTCTTTGTTTTTGTCAGCTTTACTATGTTTTCTGGTCCAACATCTTATCCTTGGAATCCGTCCTCACAATTACAGATCAGACTTCCCATTTTCCTTTATTTATATCGTTAACAATATGCCACAAGCTATTCGCAACTAAAATTTTCAGCTGATGCATGCACAATATGCCCACATTAATGTTAACTACATGTTAATCAATAATGCTGCCTTGAAGTAAGTGATCTCACATGTTAAAGAGTCCCCACTGCGTCTTGTTAATACTGCTTAGTGGTGTTTTTGGTGTGAAAAGTCTGGTGTAGCCAAGAGGACCTGAGAGAGAGATGCTGTCAGGAGAAGCAGAGCCATCCTGAGGGTGTGTGTGTTTCAGAAAGAGAGATGATCAAGCACTTAAGATCTGCTCCCTTATTTAAATCCATTGGCCTTAGTTTGTGACCGTCAGCTATTTGGGTAGAATCCTGGCTTGGGTCAACTCTGGGCAGCTGGGGAGAGTGAATGCAAATGATGTTACCTCTAACCACAGGCGAATGGTGTGGAACAAATATTATGACAGGGATGTAGCAGAAAAAAGATTATTCGAGTTGCATGGAAGGAGTCGTGGAAGATTAGTTATGCTATAGAGTGAGGAGGAGAGACTGCATTTCACAATGCATTAATCTACCAGTGCTAGTGATGGCAAAATGTCACTATAGTAAAACCATCAAAGGGCAGTATTAAATGATATCTCAACATAAACATCAAACACTCAATGCTGAAGGCAGAATGCAAATTAATATTGATAAATTTCAAAAGTTCAATGGACAAAGTGCTAAACCATATCATATGTAATCATTGTGATTCATAATAATGATAATAACTTCATAATCATTCATGCACCTGTAAATTGTACCCTCCACCCTGTCCCCCCCTCCAAAAAAAATCGGTTGCATTTAAAGGGCTCTATCTTTCAAGCCTGAGACGGAATGGAAACGTTCAGGCTGCTTATCTGCACACATAATGAAAGGTATCCTGAAAGCAAATCAGACACATATAATGAAAGGTATGCCAAAAAATACAGCAGATTCGCAGCCTGGAAACAAGGTAGTTTGTACTTTGTACTCCAAAAAATAATATTTTTATAGACAAAAAATAGCATTGAGCATATCATGAAAAATTTGAAAGATGTGCTTATGACAAGTAGATTGAGTTTGCTATAAATATTATAACAATATACTAAATTATTGAAGCAAGTTTAATACTACTACTAATAATAATAATACATTTTATTTATATAGCACCTTTCCCATGTGCAAAGTTAATACTTACTTCATTTTTGCACAACAGTGCAATAAGCTGAGAGATGGGGCAGTACCCCAATTTCCCAAAGTGCAGAGATGAAACTCATAATACTGTTTGACTTTTGACTGTCATTATCCCATTTCAAGTTTCATTCATATATTCAGCATATTGACAGTTGTGATTCTCTGAAAGGTTTTGCTCTTACCAGTGCATTATAAGAGAGACAGACAGAGAGAGAATTCAGTTTAACCTAAACAGTTACTTGTGATTTTTTCATCAAGAGAAGAAAGCTTTGCCCAGTACTTCTCTTCATCTTAGCATCTACTGAGCTCTATGAACTCATCTTACACATGTTCCACCCTATCTTTGTCTGTGTTATGTGTTGCAATGTGAACAATGACAACTCGACTCATCCCAGCTCTAGCCGGCACCCTACTACATAGGAGGTCTCCCACACGTGCCCAGGAAGCCAACACAGCATACAAGTTTCCCTGTCACATGGCTTAAATCAGCATTTCTCAACCTTTAAGTATTTGCGACCCGAGTTTTCATAACAGTTTTAATCGCGCCCCCCTAAGGTTTTTTTGAAAGGAGCCCACTAATACCAATTTGTTCTTTTTTAATCTATACTAATTAAAGGCAAAGCCCTCGCTGACTCACTGATCACTAATTCTCCAACTTCCCACGTAGGTAGAAGGCTGAAATTCGGCAGGCTCATTCCTTACGGCTTACTTACAAAAGTTAAGCAGGTTTCATTTCGAAATTCTTCACGTAACGGTCATAATGGTCGACAACGTCCGCCATGTTAAACTTTCTTGTTTATGGCCCCATCTTCACAAAATTTGGTAAGGCGGCTTCCCTGCACTAACCGAAAACGATGTACGTACTTATTTCGGTGGTATGACGCCACTGTCAGCCGCCATATTGAACTTTCCAACGGTCTTTGTTACTTATGGGCCCATCTTCAAGAAATTTGGTACGCGGGTTTCCAACACTAACTGAATCCTACTTACATACATATATACGTCCATAGCCTGCAGCTCGGTCGCCGTGTGAGGCGGCGTTGGTTCCCCCATCCCCACGCCTCCCACGTAGTTGGCTGCCTGCCTATATAAGGCCGTCCGTCGCTCCGGTCTCTTCATTCCCTTCCTTGCTTCGCCACGGTATTCACATCTCCCTGCTGATAACTGCAGCCTTTTTATTTAATCCACGGCTTCTCCGCTGTTTTATTGTTCGTTTATTACGATTATAGTTATTGTGTAGGTATTTTAGACTTAGTTTGCATTATACAGGTACCCATTTCCTTTATCGTTCCAACCGTACCCCCATTAACATGTCTATCGAGGTGATCACCATCGATCAAAGAACTGTCACTTACCAAGTGGTTTCCATGCCCGGAGATGGCGACTGCCTTTTCCATTCTCTGTGTTACATATTGCATGGCCATATCAGGCTCACTCTTGATATCCGGAGGAACATTGTGTCTTATGTATTGAATGACTGGGACAGGTTCAAGGTGTGGACTGATGACGGTACAGGAGATAATTATACTACACAGGAGCACTATAAGAGTGAAATGCTTAAGCCCTTCACCTATGGTTCTGCATGTGAGTTGATGGCTGCCGCTGAATTGTTCGGTTGTCGCTTCCAAGTGTACCGAAATGGCCAAATATTTTACACCTTTGGACAACCGCCAATGCCACTTAAACATCTTAGATTCACAGGTGACGATTTGAGTAGTGGACACTTTGATGTTTATGAATGTTTAAACTCTCAAAAGCTGGATGCGAAGTTATCGAATGAAACCCATTTCAATTCAAATGCCTCCAATTTCCAGTAAGGCTGTGCTTCGCAATGACAATTAATAAGTCTCAGGGACAGACCCAGGGCCGGATTTTCCTATAGGCTAACTAGGCTTCAGCCTAGGGCCTCAAGATCAAGAGGGGCCTACATTCAAATTGTTAGCAAAATTTTATTATCTCTCATGTAATTTACAAACTTAAAAATGGAAGGTGAAAGGGCCTCATAAGTGGAATAGCCTAGGGCCTCTTTTCATATAAATCCGGCCCTGGACAGACCCTACAAAAGGTTGGCATTGACTTGAGGCAAGATTGCTTTTCACATGGCCAACTGTACGTCGCATGCTCAAGAATAAGCATAGTGCACAGCTTGGTCATATTACAACCAGAGGGCCGAACTGACAATGTGGTATACAAAGAGATCCTTAACAAATAATTATTGGTATATTTTCTCTCAGTTTAAAAAGGTTTACTTTTCTTCTTAATAAAAATTTTAAAACAGTACTTCGCTGCTGCAAAGCGCGGGTATTTTGCTAGTTAATGATATATCATAGATGCATATTTTATTATACCTACTTAACTTTTATCGACATTTATCTAACTCTATATTTATTTTTCTAGTATCAGAATGTATGTTTAAGTTAATTTGTTTTGGTTTCAATAGATGTATTTTTCATATTTTCGATTCTTGTTTTCTTTTTTTCACATCTTCACGCCCCCCTTTTTGTTACTTCGCGCCTCCCTAGGGGGGCCCGCCCCACAGTTTGAGAACCACTGGCTTAAATCATGGTGTATTATAGAGGGGTATAGATTAATGGGACATTAAGGTACATTTTGGAACAGACGGGACTGTTACCACTTGAACTAGAGAGGGCTTTGATGTGTTGGGAGTGAATATGCAAAGGTTAGTCAAGGACTGCTTAAAGTTGTGAAAATTTATCATGGACTTTAAGATTGGCCAGGTTTAAAAGTTCCTGTAAGGTAATCAACAGTGATAATGGTAAAAATATAAAAGATAATTATAAAATTACTGGCATAAAGGCAATTAACCGAAGTACAGTATATTATATTAGAATTGTTTATTTAATATTAGAAGTATTAGAAAGAAAAACAAATGAACTGGATTTATATGCTGCATATAAATATGATACTATGCTTGATTATTTTTATTTTTAAAAATATTTGGTAAGGTACCACATGAGAGTCAAGTGGTTAAAATTAAAGAAATGGGTGTTCAAGGCTCATTGTGTAGATGGGTGTAAAAGATGATGTCAAAAGTGGTGTCCTTCAATTAAATGAAATTGATAAAAAATATAATCAAAAATCTACTAAGTTTGCTGACAACATTAAACTGTGCAGAGTGGTGGACAGTATAGAGCAGGCAGGATCATTACAGATGGAACCTGACAGAATTCAGACTTTGGCTAATGAAATTTGATGTAAATAAATGTAAAGTATTTCATATGGAAATAAACATGTTAGATTTAAATACACAATGGGAGATGTGCAACGTCAAAGTACACATTATAAGAAAGACTTAGGAGTTGTGTTGGACTCATTCCTGTCCACATCTCCAGACAGTGTACAGAAGCAATTAAGAAGTCTGTTAGGAAGTTGGTGTACATAGCACAATCAATATGTTATTAATAATTCAAGGAATCTTATTTTATTTAGTGCAATGCACAGGTGAGATTGTATGTCTAGTACTGCTGTCTCTGAAAAAAAAAGAAGTAACGCAAGTAAAATCTGGAGAAGAGCAACTGGACTCGGTCCAGGACTACAGAGATTTAGTCATAAGAAGGTGCAAGGAGTCACATTTTTGAAGTTTAAGCAAATGGAGATTGAGTTACGATAGAAATGTTCAAAATTATGAAAAAAATTAGTACAATGGATCCCAACTATTAAAATTACTTTGTCATCTAGAGACTGGCTAATATGAAAGTTTATCTTCTCACAAAAAAAAAAAAAAAGAGATATTGTATGTTAAGTCATTTTCTATCCTGCTCCATCCAGACCAGGGTTGTGGGGGGTGCCAGAGCCTATCCCAGCTAGCAATGGGTGTAAGGCAGGAACAAACATGGAACAGGGTGCCAATCCATTGCAGGGTGAACACACAGACACACACACTTGGGCCAATTTAGCATAGCCAATTCACCTAAGCTGCATGTCTTTGGACAGTGGGAGAAAACCAGAGCACCTGGAGGAAACCCACACAGACACGACAAGAACATAAAAACTCCACACAGAGAGGATGCAAACCCAGGTCTCTTTTCGTGCCAAGCAAAGATCAGAGGTGGGTATTATAAACCACTAAGCACTGTTGTTGTTAGCAGTACATGTGAAGCTTCAAAACTTAACTGTGTCATATTTGAACAGGGATTGACAAGTTATTTTGGGCAAATAGTTTGTTCTCATCAAAATGTTCTGATCCATGTTACTTTCAGCTGCATTCTTACAACCTTACAAAATAGCCGTGTATTACAAACATCCACAAAGTATGCAGTACATTAGTTAATGTAGGGAATAAGCTTGATATTGAAATCTTACATTTTGATGATATGTTTCATCTTTCAAGAAATGTTGCCTCAAATACAACTTTCTTCAATACTTCCATTACAAATATGTCAGAGATTTTACAAAAATAAACCTGACAACCTTCCCTGATCATTCCACTTTGTACCATGGAAACCTTGCTTTATAGCTTTAATGCAGACCTGTCATGGAATAAGCATGAAAGGATCAGCAGATTGATACACCTTCTTAGGCATAAAGAAATAAATACATAAAACAAAACACAAACACATATAAAACAGATGTGGAGAGCACCAAAAGTCAAATGTGTATTCCGATCAAAGCAGATTTCACAAAGCTTTAAGTAATAGTAGTAAAAAACAGAGACAAGGCTGTACACAAGATCAGAAGTTTCCTTCAACACAAGTAAATATAATAAATGTAAAAAACAGTCCTGTCTGGTAAAAAAAAAGATTGGAAAATAAGTACAAGCTGACCTTGCAGAAGGACAGAAAGGAGAAACTATTAAGAATTCTTAAAATGAAAACTATACCATAATGAAATGCTTCTATCTTGACATTACTCTTAGGCTTTCTAGTTACTTTTACTCAGAAGAGTATACTTTATAAGCCACATAAATATGGCATTACTCCATAACACCAACGTACTGAAAACCTATACCAATGTTTTCAAATCAGAGCACATTATATATATATATATATATATATATATATATATATATATATATATATATATATATATATATATATATATATATAACTAGAGAGTTCCCCCCTGCTTGCTTCGCTCGTCAACCCCCCCAGGCCTGCACTACGCGCCAGCCACTTCGTGTCTCTGCCACTCGTGTTGTGAATATGGGGCCTGTATGCACCCCAAGGAGACGCGGTTGCTCCTCCGAAACCCCCTCTTAAACAGTGATACAATGGAAAACAAATACATTTTTTTTTACCTCCTCTTTGCTCGATCAGCTGCTGGATTGCTGCTGCTGCTGGTGCCGTGCCGTACTGTACCGTAATGTACCACGTGATCTGCTTCTCGTGTGGCACTTCGAACATTTAAAAGCCTGTACAGCAGCTATCCTACTCTTTGTCTTTTATTTCTGGCACCAGGAGTGGTTAAATCTCTTAGCACAGAGTCTCATCTCGCAGGACGTGAGTTCTTGATATTTTTTAGTTTATAATTTAAAAACGGAATAAGAATCTGAAAATCTAACAAAGTTCGATAAATTCTGAAAAGAATGATACCAAACACATATATGTAGGTTTTAAAATAAGCCCGATTTAAAGCGTGACAAAAAAGTGACATAAAAACATCACTTTTAAGGTTAGGATTTTATATAGAGAGAGTATATATATATATATATATATATATATATATATATATATATATATATATCCTCTTTAATAAAATCCCTTCGTGTGTCCAGGTGTCCGTGTGTGTGTGTCTTCTGGTGAACTGCGCATGCGCAGGGCACGTTGCGATGCGCGATATTACTGTCAGAGAAAGTTAGAGGCGTTTTACGGAAATACAAACCAGTATTACTGCGAGAGGAAATTAAAGGTACACAATACAGTGACGCATATTACAGCCACATACAAGCCAGTATTACTGTCAGAGGAGATTAAAGGCATATTAACGACACGCACGCCTGTATTACCGCCAGAGAAAATTAACAACAACAACAACAACATTTATTTATATAGCACATTTTCATACAAAAAGTAGCTCAAAGTGCTTTACATAACGAAGAAAAGAAGAATAAAAGACAAATAAGAAATTAAAATAAGACAACATTAGTTAACATAGAAAGGAGTAAGGTCCGATGGCCAGGGTGGACAGAAAAAACAAAAAAAAACTCCAGAAGGCTGGAGAAAAAAATAAAATCTGTAGGGGTTCCAGGCCACGAGACCGCCCAGTCCCCTTTGGGCATTCTACCTAACATAAATGAAATAGTCCTTTTTGTAGTTAGGGTTCTCACGGAGTCACTTGATGCTGATGGTTATACAGACTTCTGGCTTTTAATCCATCCATCATTGTTGGAACATCATGGTGCTTTGGGTAGATGGTGGTGGCACAAGCCACCACCAATAGGACACCGGAAAAGAAAACAGAAGAGAGAGTAGGGGTTAGTACAAATTTTGAATGAATAGTTATTATAATGAATTGGATATACAGAGTGTCAGGATTAAATTACAGTGAAGTTATGAGAAGGCCATGTTAAAGTAATGTGTTTTCAGTAGTTTTTTAAAGTGCTCCACTGTATTAGCCTGGCGAATTCCTACTGGCAGGCTATTCCAGATTTTAGGTGCATAACAGCAGAAGGCCGCCTCACCACTTCTTTTAAGTTTTGCTCTTGGAATTCTAAGGAGACACTCAGTTGAGGATCTGAGGTTGCGATTTGGAATATAAGGTGTCAGACATTCCGATATATAAGACGGGGCGAGATTATTTAAAGCTTTATAAACCATAAGCAGAATTTTAAAGTCAATTCTGAATGACACAGGTAACCAGTGTAGTGACATCAAAACTGGAGAAATGTGTTCGGATTTTCTTTTCCTGGTAAGGATTCTAGCAGCTGCATTCTGCACTAACTGCAAACGATTGATGTCTTTTTTGGGTAGTCCTGAGAGGAGTGCATTACAGTAATCTAGCCGACTAAAGACAAACGCATGAACTAATTTCTCTGCATCTTTCGATGATATAAGAGGTCTAACTTTTGCTATGTTCCTTAGGTGAAAAAATGCTGTCCTAGTGATTTTATTAATATGCGATTTAAAATTCAGATTACAATCAACGGTTACCCCTAAGCTTTTTACCTCCGATTTGACTTTTAATCCTAATGCATCCAGTTTATTTCTAATAGCCTCATTGTATCCATTATTGCCAATCACTAAGATTTCGGTTTTTTCTTTATTTAATTTGAGAAAGTTACTATTCATCCATTCTGAGATACAGGTTAGACATTGTGTTAGCGAATCAAGAGATTTGGGGTCATCAGGTGCTATTGATAAATACAGCTGTGTGTCATCAGCATAGCTGTGGTAGCTCACGTTATGTCCCGAGATAATCTGACCTAATGGAAGCATGTAGATTGAGAAGAGCAGCGGACCCAGGATAGAGCCTTGTGGAACACCATATAGAATATCATGTGTCTTTGAGTTATAATTACCACAACTAACAAAGAATTTTCTCCCTGCCAGGTAGGATTCAAACCAGTTTAAGACACTGCCAGAGAGGCCCACCCATTGACTAAGGCGATTCTTAAGAATATTATGATCAATAGTGTCAAATGCGGCACTCAAATCTAAGAGGATGAGAACAGATAAATGGCCTCTGTCTGCATTTACCCGCAAGTCATTTACTACTTTAACGAGTGCAGTTTCTGTGCTGTGATTTGTTCTAAAACCTGACTGAAATTTATCAAGAATAGCATGTTTATTGAGGTGCTCATTTAACTGCATAATGACTGCCTTCTCTAGAATTTTACTTAAGAAAGGCAGGTTAGAGATGGGTCTATAATTTTCAAGAGAAGAGGGGTCGAGATTATTTTTCTTAAGTAGGGGTTTAACTACCGCAGTCTTAAGACAGTCTGGGAAGACCCCCGTATCTAATGACGAATTTACTATGTCAAGAACATTATCAATAAGCACACCCGATACTTCTTTGAAAAAATTTGTTGGTATTGGGTCAAGGGCACAGGTGGATGGTTTCATTTGAGAAATTATTTTATGTAAATCAGGTAAATCTATCCTAGTGAAAGACTCTAATTTATTTATTATGGAGTACTGGGGTTTCGGGGGATCCTTAGTGTTGGGGAGATATACTATGTTATTTCTAATATCATTAATTTTTTGATTGAAAAATACAGCGATAGCCTCACAGGTTTTACTGGAAGTACTTAGGAGGCATTCCTTTGAGTTACCTGGGTTTAACAGATGATCAATTGTCGAAAATAAGACTCTGGGATTACTAGCATTGTTATTTATAATCTTAGAGAAATAGCAGCGCCTCTCAAGACGGACTGTGTTATTGTATTCTGTTATTTTAACTTTTAATATTTCATAGTCAATAGTTAGTTTAGTCTTCCTCCATTTACGCTCAGCTCTACGGCATGTTCTCTTTAAATCAGACACTCTTTGGGTCTTCCAAGGTATAACAATGCTAGAAGATTTTTTAACTGTCTTTTCAGGTGCAACTATGTCAACAGCAGCCCTCACTTTAGTATTAAATCTTTCCACCTTACTATTTACATTCTCCTCGCTATTATAGTTGGCACTATAAACGGACTGATTGGTTAGAATGTTTGTAAGTTTTAAAGTTGCTGATGAGTCAAAGAAGCGTTTTTTAACAATATGCTTCTCATGAGTGTTTTCTATCATTATTTCTATATTAAAAAGTAGAAGAAAATGGTCTGAAAGACCCGTATCAATGACCTGCTTTATATCAACTTTTAGTCCTTTAGTAATTACTAAGTCTAACGTATGACCTGCTTTATGTGTAGGCTGATTAACGAGCTGTCTCAAATCAAAAGAGTCCAGGAGGTTCATAAATTCTTTTACTTTTTGGTCACATTGATTATCTACATGAAAATTAAAGTCGCCGACTATTAAGAGTGCGTCATAGTTCGTAATTAAGATTGACATCAAGTCAGAGAATTCCTCAAAGAAAGACGCGTTGAATTTAGGAGGTCTATACACGGATAATACTAGAACGTGAGAATTAAAGGTATATTAAGGACGTACAAGCCAGCGGACGTACAAGACAGTATTACTGTCACAGAAAATTAAAGACACACAATACACGGCGGCAGCCCACGAAGAATGGTTAACTTTTAAAATTAGTATTAAAATGGCATGTTGGAGAAGGGGTTTGATTCCCAATTTAGCCTCTGATGAGTTCTTCCTTATGTCTAGTGCTGCTGGACTCCTTCTGACCATGTAGTCCACCATAGAACAGTAAAACAGCCTCCAACTCTTTGCTTCTGTTTTACTAAAGATTGGTTAAAGAAATGGATGGATGGATAACTAGTTACCATGCATTGCTAAAATTGTGTGTAAAACAGATTGTTTCAGGTCATTTTCTATCTCACTTAATCTACACCAGGGTCATGGGGGGTTGGGGGAGGGATTTGTGGGGCTTTTCGTCAATTCCAGCTAGCATAGGGCACACGACAGGTGCCAGTCAATCGCAAGGCAAACATAAACACACATACACACACACACATGCGAATTTAGTGTCACAAATCACCTAACTTGCAAGTCTTTGGAATTTGGAATGAAACCAGAACACCCGGAAGTAACCCATGTAGACATTGGGAGAACATGCAAACTCCACACAGAGAGGACCCGGGACATAAACCTCATTACTGTGAGGCAGCGATATCACTTTACCACCATGCCACCCCTAAAACTGATCAGCTAAAATTTTATTTTGGCACAAGTTTTAAAACATAAATTAAAGTGCAGACAAACAGTAGCTAATATTGTGCTTTTGCTAATATACATATTTTAGTAGTCAAGGAGTGATTTAGAGTATTTTATGTCAAAAATACCTTTATGGCAGTGAGGCGAGGCACTATATGCAGATGATATGGTACTGTATATATCAGACTCACATAATTCTGTGCCTTCAGCCCTAACTGCACTAGGAGAATTTCAAAAGATGTCTGGACTCAAAATGAATATGAACAAAAGTGTGCTTTTTCCAGTGAATTCTCTAGGAAACAACATTAGATTAGTACCTTCCCTTTTATCATTGCATATCAGTTTACATACCTAGGGGTAAGCATCACAAGTAAATATAAAGCTCTTTTTCAACAAAATTTTGCTGTCTGCTTGGAAAATCTTAAACAAGACGTGCATAGATAGTCTTCCCTCCATCTTACTTTAGCCGGGAGAATTAACATTGTCAAAATGAATATCCTCCCTAAGCTTCTGTTACTATCTGAAAACATCCCCATATACATTAACAAATATTTTTTTAAGAATTTAGATTCAATCATAACGTTATTTATTTGGAATTCAAAATATCCACGTATCCAAAGGGCAACCCCTACAACAACCTAAATCAGAAGGCGGCATGGCTGTACCTAATTTTCAGTTTTATTACTGGACGGCAACTATACAAGCTATAAAAACCCGGAAAATGACAGAAATTAACAAACACTAACTTGGTCCGCAATAGAAATGAAATCCTGCAGTACTTCATCATATTCCTTGCTTTGTACAACAGTAAATACAAGGTATCGTCAATAAACTAACAACCCAATTGTCCTTCATTCACTCAGAATATGGAACCAATGTAAGAAGCACTTCAAGTTACAGAATGTTTTATCTGTGGCACTTCTACATAATAGCCACCTTTTTCCACCCTCTCAAACTTACATAGTTTTTAATGTTTAGAAAACATATGGGATTAAATCATTTAGAGATTTGTATATAAATAATGTATTTGCATCCTACAAACAATTACACTCCAAATGTAGCTCTCTATCAACATATTTTTTCCACTATTTCCAAATTAGAAACTTTGCTAAATGAAATCTGCCAATTTTCCTCACCTTACACCTATTTCTATTCCAGAAGAAATATTGATCAGTCCTGAAGATTCAGACAGCATTTAATAAAATATATTAAATCATTTTAAAGTCCCTTCCTTTTAAATATCCCAGAGTACAGTAGGAAAAGGATCTCTCCCTCAACATTTCAGAAAAGGAGTGGAAGGCAGCAACGGACAGAATTTGCTCAAGCTCCATATATGCAAAGCATTCAATCATTCAACTTAAAATCTTTCATTGAGCACATCTGTCTCATTTAAAATTGTCCAAAATACTTCCAGGGCAAGATCCAACCTGCTAACATTGCAATCAAGCTCCAGCCTTACTAGGCCACATGTTTTGGGCATGTACCAAATTAACATCATTCTGGACAAATATTTTTAAACTAGACAAAAAGCCCGTTTCCACAACGTAAGATGAAATGTACATTTTTTGTGTAGACACTCTCACTGTTTGGTAGTAATTTCCCTTGATGTGGCACATCTTTAACTTGGACCTTCACATCACTTGCCCTTCTGACTCTTGAAAAAGCCACATACAATTGATCATGTCAAATGTTTGTCCTTGTGACTTGTTTATAGTCATGGCGAATGCTAGTTTGACAGGGAATGCCCTTTGAATTTGGAAACACATGTAGTCTTTAAGGTTAACTTATTTTGTGTTATGTGCATAAAAATTGCCATATTTTATAATTATGTAGGCCTATGGCAGTAAAAGGGAAAAAATGAGAAATACAAATCAACAAAAAGTAGAAGAAGAAACGAAGAAGTTTTTTTGTAATGATTTTAGTCCGCTTCACTCATTACTGTACAGGCTTGTACTGTTAGTTGATGAATTTTCCAGGCCTATAGTATAATATTGAATGATGAATGTTCCAGTAAAATATGGAATAGTAATAAGTATAAGCACCACAAACCTGATAAAGGTGTATTGAATGAATGCGTAATTGAATCAGAATGCGTAATTAGGCATCGAGCTGTAGTCGAAATTTAAATCGAAGTTGTCTTTCTCTTTGAATTTTTGCGGCCGTTGGCACCAAGTTGCGAGAATAATCAGTTTTGAAAGGGCGAGGATGCAAGGGACATTAAAATCACTCCAGATGATGTGGTGAACATTCAGTGCTTGGTGCGAATAGGCCAGCAGCGTTTTTATTTTACTCAGATCTCAGCAGCAGCTCACGACAATGCGTACCGCGCCACCTGTGGAGATTTGTATGCGGCTTAGAATGTGTACCTTGCTTCGCACACATCAACATCTGCGGATGACAGTAGTGTAATGATCGTGATGTCTGTGGAGTCGTTCCTGCTGCTGAAAGTATTTAATAATAATATGTTCTTACGTATTATTTTGAGTCTGAGGGTTGGCTGTGATCGGGGCTAATATCCTACGCCTGCGCGGAAGGATTTGGAATTTCAGAATAATAATCCCAAAATGCGTAGGCTAAATCCGCCGCCTGCCACGATGTTGGGGTTGGATTTTAGTCTCGTAAGGTTTTTCGGGCAACTGCGCAGAAGGCGACTGTGCATTCGGCTTTGGACGTGCGCAGAAGGCGACTGCGCATTCGGCTTCGGACGGACATGAGTGAGTGAGTGAGTGAGGAGGCTGGCGAATTATGTATTAAGATGCCTATCAGACAGCCTTGGTGTCCATTAATATCCATTAATAGTTGTGTTTGGTTTACTACCAGATAGGTGTAAAGTGGAGAAGGACAAACTGTAATTGCCTTTACTTCACTATTGGCACATAGACTTATATTGCTCAATTGGAAGAATCCTAGCCCATCTCATTTTAGTCAGTGGGTAACAGATGACCCTCCTCGAACCGCCACCTTATCGTGGTGGAGGGGTTTGCATGTCCCAATGATCCTAGGAGCTCTGTTGTCTGGGGCTTTATGCCCCTGGTAGGGCCACCCAAGGCAAACTGGTCCTAGGTGAGGGATGAGACAAAGTGCGGTTCAAAACAACCTCCTATGATGAATAAAAACTTTGGACGACGGGTCCTAACTGTTATTTGTGCGTATGCACCTAACAGCAGTTCGGAGTACCCACCCTTTTTGGAGTTCCTGGAGGGGGTGCTAGAGGGCATACCTTCTGGGGACTCCCTCGTACTGCTAGAAGACTTCAATGCTCACGTGGGCAATGACAGTGAGACCTGGAAGGGCGTGATTGGGAGGAATGGCCCCCCTGATCTGAACCCGAATGGTGTTTTGTTATTGGACTTCTGTGCTCGTCACGGATTGTCCATAACGAACACCATGTTCAAGCATAGGGGTGTTCATATGTGCACTTGGCACCAGGACACCCTAGGCCTCAGTTCGATGATTGACTTTGTGGTCGTGTTGTCGGACTTGCGGCCACATGTCTTGGACACTCGGGTGAAGAGAGGGGTGGAGCTGTCAATTGATCACCACCTGGTGGTGAGTTGGCTTCGATGGTGGGGGAGGATGCCGGTCAGGCCTGGTAGGCCCAAACGTGTTGTGAGGGTCTGCTGGGAATGTCTGGCAAAGCCCCCTGTCAGAAGTAGCTTCAACTCCCACCTCCGGCAGAACTTCGACCATGTCCCGAGGGAGGTGGGGGACATTGAGTCCGAATGGGCCATGTTCCGTGCCTCTATTGTTGAGGCGGCTGACCGGAGCTGTGGCCGTAAGGTGGTCGGTGCCTGTCATGGTGGCAATCCCCGAACCCGTTGGTGGACACCGGCGGTGAGGGATGCTGTCAAGCTGAAGAAGGAGTCCTACCAGTCCCTTTTGTCCTGTGGGACTCTGGAGGCAGCTAATAGGTACCGGCAGGCCAAGCGGAATGCGGCTTTGGTGGTTGCTGAGGCAAAAACTCAGGCGTGGGAGGAGTTTGGGGAGGCCATGGAGAATGACTTTCGGACAGCTTTGAGGAGATTCTGGTCCACCGTCCGGTGTCTCAGGAGGGGGAAGCAGTGCAGTGTCAACACTGTATAAGGTGGGGATAGTGCGCTGCTGACCTCAGCTCGGGACGTTGTGGGTCGGTGGGGGGAGTACTTCGAAGACCTCCTCAATCCCACTAACATGCCTTCCAATGAGGAAGCAGAGCCTGGGGACTCGGAGGTGGGCTCCCCCATCTCTGGGACTGAGGTCACCGAGGTGGTCAAAAAACTCCTTGGTGGCAGGGCCCCGGGGGTGGATGAGATACGCCCGGACTTCCTCAAGGCTCTGGATGTTGTAGGGCTGTCTTGGTTGACACGTCTCTGCAACATCGCATGGACATCAGGGACAGTGCCTCTGGATTCGCAGACCGGGGTGGTGGTCCCCCTCTTTAAGAAAGGGGACCGGAGGGTGTGTTCCAACTACAGAGGGATCACACTCCTCAGCCTCCCTGGAAAAGTCTATTCGGGGGTTCTGGGGAGGTGGGTCCGTCGGATAGTTGAACCTCGGATTCAGGAGGAACAGTGTGGTTTTCGTCCTGGTTGCGGAACAGTGGACCAGCTCTACACCCTTAGCAGAGTCCTGGAGGGTGCATGGAAGTTCGCCCAACCAGTCTAAAATGTGTTTTGTGGACATGGAAAAGGCGTTCGACCGTGTCCCTTGGGGAATCCTGTGGGGGGGTGCTCCGGGAATAACCGGACCCCCTGATAAGGGCTGTTCGTTCCCTGTACAACCAGCGTCAGAGCTTAGTCTGCATTGCCGGTAGTAAGTCGAACCCGTTTCCAGTGAGAGTTGGACTCTGCCAGGGCTGCCCTTTGTCACCGATTCTGTTCATAACTTTTATGGACAGAATTTTTAGGCGCAGCCAGGGTGTTGAGGGGGTCCGGTTTGGTGGACTCAGGATTGGGTCACTGCTTTTTGCAGATGTTGTTGTCCTGTTTGCTTCATCAGGCCGTGATCTTCAGCTCTCTCTGGATCGGTTTGTAGCTGAGTGTGAAGCGGCTGGGATGGGAATCAGCACCTCCAAATCCGAGACCATGGTCCTCAGCCGGAAAAGGGTGGAGTGCCCTCTCAGGGTTGGGAGCGAGATCCTGCCTCAAGTGGAGGAGTTCAAGTATCCCGGGGTCTTGTTCACGAGTGAGGGAAGAATGGAGCATGAGATTGACAGGCGGATCGGTGCGGTGAAAAAGGAGCTGAGCCGTAAGGCAAAGCTCTCAATTTACCAGTCGATCTATGTTCCTACCCTCACCTATGGTCATGAGATATGGGTAGTGACCGAAAGAACGAGATCGCGAATACAAGCAGCTGAAATGAGTTTCCTCCGCAGGGTGTCTGGGCTCTCCCTTAAAGATAGGATGAGAAGCTCAGTCATCCGGGAGGGGCTCAGAGTAGAGTCGCTGCTCCTCCGCATTGAGAGGAGTCAGATGAGGTGGCTCGGACATCTGATCAGGATGCCTCCTGGACGCCTCCCTGGTGAGGTGTTCCGGGCACATCCAACCGGGAGGAGGCCCCGGGGAAGACTCAGGACACGCTGGAGGGACTATGTCTCCCGGCTGGCCTGGGAACACCTCAGGATTCTCCCGGAAGAGATAGAAGAAGTGGCCGGGGAGAGGGAAGTCTGGGTATCTCTGCTCAAGCTGCTGCCCCCGCGACCCGACCTCGGATAAGTGGAAGAGGATGGATGGATGGGTAACAGATGTTATATACTATTTGAAACTGGAAAAAATCAAATTCTCACTTAGGGAATCTGTTCAAAACTTTTTTAAAACCTGGCAGGATCTAATCAATAACATTTTAGACTAAGCATTTATATTGGGGAGAAAGTCTTCTTTCCCTTTTTACTACTCTTTACTCTGGCTGTTGAATTTAGATTTGTTAGGTTTGACTTGATTATATGAAATGTTATATCCATCCATTTTCCAACCCGCTGAATCCGAACACAGGGTCACGGGGGTCTGCTGGAGCCAATCCCAGCCAACACAGGGCACAAGGCAGGAAACAATCCTGGGCAGGGTGCCAACCCACCGCAGTGAAATGTTATATGCTTCTAATAAATTCAATAAAAGATAAAAAAATATACCTAGTTAAAGTAAGTCCTAAGGTCAAAAACAGGCCATTTATGAAAGAACTCAATTGAGGCAAACACAATGTATGTAGAATAAAAAATGAGCTACAGTGAACCAAGTAAAAACTATAATAGCAATAGTGATGCCAAAGCTGGTATATCAGAATGCACCACTTATCACACACCACCTTGTCACAGATGCAGTGTCACATCCTACATCCTAACTAATTTCTACCTCTGTAAGTGGAAGGCAAGAAGGTATGGTGAAACTAGGCACACAAACACTGGAGGAAATATTTGGTTCCAGGAATACATTTTTAAAGTTGTTAAACTAGTAAATATAAATCCATAGAAATAATGAGTTATGTATTTGAAAAAAATGTTAATATTGGAAAAAACAGATTAATACTTTTTAATTTTTAATTACATTTTAGATCACAGTAAATTTAAATTTGTTAAAATTTTGAGTGCAGTGGCAGCAATCTAAAAGCACCGAGTAACAGACTTACAGGAAGGACGTCAAAAATAAATAGATACTATTGACTGGGTGATCTTTATTCAACACATACTCTTGATAGACAGGAGAAGAAGAAAAAGGCTGTGCAACATGCATTGTTTAGCTGGTACCTGAATGGGATATGTGTCAAGAAATAATCCCTTCCCATGTGCAATAACCTTTATCAGGAATCAAGCAATGTCACCTTTTGCTTTTTTCAATAACCTTTTTTTAGCAGAATACAAAGATAAAATCAATGCAGTTTAATGAAGGTGGACACTCTGAAAGGAAAGACAAAAAGAACACCTCAAAGCTTTGTCCTTCTCTTGAGCCAATGACATGCTAGAAACGAATCAAGCATGGAACATCTGATTAACATTGTGAGGTGGGAAGGGTGCACAGCTCACCAGAGGCAACTCGCTTAGATTTTACTGCAATAACAATACTGATAGTGTGCTAGCATCTGCCCTTGGCAACAAATTTCATATAATATGTATACTTGCTAAAAATGCAATGGTCTGAATCCAAAAATAATTCAGAGTTTGTTTTTGCAAAGTTTGCCATGCAAATAATTGGAATGCATGTTTATTTTCATTTTGGTATATGTACTACATTATCTGCCTGGCAAATAATGCCTTGTAAAATTCAAGTGCCACTGAAATATTCAATTTTCTAATGTTATATAATGGGTCTACTAAATACTCATTTTTGAACTCAGACAAATTAGGCAATTTTGAAATATGCCAGTTTGAAACTCTCATTTACAATATTAGCTATACTAATCAGTTAGTCTCTAATTAGTTTATAAAGCACCTTCCCATTATGTACACCATCCCAAAGTGCTTTACAAATGCAGGCCCGATCGCTTAAATGTTAAAACGTGTATTGCTCCAGTTCAAACCCAGTTAAGTTAGCCAATATGATCAGGGTCACCCAGTATGAGTAGTGGAAACTGAACTGGTAAGATTTTAGTTTTAAGTCCAAATGTCTTAGCCATTAGCCTGCACTGCCAGCAAATTAATGCACTGCCTAAAGTGGATTAATCAATTTGTAATCAGCTCCGAGACGCTTTCCCTCCAACATACCCTTACATTGTTTGTCTCCTTTCCTGTATTCATGGAGCACAAGTCTCTTTACTATGACAACTGGATCAATCTGCTGTACTGTACTAATTAACAGTATTGATCCTGTTTGGAATTAGGCAAGAAAATGTCATGAAGCCCTTACTTAGTTGCCTGGCATTGTAAGATTAAGTCATGGTTCACTAGTCATGGCACAACTACCACAAGAATGCTGACAAAAAAAATCTATTTACCCTTGCCATGCCATATTATGAAGAAAAAAGTCAATATATCTGAATGGAAAATAAATTCAAGCTCAATAAATAAGTAATGTGAAGACAAAAACAGTTTGTAATGAAAATAATTTAGGACCCAATGCAATAACGTACTGTATGTCAGAAAATAAAGTAACTGCTAAAAAGAGACTAAACAGAGCATATAAATATTTATTCTGCAGAAGGTACAGTATGGAAATATATAGCTTTGGTTATAAACTATGGTTTGTCCTTGAAAATCCAGTTAAGTTTTGATGAAGGTTATAGTACCCCTTAGTGAAACCGTCTGTGCATTCTGTGTTACACACAGTGAGTTGTAGTACTGATATATAAATAGATCTTTTCAAAATGTGCCATAGAAAGCACAGACATTAATAATAAACTCATAAACTGAACCCGTGACTCCGAGAGGTAAAACGCTAGAATTGTATACTGTATATATATCCTGTTTCTACAAAAATGATGCAGCAGTAAATTATAGCTTTCTGCATAATAGTATTTCAGTTTTACTGTCCTTGAAGTTTTAAATGGTACTTTGAGTGTACTAGCTTTATTTTACATTTACTTTTACATTACTTTTACTTTTACATTACTTTTCCTAACATACAAATACACTCCATTTGTATGCATTCTATATATTAATGGATGGAACACATGGGCGGATGTCTCTGTCCAGATGGGTCCTCGTTCCTTACCTGAGATAAAATATTTGGACTATTTACTTCCCCAAATAGATGGCAACATCCCAGGGTTAGGATACCCACACGGATGCCCACAGGGCTTACAGGGAGCTGTAGGCCCATGGGGTAGCCTTGTTGGGTTTCCTGGGTGCTGCCAGGGGATGTTGGAGGGATCTGTGATCTCTACTTTGCAGGGCTTGTACCTGACTTAGATGTTTTTCCTATGGGTAGTGCCCTGGCTCAAGAAGTACTTCTGGGTCTTTCATAAAAGGAGCCACGCTGCCTCACCCAGATGAGGGGGAGGTGTTTGTGGAAGACAGACAGAGCTCATCTGGGAGGACTGGAGAAACATAAGAAGAGATAAGAATTGAGTTGTGCTTTTTCCATTATACAAGGTAGCTTTTGTATTAATTCGTAATAATTTAAGCCAAATTTACATTTCACATATGTCAATTACGTTTGCACTCCTGAAAGTTACTTCTGAAGTTATGCTTGCTTCTGCAAATTACGAGTACAATTCTCCAATTCTCAGGCATGAATAACCTGTCAAAAATACGTCATTGGATGCACAAGACATTTGCTACTGAGGAAGAAAAAATCGATTTTTGTTACTAGGCATATGCCACAAAGGTAGAACTCTCAAGTTACTTTTGACAGCGACAGTACTTAATACTTCGCCTCTTTACAGTGGCAAAAAAAAAAAACAAAATAAAAACAACACAATAAAATGAATCAAACAATGACAACATGCAATTAACAATAAAAGCGTTTTAAACTTTACATAACGTCTAAGCCGTGTCCAGATGTTTCTTATACGTGTATAGGAAAGCAAGATGTTGTGGAAGGCTCCCAAATTTCGGATTTTGGCACTCTTGATAATAGATTTGGGGTTGGGAAAGGAGGAATGGAATTACGACACCACCACCACCACCACAAGCCCCCCTGGAGGATATGAATGTATACAAAACAAGCGTAAAGATCAGGGGCTTTGCACAATATAAACTTCTGAAGCAGCCCCCTCGTGAAGGCACTGCTTTTAAGTGAGTTTTTTTAATCGCTAACGATTTTGCTGTGGAAGCACTGAGTTGGATTAACGACTGAGTGCAGAAAATGTTACGCCCTTATAATGGTGGAATATTTAGGACAAAAATATATAAGCAAAATAAATCAAATAACTGTGAAATATGACAATAAATCCACAATAACATTAAATATGGGAGTTTGAAGGTTCTCCCCATGTCTGCGGGGGTTTCCTCCAGGATCCAAAGACAAGTAGGTTAGATGCTTTGGTGGTACTAAATTGTGTGTGTGTACATTCTCCCTACAATAGACTGGGGCCCTACGCTGGCTGGTAAAGGCTTCAGCAGACCCCCTCGACCCTGTTTAGGACTAAGTGGGTTTGAAAATGACTGACTGACATAAAGGAATAAGGAACAAAAAGCACATTTCGTGACCTGTTTAATGATTTATACTTGCATTTCATGTTGTTATTTATTTTTGGTCACATTTCACTATATATATATATATATATATATATATATATATATATATATATATATATTGTGGAAGCCGGCCCGGACACAGGCAGGCAGACACCGATGGTTCAATCACCAACACATGTTTATTATACATTTTCAGTGCACACAACCCAGTACTCCCGTACTAATAACCCACAAAGTTCTGGCCTCTTCTCTTCTGGTCCACCTCCACTCCTCTCCTCCAAGCTCCATCCTCTTCCACCGAATGGAGGGAGGCGGCCCCTTTTATCTTCACCCAGACGTGCTCCAGGTGCCTCGCATTGAGCTCCTGCCAGCACTCCCTGGTGTGGTGGAAGTGCTGGCTATGCACCCAGAAGCACTCCAGGTGTCCCTGTGGCGGAAGTGCTGAGGACCAGGGCTCTACAGGCATCTGGGCGCCCCCTGGCAGTGACCATGGGCCCCTATAGGGTTGAGCTTCCATGCTTCTTTCTCGTTTTCCCCATAGCCACCAGGGCAGTCGTCCCCTCATGGTCCTTCCGGTCGTCCCGGCTGGGTACCGCCCCCAGCCGCTCGCCATAATATATATATATATATTTTTTCATTTTATTTATTTATTTGCGTACTTATCTATGCATCAATCCAATTTCTAAACCCACTTTATTCTGGGCAGAGGCAGACTCACAGGGAAGCTGAAGCCTACCCTAGAAGCATAAAGCTCTTTTATTTTTTTTTGTCTCTACCAATTAAATATCACATAAATCTCATTCATCAAATTACAGTGTGCCAACTTTGCCAGTCAGTATGACTCATGTTGGGACAAGAAAAACTCAACTGAAATTTAAAAGCGGCATCCATCCTGTCACAAAGGTATTAAAATTAGGGTGGTCCAGTGCCATTTAACCCTCTTAGCTTTCAGGTGCGCAAGCGTATTTTTTAGAAGCAAGCATAACTTTCAGGAGCGCAAGCGTAATTGACACGTGTGAAATGTTAATTTGACCTAAATTGTTACGAGTTATTTTTGACAACGATCTAACTCCATAATTATAATTGTTAGATTCCTTTTCCCTGAACCCGGAGTTGTGTCAGTGAGTTTGTGTCTGGGGTTTTGCTACTGCAACGCGCCCTACTGGTCACAATATATATGCAAGTATTCAATTTAATTCAGTTTTATTGTCCCAAGAGGAACATTTGGTTTGTCAGCAGGTTTTACAGAGAGACCATGACATAAAATTAAAAACAAATGAAAAACAACACAGCAATCAAAATTAAACTTTATATAAATAAATAAAATATAGCAATGAGCATGATACGTATGGTGAAACATTAGTTCAAACATCTTAGACATAATAATTAAACCAACATTTACACTTGGCAGATGACTGATGCAGAAGCTAACTGTTCATCCCATTATTAAAGCTAGTGGTTGTTGAATAAAATTGAACTTATTTAGAAGATTGTTAAATAGAAAATTAACAACTGCAAAGGACTGGGTCTCTGGTTGAGGGATCCCCATTTAATGTGCTTTGTAATGCAAAAAAGGGAGAAACGCAAGAATAATTCTCATTGGTGACATAAAGAAAGAATTGCAGAAGCATTGCACAATCTCTTTTAGTTGAATGACCCCTGATGTTAGGAGATACATGCTTTAATTTCAGGTGGGCAGAAGAAGCAGAGCTTGCGGCAGAGCTGAAAGCGAGGCAGAGGTGGTACCAGGCTGGTTTTGGTTGGTGTTCCTCCATTCCAGAGAGGGAAAAAGAGACTGTATAAGCAGATCTTCCATCCCTTCAGTATACCACTAGCAAACTTATGAAACAGTTGGTATAAAAGATTTATTATTTCTGCGTGTTCAAAGTATATATATATATATATATATATATATATGGGATTAGCTCCAGCAGACCCCCGTGACCCTGTGTTCGGATTCAGCGGGTTGGACAATGGATGGATGGATATATATATGTGTGTGTGTGTGTGTGTGTGCATGTGTGTGTGTGTACTGCTGAAAAAATTAAGGGAACACTTAAATCACATATGGGATCGATGAAAAAAATATTTTTGGTGCTACTTGGCGGCATCAGATGCACCGATTCATAACATCCCAGAGGTTCACGATTGGATTCAGGTTGGGGGACTGTGCAGGCCAGTCAATGGCATCAATGCCTTCATTATCCAGGAACTGGCTGCACTCTCTGGGTACATGAGACCAGGCATTGTCTTGCATCAGGAGGAGGGGGTCTGGCAATGGCTCTGAGGATTTCATCCCACAACTTAACAGCAGTCAATGTACCATTGCGTAGCACATGAAGATCTGCGCAACCCGTCAAGGACATGCCTCCCCAGACCTACCACCAAACCAGTCATGATGGATGATTCTTTCACGTCTGTCACATGTGCTCACTATAACCTGCTCTCATCTGTGAAGAGAACGGGGGGTCAATGGCAGAGCTGCCAAATGTGTGTTCTCTGACGAATGCCAATTGAGCTGCACGATGATGGGCTGTGTGCACAGGTCCCACTAGAGGATATTGGGCCATTATGCCACCATCAAGGAGTCTGTTTCTGACAGTTTGGTCAGAAACATGCATACCAGTAGCCAACTGGAGGTCATTTTATAGGGCTCTGGCAGTGATCCTTTTGTTCCTCCTTTCACAAAGGAGCAGATACCAGTCCTGCTGCTTGGTCGATGCTCTTAAATGGCCCTGTACAGCTCTCATTGTGTAATGGTCCATTTCCTGGTATCTCCTCCATGCTTTGGAGACTGTGCTGGGAGACACAGCAAACCTTCTTATGATGACATGTTATGGATGTGCCATCATGGGGGAGCTGGACTACCCTGGAAGCACCCACTGGTGGCACCCCTGGAATCCAACAGGACTGAGTTCAAAAACTCCAAGCCCCAGCATACCCTGTGGGAAACCGGGGTATTGCAGTGGCCTAGTTGGGTTGCCATCTTGCGATTCAGGGAAGATAATGCCTTGTGCACGAGCTTTCTCCCAGTCCTTCCATCACCATATATACAGTGTATATATATATATATATATATATATATATATATATATATATATATATATATATATATATATATATATATATATATACAGAGAGACAGAGAGAGAGAGAGAGAGAGGACAGACTAATTTATGAAAGCATATACTTATCTTTTGCCAAGATTACTGTTACACCTTGCTGTATATTTTAATTTTGGAGAGTAAGATGTGTTTTTTATTTAGTTTTTTTTTGTTTACCAATGGCTGAAAATAAACAAAAAAAAAGTTTTGTTGGATCACTGCTTAAAATGTGTTTAACCTCTCTTTGAAATTTGAGACAATTAGGCACAAATTGTTTTCTGGCATATCTGGCTTGCAACAGGTCATAAAGTAAGAACTACAGCTATTTTCCATTTGTTAATCATAAAATGAATGATCTTCCTGGATGTAATTTAATAAAACTGAATTTGGAACTCAAAACAATTAATGTAGGCTTTCTGACATCTTCATGGGCAGGAAGATAATCAAATATAAGTATCCCCTCTAGGCTTGTACTAAAATGTAATATTATCCTTCAGAGTGAAGGCTTTAATGATGTTAATGTGTTGGAAAAAAGTGCTTGTAGACACTAGTATGTCAAATTTGACTTAATATGTAAATAATTTGACTATCTGAAAATCCATATATGCTATATAAAAGAATGCAGTGGCAGTGACGAGTGTTCCGTTAATGTGCTTAATATTAGTCTAGGTGTAGTAATATAATTCTGTACATTTGTTTTTTTTAACATGTGCTCTTTAAACCACATTGGGCATCTGTGTGTATACCACACCAGAATTGATTTGGCATTGCTTGCAACCTTTTACCAATACTTTGTGACACTAAAACCAGCTATCGTAGACTTCAGGGTGTCGCAATAATATTTTCTTTAGCCTTAACGAATTAATGGAAAAGTGGTGGGGGGAGCTGCACAAAGTAAACAAGTGTGACATCTGTATTTGAGAAAAAATCTTAATATAAAAGCATTTCCTTAACAAATGCATTTAAATTAAAGCCAGTAGTTTTCTTATTTTTTGGAATGAAGTTTCTATATGGCATTTATGTATTGCACTTTATTATATCTGTAAATGGGAGGGGATAGTTTGGTGGCGCAGTGGGTAGTGCTGCCACTTCATGGATCTAGTGTCATGGATTTTGTCCATCTCACCGTCTCTGTGTAGATTTTCTCCCAGGTAATACATGTTTTCTCCTACATCCCCAGTAACTATACAGTAGTGTGTAGGTTAGGTTAATTGACAATTCTAAATGACCTCTGTGTAAGAGAGGGTGCGTTCGTAAGAGGGTCCTGCAAGGGACTGGTGCCCTGTCATTCATTTGCTGCTGACCCTGAATTGGTTTGAGCATGTTATGATATGTACTGTAAATGGCAGTGGCAGTGATAAACTGATTAGCTCCAGTGTATCACAGTTACTAGATTCAGATCTGTGTTAGTATGTGTCTTTTCTTGAATCTCAAGCTTCCACAGCACAAAGTTGATTGCCTGTATATGAGGGATGGACTAACTGTCTGGGCTTGATGGGGCAGACATACACTGTGCCTCCTCCATGGCCCTGTATTGGATAAAACAGGTTCAAAAAAATAAAAGAATATTTATAAATGAATTCAATACTTTGAGCATGTTCAACGTAAGAATGAATTTAACTGAATTGAAACTGAGCACTTGGTATAACAGTTTGTAAATGAATGTGTGGTTGAAATTGATTTTTTTTACTCACATATGATTAATTCTGATAATCATTTAACTATACAAATTAAAACTACGATTATATGCTTCATTTATAAATGTAGCTCATTTTTGTTGTGTTCCAGATTTGCTCTGTGCAATTGGCTAATAATGACAAACACAATTTCTATTATACTTTATCAGATGTTTGTTGTGAATCATGTATATTCTTTTTTTTCTGTAATTACAGTAACACTGATATAGAAAAAAGATTTATGGATAATTTGTCAAATGAACTGGCTAACCAGCTTGACAGCATGGCATATTTGGATGAATAAATAATACAATATATTTTTTTAATTTTCTCTCTTTGCAGAATAGTTTCAAAATTACTTATACAGACTGTTTCTTTCAGAGTAAGGACTATGAACCTTGTAATATAACTTCCTTATTTCTATTTTTTTTCCTTTTCTTTCCTGTCAGTCAGTAGTGTCTAACAAAAAACGACAGACAGACTGCTGTGCACCTTGACACTGTGATTTAATGCCACTCTGATTTCTTGCTTTTCTTCTAACAAATTGACTTGGTTTCCCATGATACTACTGGCAGTATTCCACCTCTGGTCATGTATGAGTTCATGCTTGAATATTAAATCCATGTTCTCACAAGAAAACAGATAATGCAGTATCTTGAATGGTGGGAAATGTTCTTTGTTTTCATCATAGCATATTGTTTAATGTCCTGGTCTATTTATTACACACTTGCTGACAAACTGAATTTACCTTTTTGAAAAATAAACTTAGAATTGAATTGAACTGAAAACGAGTTGCAGTTCCTTTGCTTGGATTTAATTTTCTTGCATCTTTAATGTATGATGGCTGAACTGATGATGTCTGGTTGCAAATGTTTAGCTATGGCAGAAAGGACAGGCACTAGTTTTTGGTTTAGCAGCAGTTGCTCAGCTAATTTTAAACTTAACAAGTATATTTCTGGGCTTCAGTAAAAAAAATATGCATCCTTTATTTATAATGATTTAGAAAGAGTTCCTGTATTTCAATAAAGAAAGTGTACCCCATACAAGATTTAAAATATAACAAAGGGAATACATACTTTAAGCAGATTTGTTAAATGTAGTGAACACAATTATTACCCTTCAGAATTTGAGGCAATAACTTAAATTTGTAAAGGGGAAATGTTAAATGAGTTTTTACTAAACAAACAAAATAGTAGAAAAAACATGTCAATGTACTAAAATGGTCAATGTATTGCTCCAACTTTAAAAGACAGATAAAGGAAAATCAACAATGCATTAAACTTCAAGTAGGTAAGTGTCGTCATTTTTCACTTTAAATCATTTATTATTTTCAAAAACAAAGTTATAAATAAGGTTATATCAGCTAAATGCTATAAGGGAAAATTAAGCTGTAGCATATAAACGTGAAGAGGATTCTGTAGCTTGAAATAATGATTGACAGATGTGTATCTCCTTTCAAAAGATTGGATGGGAGTAAAAAAATATGTGGTGGATTACCTGCTGTCATTGTAAAAATGATCGACGGCTAGTAGGCCCCCTTCCTAAACATCCAGTTTGCATATTTTGTTTTTGTTATTATGTTAGAGGTTAGGAGGAAGGGTAGCGGTTTTGTCAGAAGTCAGAGGCAGGACTGAAGATGGCGTTTTGTCAGACAGTGGAATGCAGATGGTGTTGGAGGTTGAAAAGATGGATGGTGTTTTCAAAGAGGTAGGAAGAAGGATTGAGTTTTGCCATGAAGATCAGGAGGTTTTGTCAGAGGGTATGCTAAAATAGACACTGTTTTAATGGACTCAGGAATTGGATGGCTGGATAAACATTAAAATAGCTATTAATTTTCCTTCTAGAAATATTGCGAAGATGAACTGTCTTTCTCTCAATCTTAACTGTCTGCATCGAATTGTGCATGTCATTCTCACCCAATTCTGATTGTTTAATCAATTTTACTCCCAGGTTTAAAGCTTCTCTCTGACTAATTTAATTTTCTAATTTTTTTGTCTTATTAGCAAAGTCTTTTGTAAGCAGTTTTCATTTAGTCAGAAGGTATGCAAGCATGTTGTGTTTTCTACAATAAATATTGTGCACATAAAAAAGATTATATTTGGTGCACATATAATAAGGAGGTAAAGCAGCTAATTATGAATGGCTACTCTGTTATGCAGCCTTTCCTTAATCCTCTTTCACCTTTTCTTTTACTATCTGCTCAATTATTATTGCATTAATATTTGATGTACTTCTTTCTAATTTATCAATATATTTTGATCACAAAAAAATCTTCTGTTCTTGCACAATTGAGAAGTTGTAACAAACCCAAGTCACTAATGAAAACTTAGAAATTGAAGGGAGGAAAAATTAGGCAAAACTGAAAAAAAATCAAAACAAAACTAACCTTATCATTAACTAAGACCCAAAAAAGATCCAACAATCTTTGTTCAAGGACATAAGATGAAGTCAAAACCAGAAAAACAGAAAGCTAGTACTTAAGGATTTTTCTAGATTATAGATTTTTTCTATACCCTTTCGGGGGGAAAGTCATTCCAAGTCATTAATCAAGAATCTCTTTTCTCAAGAAGCTCTTGAAAAACTTAAAGTAGCAGTTTAACAAAGCAAAATTCAATCTGTAGAGCCAATTCTTGAATAACACTAAGAAATAAAGACTGAATTGCAAATGGAAGAGTGTGGGGGCAGCATAAGGAGAAATTGCACAGCAAATCACTTGACAAACAGAGAGTCCTGCTATTTCCCTCAGATAAATGAAGCTCTGTCATTTCTGTCATCCATTGTATGGGCCAAAGACAAGTTGCAGGACCTTCCTATTTGGTAGACAGAATTGAAAGTAAGGGAAAAGAACTGTAATGTAATGTAATAAAAAGAAATAGCTGAATTCAGGAATACTGCCCCAATGAGACCATGAAACATTTATGGAGAAAATCAAGCCTCCCAAAATCTCATGGTCCCTTCATCTTCTTTACTGCTTGCTCATAGGTTCTGGCAGTAGGACAATGTGACTCCCAGGGTCCTGGTTTTGGTATTGCATTGTATCATTCCCCATGACCACATGAACAGAACCACATATTTTAATCTGAAATACCTGAGACCCTGGGTGTCTCCACAACAAAAACCTAGGATTCTCCAGGTAATTAAATTAGCTTCAAACTCAGGGCATGTGTTCATTCTCACTACATAAATCTGGCAAGTAGAAAATCCAATTGTCTTGCTGTGGTGCTGTGCCTTAGGGGTCTGTGGCAGTGCAAATTTTAGGGATTTATAGCAATGCAACTCAGGCTTAATGGTTGTGGGTGTGTACTGCAGCAATGCCATGAAGCCCTGGGATATATAAGTGGGAAATTGGCTGATTGTGTATTCTTATGCAAGTGCAAACAGTTAGGCTGGTTTCTTCATTGACACTTAATAAATGCATTTGCACCCTCAAGTGTATAAAAATCCTGGGGAGGATTGAGAGGGGAGGAAAAAAAATTCAGGGAGAAGGTTTGTGGAGCAGAGTGCGGTGATCGAACAAATGAGCCAATACAGAGGATAAGAGGCATGGTGATTGGCAATTGGCCCTGTGAGAAGTGAGAGGACGGTGCTCCATGGGGTTGATAATTCTGCTGAGCAAACATGGAGCAGGGGCAGCTGAAAAAAAAAGGTTGGTAGGATGATGGAGCTGGCCTTCTGTACTTACCGGCCTCTCAGCTCTCATCTGAGTATACCTGCTGAGAAATGAAGCACAGAGTGAAAGAGAAACATCCGATTTTAACTTCTTAATTTTAACCTGTGTGGAATGTACTTATTTATCTATTTATTGATGTCTGATTTAATCTTTCATGGAGCACTGCACTTTTATCAGAATATTTAATGGATTATATATTTTTTGAAAGAAGAAACTGCACTTTGTTTTGGACACAATTTCTTTTTAAATTCTTTGCACATTTTGCACCAACCTCTTGTTTCAATGTGTCCTCATTCGCCCTGGTCCATCTCGGTTCATGACTCTCAATGCCCTGAGTTAAGGAACTAATGCCAGCTGCAGACAAACCTGGACACCACAAGATGCCCCAAGGCTCAGAAATCCACTCTGTTAACATAAAAGTCTTGGCGGAGGAAGGCCTTTTGCAAGGTCAAAATTACAGTATCTTTATAAAATCTAATGTCCACTAGGTAATGGGGAGCCTGGGATTCCCGGACATTTTTCATTCCCGTATTCCCGAGAAAACGGGAACGGCCAAGCTCGCATATATAGCGTGTAAAAGTGTAAAAATCGATCAAGAAATAACAGAGTTATAGCTGAAAATAATTAAGGTGGCGCCATTGCTGCAGTTTGCACTTCATCAGACAACAGCTTTGAACAGCAACTTGAAATTGCAATGCGTCAGTCTGTTGCATCCGCATTATCTGTGCCAAGAAACTTGCCACCACAGAATGATAACAAGAAACTGGATGCATCAGTAAAAGCTGAAATGGCGGTGTTTCAGAGCAACAGCAAGCGTGGGCATTGCTTAGAACAAGTGTATCAGTATCTGATGATTGTGCTGCCTACTTCAGTGGAAGCAGAGCGTGCTTTCTCAGCGGCTGCCGTACTTCTGCACGAAGGTGTGCTCTTGCCTGGACCACCACACGCTGGACACGTTAATAATAATAATAATTCATTACATTTATATAACGCTTTTCTCAGTACTCAAAGCGCTATCCACACAGAGAGGAACTGGGAAGCAAACCCACAATCTTCCACAGTCTCCTTACTGCAAAGGAGCAGCACTACCACTGCGCCACTTGTGATGATGTTGTGCTTTCTGCGCTCTTATTACCGCAACTAAAGTTACATGTACTTATATGACAGCATGAACTGCTTGTAGATTAGGTTAGTCTTTTATTTGTGTCAACATATTGCAGTAGTTTTATTAAAAATAAGTGTTGGTCGTTTTAAAACCATTCACATGTGAGATGCCCGTGCACTGTGTCATCCCCGGGAGCCCGGGATTCCCGGGAATCAAATGTGGGATTCCCGAATTCCCGGGAATGGATAAACCCATCCGGGAATGGATTCCCTAATGCCCACTGTGAGGATCTACAAAAGATGGACATTGTTTTTTATCATTTATATATTTGTTTTGTTTGCTGGTGATCTCCCTTTGTTCCAAAGAATCTAAGGTGGCTGTCACATCATACGGTGTGAGCACGTGATGATCAAATGTCCCAGATTGGCATAATCACATGGTCTTGGCAGACATTTTTTACACTAGAATTCCTGATGCTTATGAAAAAACTCGTAATCCTGGCCCACCTTAAATCCATTCGCACCTCTCCATCAGCATCTTTTATTTTGTAAACATGTTGATCAGCACAAGCAGCTTGCTGTCCCATCCCCCCATCGCCACAGAAAGGGCAAAAAGCTCCCCCAGCTCAAGGCTTCTTTATCTGCGTGTGAGGTCTTTGAGTTGCTTAGGGTAAATAATATATCATTATTTGTAACACATGCACTTCATGTGTATTCCGTGTCTACAATGATCTGGGTTAGTGTAGGATGACAGGAAATGCGAGAAGCACAAAAAATGTTGAAGAAATGCCTAAAATAGAAACTTTTTTCATGTTATAGTACTAACAACAAAATTTTGACATGAAGTGTATAATGTGTGAAAACTGAAGTCCAAATATCAAATAAACACTTTCACAAAAGGTGCATGTACAGTATAACAAAACAAGTGCACTTTTATTCAAGAATATAACCGAAGAAAAAGAAATCAGTTAGAGTACATAATTGTTACAACTGTTTTGGTAGTACAGCGGTAAGAACTGCTGACTTATAACCAACAGGTCATGGGTTCGATCCTGGCTGCTTCCCAGAATTAACGTCTTGAGTAGTGAGCTGCTTTTATTGTTACTGTTATACATTACATACATTTCATTTGAGTCTATAACAGCCAGTGTAAATGTATGGTACTTGTAAAAGTTAGCTTTTTTTTATTTTTCAGTTTTATGGTGGGCTGGGATTACAAGTTTTTACATAGGCTTCAGGGATTCTAGTGTTAAAGGCAGACTTTGGAGAATACTTAGCTCTTGTAATAGTTTTGAAGTTATCAGACCTTATCGTTTAAATTCAATATCTCTGAAATTGTGAAGCCATTATGTAAAGTGCTTTTGCACTTTCATTTCATGAATGCTAATGAGTATGTTTGTTGTTTTGCATTTTGTTTCATTTTTTTAATGCTTAGTGGTTGTGGCAGTGTATAGTACATGTTAAAAAGAAACTCAACAAAAGACAGGCAAATCCTATGTAAGCATGACCGGTGTAAATCAAATGTTTTCTATAAATGCAACAATCCTGTGTCATAGTGAATAGTCAATCTAATTGACTTCACATATCTTTATATAGTTCTTTGTGTTCTGATGAGCAGATGATTCAGTAATTAGGTGGTCAGGAACAACCACATAGACTAAGCATAGAATGTTCATGAAGACATATTCACTGTGGCAATAGAAAATCATCTCTTATATCTTAGCAGCTAGGGTTTAAACTTCACCAGTGCAGTTCAGCACCTTGTGTGCTCTGATGTTTTTGATTCAGCCAGATAAACACACAACATTCTCCCTTCTGTGAGACACGAAAAGCCCAACTAGACGGACCACCACCATTATACACACAGCTACACATTAATCAGAGAACCACCATTAAACAAGATGTGGGCAATGCCCTTCAAAAAAACAAAACTGGACATATTTGCTACTCAGTAAGAGATGGTCAGCCCAGAGGAAAAAAAATGTGAACACTCTGAAACAAATTTATTCAAGGATTCAAACTCAGTCAGAATCTTTAGGAAGTAAGGCGAACCAAAAACAATTATTTTGCCCTAAGAATAATCAAAAGTTTTGTTTTTGTTTTTTTCTGTTTGGACGAACTAACACATGGCACAACCTATAAAACCAGTAACAAAGCAAAATAAAAGAACACAACACAAGTTGACATTTACTACACCCCCAAATCTTAAACTGAAAATTCTGAGCTCTTCAATTAAATAAATTGAACCCATATTAAGTTATAAACAACAAGATGCATCATCATCATTCTCTAGAGGTGTAAAAATTGTTACATTAATTCAAGTCCATTCACTGGTGAAAATGTCAAGTGATACTATTGTATCATTATATATTACGGTATTTTTTTTTTTTTTGCTTTTAGACATAACTGTCTTGAGATGCAGTGACATCAAATATTAGCTCTTTTTCATTTTATTTCTATAATTAGGGTCAAATTACATTTTTATAAAGGTACCTGGTGCTCATCATACTACAACTCTATTGTGCTATGATTAAAAAGCCCCTTAGTACTCAGACAATGAAGTGTGATTTTTCTGCCTTCCAGACTGAGCAATTAATAGCTGCTTTAAGCAGCACTTTATTCACAGCATGATTTCCTCCTGCGTCTTAGAGACCGCCTTGCTCAGGGGAGTACGAGTCTGTTGAAAATCACTAGCTGTGTAATTTGTCATTAGTGAGACTTGTGATTGATGCCCAGATCTCCTCAAAGCTTTGTTAAGTAATTGTAAACTAATTCCAATGAACATTCTGTCTGCATCTGGGTATTGAAACATTAATAGGTATTAAATGGAAAATCATGTGCATGCATGGCTGTTTCCTCACCTCCATGGTTAATCATGGCGCTTGTGATATATAAAGTTATTAAAATTTTATAATAGAATTTCACTTCCTCCATATTATCCATTTTATTGGTAAGAATGCCTGACCTAAGTTTCTATTCTCTATTCACCTATGTTTATTTAGTTATGTTTAAAGCCAATGATTGTGACATAAAAAAATAATGGTGATTTATATACTAAAGTAAAAAAATTGAAAGACTGCTTAACTGAACAGATATTCTTCATAATATATATATATATATATATATATATATATATATATATATATATATATATATCTTATGTGTGTATTATTCCTTTTATGTGTCATTTATTCATTATTATTCTTAACTAATTTTAATTTGCTGTTTTTGTTTACCACTATTTCTTTGACATCTTTTAAAGCACTTTGAGCTACATCCAGTGTATGAAAATGTGCTATAGAAATAATTGTTGTTGAAGTTGAAGATCTGCATATGTTCATTGAAGCTGTATGACTCCTAGTAATTGATTTTCTTAGTCACCTAACAATAGCTAGACATGACAGCTGCCTATGTGACTGACACCATCTGGCTAAGCCTGGTACAAATGGTAGCAATATAGGATTTGGAACAACTTTTGCATTTCCTACTGTTGCAATTTTATGATAAGCTGGAGGAACAGACAGGTGCAAAGGGTAAGGTCCTTTACGTTTTAATGTGAACTACCATGGAAGTCAATTTTGGATTGTTCTTTGCCCTTCCCTCTAGCCATTCTAATAATAATAATAATTTGATAATATTCTGCTAATAGTAGCCTTAACAGACACACAAGGCTTGTATAATCTTGGGTATATGAGAGTCCCATAATAATAATATTAATAAATAATAATTTGGTAATATTATGATAATGAAAGCCTTAACAGATACAAAGTACAATTTCTGGTATATTGGAGTCCCACAATTATAATAATAATAATAATAATAATAATAATAATAATAGTAATAATAATAATAATATTCTGCTAATTGTAGACTGAACAGACACATAAGCCTTGTACAATCTGTGGTATATGAGAGTCCCATAATATATATATATATATATATGTATATATATATATGTATATATATATATATATATATATATTAGCACTGTGCAATTTTTTTTTTCTCAATAATACTCTATGTTCAAATAGCATGATATTTTCCTTATGTATCATTTTCTGGAGCTAATACTTAAATTACTGAAATCAAAACATGGAGGCTTCTTTTCTTATTGTGCATCACTGATTTCTCTTGAGCATTTTTCTTTATTTTACTTATCCAAACATGGCCATAGAATGTTTGAATGTTTGACACTCTAAGTCTAAATCTAATTTCAGGATAATGGGAGCAATTGAAAAGGCAAATTGGCTGCTATGTTATGTATCTCGGGGGGTGGAATGCAAGTCTCGAGAGACTATTCTTCAGCTGTATAATTTATCAGGGTAGGTAAGAGGAAGTCCAGAGAAAAGCTGGCATATCTTTTCTAGCACTGAAGGCACACATTTAAGATTACTGAATCGTTTCAGACTAGTCAAGGAAGGATTAATAATAGACATGATGGGTGTATGTATTTAAGAAATGAAGAAAGTAAATAATGTTCAGGCAAAAAATTATTGCTATAATATGAACTCTTCGCCAATAATGCAGTGACATGGGTGAAAGCATTTAGGCACATTTCACACATACTATAAACTAAGAAAGTTGCCTATCAATAAAGTTTTTAAGGGACTTTTGTATATTATTATCTTTGTATTTCACAATATTTTCTGAGGTGGTTCATGTAATATTATCATTGAGGTGTTACATGCTACAATTTATAATGATTTAATGGCACAATTAACACAATAGTTTTAAATAAATACAGTATTCAATATATAAAACAAAACATTTCATATATAGTAAACCCAAAATAATGACAAGAAAAAACACCATTTTATAATCTTTAAAAGGCCAAACTTTACTTGTGTGAGATGGTCAGGCAGCCCTACCAGGTTCTTGGTCATCTGTCCACCCTGGTTGCATTCCGTTATTCATCTGTGTTGATAGCCTTGCCATTAGACATTCCTGGGCAACCAACACACTCAAACAGAGAAGAAAATCATTCCCTGAAGTGTCTGTCCTAGTGATTTACTTTTCCCATATAAGTGTATGCTTTTTTGGTGTCATGACCTTATGCAGTCTTGTTTTTGTACAATATTACCACCTTTAGCAGGAGCTTGTGCAGTTCCTGTCACAAACAGATCTACTATTAAAATTCTCCCACCAGCTTTAACCCATGGACTGTAGCAACAGCTTCTGTGAGGCAGGGAGATGGCCATTGTTAAGTGGTGATAAGTGGTGGAATTTTTAGTTGATTTCCCATTAAATGATACCATTCTACCCATCAGTATTCACTTCACCCTCAGTAGACACTTTTCAGGTGAGATAAATATAATATTTCTGCAGAAGGTCTCTGTTTTATCTGGGGGAATTTAATGGTGGTAACTCTACCCTGGGTTTTCAATCACTGTTGTGTAGAGAACTTCTTGATCACAAAACTAAGAAAGAGTAAGCGTCATAGTGCTTTACTACTTATTTTCCTCCATCCCATAGGTACATATCAATTTTTGTAATTGACTACTTTGCAGAATGTACACATTTCATTTCTTTAAAGGTACTCCTTACTGCTTTTGTTCTAACTTTGGCACTCAAACTAACTTTACTTCCGCCTACTATACCAAAAGTAACAGGCAAACTAATCGAGTTGGTCAGGACTTGGAAAAGTACCTTGGATTCACTTTAAATATAATTCACTATATCAAGAAAGACATGTCATTGTTACACAAATTTTCAATTAATGTTATACTGTACATAATTCAGTAACAGGAATAAATCATTTGAACATCTTTATAGTTTTTAACTTCTATTATTACTCCTAAATGTTGTTCCCACTTCTATTCTTAATCTAACCAGCTGCTTACATAAATCTTAATATATAATACGCTACTGTGGCTGTTCGTTTGTCTGTCCAGGATTTTAAATCACCTGTAGCTTGCAAACCGTTTCACCTATTGACCTGAAATATGGTACACATATACTACGTGATGTCTACTATCCGCTTTCGGGGTGATGATTGACCTCCAAGGTTATTTCTCTTTTTATTTTTATTTTATTGTAGAATCAACTGTCGGCAGCAGCCAGCAGGTCGGCCATGCGGTGCATGGGTACAGGTGCTGTTCTCATCCCTACCAGCTTCGCCGTCATTTCCCCTACCTCTTCATATCTTAAATCATTCTTGAGGCAGATTAAAGACTTAAGTACCAGCTTAAGTGAAAAATTAAAGAAAACGTACTAAATATTTGCAACACAAACACTGACTTAATCACTTTTAACACAAAAAGATGCCGACGAAAGAAGAGAAGAAGTGGGCCGCTAGGGTGGAGAAAAGAAGAGCTGCTCGGGAGGCAGCAAGCGCATCAACCTCTGAGCAAACGAATGCTAAACATGCAGAGAAAGAGTATGAAAACTATGAATACTCAAATCAAGTGTATTCACTGCACGTTATCGTGCAGTGCGCTGTTACTGGTTATATACTAACATTGAAGTTAAACCAGGAGAATGTGTTGACAGCAGTAACCCCTGTTAAAAAGTTGCTTATAGAAAAAGAAGATTAACATCAGAGTTCAGAGTTGTGTGTTGAAGATATGGCTTGCCACATTACACATCTGCCTAAGGGTCCTGTTCAATAAACTAACCTCAGATATATTGATCTGTATACAATGCTGAAATGTATTGGTCCAATTTCTTATAAATTAGCCCTCCCAGGTAATTTTGAAATTCTTTCTTTAAGGTGATGCTCTCGTGTGCTTCTTCCAGGTTCTGTTTAGCGGATAAGTTCAGAAGGTCCATTAATGCCAGCAGATACTAGAAAATCTTCCTCGGGTGCTTCAGTCCTATTCCACCATGCAATTGCATTAGGCATAACTTATCCAAGTCTGATTCCAAAACAGGACTTGTACTTGAAGTCTGACTTCGAGGCTTTTCTAAGTGCTGTTTTTCAGTCAATTCATGCACTATTTTGATAAGAAGATCCTTGGTGAAGTTTTATTTTGTCCATGACATTATTTTAAAAGCAAAACTAGTGAGACAAAACCAGCCAGTAGACATCCTCCCAAATCTACCAACTATACCAGTTATGAATGACATGACAGCTCTCTTGTACTCTACCTAGAAACAGAATAATGGCATGAAAATCAGACAAATCATTGTCTCTATTACCAAAAATGAAACCCACAGAAAGATAAAAACAATAGAAAAAAAGTAGAAAATAAATACAAGTATACAATAAACCTACAGAAAAGAATATAATCAAGCTAGAAGTGTGTAATATTACAGTATTTTATTAACCACAGTTTAGAAAAATCCCTTTTTCAAACATATAGTAACTCAAGCTTACCTGTCATCGACAGTATCTTTCTTGCACCTTTCATTATATCTTTCTTGCTGCTTTTCAGCTCTTCAGAAAACATAGCTGATGTGTTAGGCTAGCTCAGATTGGCTGTTATATACAGTATTTCAAGCTTTGTCAGTCCAACACGCATTGGCTCTTCAGAGGACATGCTTTGCAAAGGTTTGCATTTATCTTTGTATAAGTCATTTATTTATACTTTTATCATTTTAAATGTTAATTTTTATTTTTCTGTATTAATATATGTTTTGTTGTTCAGTTGTTTAGGGGGTGCACTGTAGATATGATAAAAAAGCAGCCTGTTCACTATTGAATATTAGTGTCTAGAAGATCAACCAGTTGATTGTGATTGATCAATTGCCTTGTGGTTGAACAACGTCTTGTGCTTCTTAATATCATTGTACTGAGAGATCAGAATAATCCATTCTATGAGAGCCTTGGTTTATATAGATAAAAAGTTTAAAATCATGGCAGCTGGTCTCCTAGCACTTCCTTGAGCAATATACATTATATAGAACAGTCAGAAATTGTCTTGGAATTTGTCAGAGGCTGAGGTGGAGGTGTTTGAAGGACTGCCATCTGGATACTAACAGTTTGTAAATGTGATAGCCACATCCATCTGCTTTGAGATTTTTTCCAATCTTTATTCTGCTGGTTTTCACTAGTCTCTGTCAGTGGGGCTTTTTCTTCTCAAGTTGCTTCAGGTCTGTTTAATTCTGCTGTTTTAATGTCTCACTGCAAATTCTTGATGGCCTTACTCAGGATACAACCCCCTAGCCCAGCAGCATACCATACTATATTGTCTTATCTATCTGCATTTTGTTGCTATCTCAACTTGATAGAAATACTTTTGCTTTCCTTGTAAACCTTGCTGACTTTTAAATATTTACATTAGTAAATCATGGCTTTATTTTGAAGAAAAGGGGTCTGGAGGTTATTTTTGAAGTTTTTAAGAGTTGTAACAAATGAGATAGAATGGCTGTCCGTATGGTATAACTTAAATTAATTCTGGGGAAAACTGGAGATGTCTGAAAAGCCATTAGAACACAAATAACATAAACAAATTCAGCAGAACATCTGCTTTTATCCTCAGTTGAATTTGTAACAGAATGAATTGTCATATTGTCCAAATGTAATTGCATTTATCTTCTCATTTACCTTCTGGGTTCTGATTTATTTTTTTCCATTATGATAAAGTATTTTAGTTTTAGTTATTGGAATACATATGCAAATTCTAAGTTATCTTTCACAAAATTAATACACTTTTTTACTAAAATTAGATCCTTTGTTAAAGAAAGTAGTATTAAAGACATATGAGGCCCCGTTCACCTTTAAAAAGATCTTGTAAACATGAATATTAAGTAAAGAAAATGTAGAAGTGATACATTAACTGGGAAAGTTAGCCCAGAATGTCTATTTTATGTTTATGTCTGTAACTGTGTAGTCTTGCTATATTATAATAATGAAGCCTTGTACGCTTAAGTAGACTGTCCCCTGCCATGAATTTCTGAGGGTCCTTTAAAACAAGCTTGCTTTTTTCCGAGTGAGAGGTGGAACCAGACATTTTAAAACAGAAAGGAAAGCCAGCTTGAGGTTTCAGAGTTGCATTACCATCCTTGCAATGGCATCTCTACATTAGGAACAAGTGGGACACTGGCGTCCACTTGCCAGCAGATGACGCTGTTTCCCAACAATTTAATCAAGCAGTAACAATGTCCAAATAATTTAACATATTGTTAAAATGTTTTTAATAACTCTTACTTTGTCATCAGAATCATTTTTTCCAGTTTCCAAGACATGCTCTATGAAATGTCTTATTAGGGAAATATTTCTATTTTGAATTTCACCATTTGTCTTTGCATCTGCTTGGGCAGGCCCTTTGACCCCACAGTGTTTTAGCAAACCTTTGTGCATTTCTGCAAGTGTAGCCTGAACTTGCCATATCTGCCTTGGAGCCTGAAGGATAAAACCTTTTCAAGTGACTAGTGTTAAAATGTCTGTGATGTAATTTAAAGACTCTGTGAATTTGTATCTCTCACTACCTTATGTTGATTATTTAGGTACAACACAATTTGCCACATTGATTAAAAACTGTAAATTAAACATTTGGGATTACATCAGTCTGAATATTCTATATTCTTGGATTGAAACTGTGAATGTGTTGAGTGCTGACTGTTAAGTATTAGCGGTGCAGTGTACCATTTACTAAATGCATATTAATTTGCGGTTCTGCTTTTAGTAATGTGTGTTTGACATATGTTGAAATATCTTTGCTAATAGTACTGTATGACAGGATGATACAGTATGTTAATTGATCTTAATTTTGTGTGTTTTTTATAGCATTATCTGACTCATATCATCAATGCTGCTGGGTAGCCTAATATATTATGAAATGCAATGTTTCTCCCTTTTTCCCTTCATGTGAGGTTTATTAGAAGCCTTTGCTTGATCGGCCGCCCTCCAATAGCACTCCAGTCTTCCAAGACTTGCATCTCCAACAATCATTTCTCACCCTTGTCTTTTGACTACACATTTGTGCTGATGGCGCTGCCTCATACTGTTCTATTACGGTACAAGTCAACACTTGGCTCTGTGAGTCAAACCAAGCCAGAATGCTTTCCTGGACTCACCAGTGGCCTTATGGCTAGTCCAGTGGACTGAAGCAGATGTGCACATCTCGTAAGAGTTGTAAATACTACTCTATAAGTACTTGCTCTCTCTCACTGACACTCACACATACTAATCTTGAGTAGAGTTGTAAGATTGTAGAAGTATTTTGGTAATAGGACTGATATGATTAAGTGTTATTATTACATGACTCTAATATCAATACCTTTAGTACCATTCTACAGTATACTGATGTTTTTTATTCCTATATAAAAGGGCTGCAAGTAGTAGGGGTCATACAGGCTTGCTGGTATATTCAAGCCTTTAAGCTATGCAAAGTCTTTTATTCATCAGTTACTTTATAGCTGCTTTTCTATTAGTTTCTCACATCAACTCTGGCTGATATTTTAATAATGAAATTATTAATAATACACACACACACACATATATATATATTTATACTGTATACACATATATACATATAAATACTGTATATATATATCCATCCATCCATCCATTTTCCAACCCGCTGAATCCGAACACAGGGTCACGGGGGTCTGCTGGAGCCAATCCCAGCCAACACAGGGCACAAGACAGGAACTGATCCCGGGCAGGGTGCCAGCCCACCGCAGGACACACACAAACACCAAGCACACACTAGGGCCAATTTAGAATCGCCAATCCACCTAACCTGCATGTCTTTGGACTGTGGGAGGAAACCGGAGCGCCCGGAGGAAACCCACGCAGACACGGGGAGAACATGCAAACTCCACGCAGGGAGGACCCGGGAAGCGAACCCAGGTTTCCTAACTGCGAGGCAGCAGCTCTACCACTGCACCACCGTGACGCCCCTGTATATATATATGAATATAAAATAAATATATATATATATGAATATAATATATATATATATATATATATATATATATATATATATATATATATATATATATATATATATTATAAAAGAAAATCTTGAGATGAGACTTTTGCAAAGAGATTTTCTCAAGTCCCGCCCTCGTGTCAACCATTTAAGGTTAACGGCCCACGGTCCTCTCACCTCTCATTCATGTGAATGCTTTTGTCAGACAAACTTCCTGTGCAAAGCAGGTTAGAGATTATGAAAGCAGTGGAACACGAAAGTCTCAAAAAAAACTTTGCCACAATACACATGTAGAGCAAGTTACAGATTATGAAAGTAGTAAAATTTGAAAGTCTCAAAAAACTTAGCACTAACAAATGGAAATTATTACTCTGTGAAATAATGGAACAGCGAAAAGAGATCTAACATATGGACATAGGTGATATGACAGAAGTATGTAGATATTATTCAGCTTTAAAGTTTAAGTCGGAGACTTGTAGCTTATCTAATTCATGTTGCCATCAGGGAAAAGTAGTGTTTCTTCCCAATGAAGAGTCGTATCTGCGACAATTAAAACATTTGTTGTTTGGTGAAAGTGAAATCCACTAACACTACAGGCAAAATACCCGAATCTGCAATAATCCATTCGTGTTCGCATCATTCAATGCTCAAAACAAAGATTTACAAGATTCTGGACCATATGCTGTGAGAATCTGTGGTCCTGCAACAGTTAAAGATACTACAAGTTTAATTTTGAAGAATGCACAATTCGGTCAGGTTTATATTTATGATCACGGAGAAGCGATGCAACATAGAACCAAAAGAGTTAAACGATCGGACGTATTAGAAATTCTACAGCCAATAATTGATACAAACCCATACGTCCAAAAGTATTGCACTTTACACAAAACTTATCTGCAAAACATGGACAAAGACGTTTTCTTGGATTTATATATGAATCTGAAAGATCACGGTCGCATTTATAATAAACCAGCATTTGACCAACATGCCTAAAGAGTGGGTCTTTATGGTCTTAGTTCTATAAATTCAAATTACAAAATAATATGCGAGCAGATCAAGATTCGGTTGATTTTGCTATCTGGCTACTAGACATTGGCAACTTTAAAATTCAAAATCTCCCAATAAAAGAAGACTTATTATGTCCAAATCTTTTTGAAGAATTTTATCCTGAAGGGTTATCAACAGAAGAAATGAGTACACAGGCAATCCAAGCAGCGAGAAATGCAGTCAAACTAATTATTGCGAAAATTGTTGATCAGTTACATGGCAAATTGATTAAATGCATATCAATAGACTATGCTGAAGCAGTTGGTGGTGATAGTGCGGAAGATAAAAATATCAACTTACAGGATCCCATAGAATATCTACAAGCGTTAACACCGTTGGGTCTTTCACTGGCCGAAATACTGTTGAAAGAAGGATGTATCGTAATGTTATTGCGTAATTTATGTATGAGTGATGGGCTATGCAATAGGATATGTATGTGTAATATGTATTGAAAATTGGTCGAACAATTCTAACGTAAAATTTTAAGATGCGATAAGAAAGGTAATATAGTACATATTCTACAAACAACATTAGACACCAAAGGAGATCTTAATTTGCCATTCATATTAAAACGTTGACAGTTTCCCGTTAGAATAGCTTTTGCCATGACAATTAACAAACCACAGGGACAAACATTTGAAAAAGTCAGTTAATTTATTGGAGAGAAAGAAACGATATTCACTCACGGGCAGTTATACGTTGCATTGTCACGATGAAAGTCCAAACACGGAATCAAAATTCAATGTGATATTGACGTAAAGTTAATTCCAAATATTGTTTTTACTGAAGTTTTAGATAGATAGATAGATAGATAGATAGATAGATAGATAGATAGATAGATAGATAGATAGATAGATAGATAGATAGATAGATAGATACTTTTTTACAGTAAGTTTAAAAAGTATTTGCATATTAATTTCAAAGCCAAACAGAAAAAAACGTATAACGCAATGAATACCTTTAATTCAACATGAAACATAAATTTATTTCAATTTATTACGTTTTACTATTTTTAACTCTGCTTAATTACTTGCTGTAATGTAACACAGTTTTATTATGCAAATGTAACAATTCCCATGAAAATATCAATCTGTTTAAATTGTACGAGCGGTAGAGACGTGAAGTGGCTGGCGCATACTCCCCACCCGGGTGCTTACAAGCGAAGCAAGCATATTTATATTTATATATATTTATATTATATTTCTTTTATAATAGAGAGATGTATATATATATATATATATATATATATATATATAGGGGAGAGCAAAAGGTTTAAGGTTTACAGTGGTTCAAAGACATGTAGGTTATAAAAAAGAAGGGAAGGATACGAAATAATAACACTGTTGTGATGTGAAATTTTGCATACAAGTTGATAAATATTTTGAATGTCTTTATTTGTAATGTAGGCAAAGCAATGTAATGTTAGTGTTACATTAGTGAGAAGCATTCATGTTTACTGCCCCCTTTTAGGAATGAGTGTCTTTGAATTTTACGACAGAGTTGGGAGGAAGTGTCTCAAACCAATTTGGCAACTGTTTCTCTGCTAAAGTCTCTCTCTCATCTCCCACACAAAGCCAGGCTGCCTAACTGCCAAGCTTTACCTTAACATATGGTTTGGGGGGCAGGTGTGAAGATGTTCTTTCCCCCCATTGGTCTGAAGTATGGCTGTTTGGAACTGGCATGTATCAGAAGCCTTTAAGTACTATGATGCCCCATTGGCTCTAGGGGTTGGACAGAAAATCTATAAATTTGCTCACTCCCTCACTCTCTCTCTCTCTTACCAAACTGATGAATGAGCATATCACACACCATGAACTGAGAAGGACAACACAATGAAGAGCACAGCTTGGCAGCCATATTGAGACAGGCATGCGGCCTGTTCTGAAGAAAGCTGACCACAAATGATGCCTTAACTAGAGACATTTTAAGTAACTAACAAGTATGTGTGCCGCCTGAAACTACACATCACCATTTATCAGGTTGTATGGTTGCCAATATTCAAATGTACTTTGCATATTGTTATTATTTATGAATATTATCAATAATACATAGTCTAAATTCTAACTTAACTCCTGCTTGTTTTTTACTACACCTAATTACCTGAGGTTATAGATGTAGGAGGGAAGGTGGGGAGAAGTTATATACTATAATACCTTATAAACAGTGGTAAGTCTGGGAGATTTGAGGCATTCTGACAAAGGCTACTTATTAATAAATAATACAAAAGGGGAAAGTGGAGCAATATATTATTCTACCAAGACAAAACAAACAATAATAATAAAAGACAAATAGTACAAATAAATAATGAAATAATAAATAATAAAACAAAAATAAATGGTGTTTCTCATATTCATAATGGTAAACCTACAGTAGATTACAGTAACATAGTAAAGTTAATAGTCTGGCAGAAATTATTAACAATTACTACATGGCTCCTATACCATTATTATTAACCTGTTCTGCACCGGTAATTACGTATCACTATACAGTTTACTTTATATCAAATGCCAAAGGTATTTATTCAGTACTATTAGTAAAATTAAATGGTTGGCACAAATTTAATTGCTGTAAGTTTCATATTTATCAGGAAATAACAACCTTATTAATAGTTTTCTATTATATGGTGCTCCAATTTCCTCCCACAGTCCAAAGACATGCAGGTTATGTGAATTGGCATTCCTAAAGTGACCCAAGTGTGTTCTGGGTGTGTGTGCGTGCACCCTGCAATGTACTGGCACCCTGTCCAGTGTTTGTTCCCAATAAAAACATAAGAAAAAAAAGAGCTGTCATATCCTAGCTCATTAAAGTCAGACACACCCTTCTTACTGGAGACACATTTACATATAAAAGATCAACTGAGATTGAAAATGTGGCAAGTTAGAGACTTGCTTACAATAAATTTGGACATTTCCAACCTTCTATCAAAATCCATTGTAGAATTTTTATTTCTAGCTGAAATAACAATAGAGGTTGTATCTTTAAATTATACCAGTGTTTTCAAAAGAGTGTATTATAATCTTAGACAGCATTAGGAACAGGACCTTTTAATTACATTTTGAAAGAATGAATAGAACTCACTGCTTCGTAAAATAAACTCTTACTTTCTGTGTGAAATATGTTTTAACTCAGAATTGTACAGTGCATCAGTGGCATTTGAATCTTGAAAATTCTGGATAGGCTTCGCAGGCCTGGAAAAGACACTGTAAGAAAGGATGGCACAGTCCTGAGAATTCATACTGTGTCTGTGTGTGTGTAATTGTTAGTGAATGAGAGAGCGAGAGAGTTATGATTAAGCACATAAAGAGCTAAATTTACATGACCTGCTCCTCTGCTTAAGTCTGTTGGTCTAGATGTTTGGTGGTGGGTGAGACTTGTGAAGGATCCTGGTTTCGATCAGCTCACAGAGTTGGGGAGTCCAGACAGTGTTGTCTCTGAACCCAAATAATGACAGTTGTGAGGCAGAGCCAGCAGCATGAATGTGCAGGCATATAATGTGACTGAAAAAGATCATTGGAGCCACATAGAAATAGTCATGGAGGATCAGAGTGATGGCATCAGTGTTAAGAGCATGGCCAAGAAAGAAGATGGCTTTGAGTAAACTTCACTGAAGGAATGTGGGAGAGGCACTGTGTTTTACAATGTATTAGGCTACCAGTAGCAATGATGGTAAAATGTCATCTAAGTAATGCTATAAAAACATTACACAAAATGAAGATCCATCAGCACATTGTCATGCAGCCAAACCACCAAACAACTGTATTAAAAGATATCTCAGCATTCTCAACAAATATTTAACATTAAAAACCAAATGCAAATACCTGTATGTATTCACAAATTTCCAGTTTTTCTTCAGTGGGCTAGATCGTAGTAATTAACATAATTCACGATAATGAGGACAACTACTCTAAAACAGAGAGATGTACAAGTTAAATTGCATCACAAAAAAATTAACCAATCGGTTGCTTTAAAATGGCTTCCAAGCCCCAAGACAGAACTGAATAGTTCAAGCTGCACATGTGCAACCAAGAGCAAACATTTCCCAAGAACACTGCAGTGCTCAAGGGCCTAATCAAGCAACCTAGAAACAGGCTAGCAACACCAGGCACAAAGAAAATTTCCTAATAATTCAAAAAGAATCTTTTTTTTTCCCTTAATAAATTAGATTGAGGATATCATGGACATTTGGAAAAATGTATTTATGGCAATTAAGTTGAGGTTTCTATAAACATTTAAACAATACATTGCATTATTAAGACAAGTTCCTCAGTGTACAAATGGACTATACCACTACCTTAACTAAAAAAGGCTCACCAGAAGACTGCACTTTTCAAGGCAACTGAAGCAAGCGAGCCTGCTGTCTCCCATTCTCACCATGTTTTACAGAGGCACCATCAAGAGTGTTCTGACCACCTTTTTTACTGTTTGGTATGACAACTGCAGTGTCTTACTGCAAGATTTTGCAAAGAATAGTGAGGTCAAGAGAGAATATTATTGCAGCGTCTCTCCCTTCTCTGGAAGATAGTTTTTCAAACTGTGTGCCTGCAAGGCCTGCTGTATTATGCGGGACCTTTCTCTCCCGTCTCTGTTTTGCCATCTAGAAAAAGATACTACAGGATTAGAGCCAGATCTGCCAGGTTATGGAATAGCTTTTCTCCACAGGCTGTCAAACTCCTCAATACATTGTGACCCTGCTATTATCTTCCATATTAACTTAACATCTTAGGTCACAATCTCATGTCAAGAGATCTGTCACTGCATTGATTTGTGGAATATGCATCTAATGGGCCCCTGTGTAATTGTGGCAGCTAATTACAATATATTGCCTATTTAAATAGAATGTTCCAGGGTTTGTTCTGTTTGTGTATAATTTCTTGTCTTATTTTCACTATGTGCACACTGTGAGCCCTGAGCTTTGTCATTTTGTCCCTCTGTATATGGTTGAGATGTCAATAAATTTACTTACTTACTTTTTTGGACTTTGAGTTTACTACCTTAATTTTTGCACACCACCACCATCTGCTTGGAGATGGAGAGGTAGTTGCTTTATTTTGCCCCAATTACAGAGGCACCACAGCAATGCACAAACCTTTCTTGTTTCATAAAATCCAAAATGTATTTGGGCTAAGGCCATACTTATGCGAATGTTGGTCAGGCACCTGCTTCATTGAACTGCACAGGAGTGTCACCCTCTCAGATGTTATTGTAAGTCACGGTTTGGTGAAGCCTACTGAAGCCAGGGATCGGTGAGGCGAACAGACTAGCAGGAGAAGGCAGAAAGCAGATCAGCTGCAGGTAGGGTGGCTCCCCTGATGCATACCCTAGACGGGAGAAGCAGGGGAGTCAGGCACGGTCTTAGGTATTATGGGGCCCTAGGCGAAAGGGGGGTCCAGGGGCCCCCTGAGGGGGGCGGAGCCCCCTGGAAGCTCTGTGAAATGCATGAAAATTAGACCAAGGAGTCGATCCGGGGCCCCCTGGACTCCGGGGCCCTAGGTGGTCGCCTACTTCGCCTATGCCTAAGGCCGGGCCTGATTGGGACAAATAATGCTGTAGTATATTTAAGTATATATGACAATTGCTGACTCGGACAATTTGTTTTGGGGGCCCCCAAGAAGGCGGGGGCCCTAAGCTATAGCTTGTGTAGCTTATATGTAAATCCTGCACTGAGGGGAGTCACCAGTAAAAGAAAGGCACTGGGATTTGTTTAACAGGACGGCTTTCAGCCATTGTTTTAACCTTGGTTTTAAAAGGATTTTTTCTAATGGATTTTAACCTCCACGATTTCACCTCTGTTTTAATGGATTGTTTATTTAATGATGTATTTTTGAGACACTGCACTTATTTATTTGAACTTTGTTTTGTTGGTTTTAAATAAAAGCACTTTGCACCATCCCCTTGCTTTGTTGTGCCTCACTGCCTAGCTCATCAGTACATTACCGACGATGTCGAGTTCAAGAGCTCCCAGAAGTCAGATGGAAGCATGGAGCGAACCCGCATCGTCACAGTGAATAAGCAACACTTCAAATGTTCCTTAGTATTTGGCAGGTGTTTAAGCACACTGATAATAATTACTAAACATCTGGATATTTTAGTATTTTTACTTTATATTAAATCTTTTTCATTCTCTGCTCTCTGGATGAGTAGAGGATGGAGTATCTGATATGATCTGAACAACAAACATTACAATATGTAAGTCTTACTGATTTATGATTTATTACTTTTAAAAATATGTGACACAATTATTACCGGTGTTCAACAAGCACTGAAAGTCCTATCATTTTCTTACCAGCTTAATCCAGACAAGGGTTGCTGCAGCCTATCCCAGCTAGCATAGGGTACAATGCAGAAACAAACTCTGGACAGGATGCCAGTCCATTACAGATCATACACATATCCAAATATCAAACTCACACTAGAGTGAATTTAGCAACACCAATTAACCTAACCTGCATGTCTTTGGATAGTTGGAGGAAACCTGAACACCCAGAGGGAACACAAGCAGACACTGAGAGAACATGCAAACTCCATACTGGGAGGACCCTGGTCTCCTTTTTGCGAGGCAGTAGTGCTACCACTGTGCCACTGTGTTGCCCAGTATGGAAAGTTTTTTTTTAAGTTATTTGTTCCAAAAATGACTGATTTGCTCTATATCTGTAAATTGTTGAGTAAGTGATCTTATCAAATAAGGAAAAAAAGCTTTAAACTTAACATCAACAAAAGATAACATTTCTGTAACTGTACATAAACTTTGATATCTACTCTACAGACAAAAATATTTCTGACTGATAAGAATCTGTCTGTCCGTAATTAAAAAAAAATGTTGAGACATTTGTGACTGACTGGCATCACTTGTATGCAGCATTTAATTTGTAGGTCTATACAACAATAAGCTATATAGGATGACCTTCAATTGAATTTTAATAAAAAATGATTGGAATACGATGAAATTTAAAATGCAGAAATTGGTTCCATCACATTAGTTGCTGCTTGAAGAGTCTTTAAAAGAGATCTTAATCATGGTGTTTCCTAAGAAGTTCCTATAGGGTTTTGTTTTGGTAGAGTGGAATCCAGCTTGCAGTGCACTTGGCTTCCTCAAGGTCAAATGCCAGTCAGTATGAGTCATATGTTTTGCAGTGTGACAAGTGCTCCTCTGTGTGACACTGTGATCGAAAGTGTGGTGCTCCCACTGTTAAGGGAACAAAAATCAAAGTTATAATGCTATGAATGACTGGTGCTAAAATATGCAGAAAAATCAAAGTTTTTTAGGACTCTATAAGAAGGACAGAAAAAATCTGAGATCTACATATTATCATAAGATAGAAGACACATCATAGTAACAAGTGGGGGTTAAGGATGGCCTCAGACATTCAAAGCATGATAACATGATAACATTTAATTGAACTGTGATGCAACACCAAGCTTTAAATATTTCTGCTAATGCATATTAAAGTGACACGCAGTGTTGGGCATGCTGATTGGCACGGCTGTCTTATAATCCAAAAATTGTGGGTAAGAAATACCTTCCTGGGTAATGTTTGTGTGGAGTTTATATGTTCTTCCTCTGTGTTTGTGTGGACTTTAGTCTGATTTTCTTCACATAAACACATTCATGTTAGTTTCCTTGCTGACTTTAAATTGTTTCTGTGTGGATGTGTGTGTTAGTGTACCCTGTCCAGAGTGTGTTCTTCCCTGGCACTCACTGTTACCAGAATAATTGGATTAGATCATTTATAGATAGTCCTGTGATAGTTAATATCAACCAAAAGGGCAACCATCTGTTTTACAGCCTTCTTATTCTAGAGTACTAGCAAGTAATAGCTACTATATGTATTTTCTAATGTTAGTACAGTGTTAATTGTGCATCATAATACTAGTGGTAATGGGTGAAATTTGCCAAAGTATTTTTCACAATGAATATGCTGTGTTGTTTTTTTTTCCCCTGGAAATGTGCCTTGCAGCCAGCTTAGATAATAGATTTTTTTTTTCCAGTGCCCCATGATTCTTTACAAGGTCATAACAGAGCTGTAGCAACTATGCGCAGAATTTTCATACCTGAATACTGTAAGCTCATTGTCGTGCTGCTTTGGGCATATGTGATGTCAAAATACAATCAGTACTTTCGACTCTTCATGCGTTTAGAAAAAAAAAACTTGGGAGTATTTTCAAGAAAAAAAAGAGCAAAACATCTGCACAGAGTTCAAAAACAAAAAAGACATCCCAGCTGCTCCTGGAGCTGCAACTTCAAACAATGGAACAAGCCTCTTGCTGCTGCTTTGTTACATGACTAATGTGTGCCCCAAGGCTGGAACTCTATGTGCACAATGATTGAGATATACTGTATATATTGTTTTTTGCTTATTGGTAATTTACTGTATAGCCATTTGTTGAATTTCATTTGTGGTTACTGCGGTGGGTTGGCACCCTGCCCAGGATTGTTTCCTGCCTTGTGCCCTGTGTTGGCTGGGATTGGCTCCAGCAGACCCCCGTGACCCTGTGTTCGGATTCAGCGGGTTAGAAAATGGATGGATGGATTTGTGGTTATCATTCTGTCTGCATCTTTTATTGTTTGAGGCATGGTCGTGCAGTGGTTAGCACTGCTGTCTTACAGCACAGATACATTTTTGTCTTTAATTATCAGTACAGCATAGTTGGCAGATGCTTTTCTAACCCTTAGGAACAACTCAAAGACCATTGCACCATTATAAGCTACTTATAACTAGTTCAGTTCCTCCTTTCGTTTACACTTCTGGGCATTTTGAGGAGTTCGGTGATGTTCCCAAACATTTCCATGATTTTGCCAAACTCACAGAGAAGTTATCTCTGCAGGCTTCATTCATCACTTAAAATTACCATATGCATAGTTTTTAAGAACTGTGATGGGTGTAAAAATATGGCATTTTCTATATTAATACTAACATTACACAGTAAGTACACAGTAACAGTCTATTACACTGTACAGTTTTTACCCTACTGATTGGCTATAATTTATCTAATAAACTGACAAGTTAAAGATTATAATAATATACCGATAATAGCAAAATAATTAGACATATATAAACGAAAGACCTGTGTATACAGTATGTGTGTGTGTGTATGTGTGTTTATGGAGCAGTACACTCTGCTCACGCTCAACCACAGCCACTAGATGCCGCATGTATGCACTTTTAAATTTTTTCTGCACTTGCTTGCACCTCAGTTCTCACTATGAAAGATGTGTGTGTGTGTGCATGACTATGTATTAAGCAGTCCGCTCTGCTCACATTCAACTACAGTCACAGGAGTTTGCGTGAATTTTCTACAGAAGATGCAGAAGCTAATACAAGTGTGACTTGAACTTGGTGAGATGGCGCCTGCATGCACTTTTAAAGTTTTTTGGTGCTTGCATACAACTCACTTCTCACTCAGCGCAAGCAGACAAACTTAGCTTTGTGGTACATGCACATTGTACATTCACACAACGAGCTATCATGCATTTGACAGTTAATACTGAAGCATCTAACAACTTAACAAAAATACTAAATAAAATTAAATTTCTTCCATTGATGACATTATTTTGCACAATTCATATTATTTATTGCTGATGGTAACAACAAAGCAAATTTAGGTAATGTTTATCTGATGTCATCACCAGCACATCACCTGCCCCACAAGAACTACTACTATTCAATAAAATATCCTTGCTGCCCACTACTATGCCCCCACCTCAGACAGTCTAATCACTTACTAGTACTCCTTTTGTCAGCATACAAACTGAAACTGAATTGTAATGTGGTGGTAAGAAAAGTAGTTTAATGCTGAACTTAAAAAGAAGAAAAACCGGAGGACTACTTTGATTATATAAACCTGTATTTTTTTGAGACTCCTCATAATACCTGAACGATTGTGCAAACATCATAAAAGAATTTTTCATTGCCTACGAAAACAATCCGCATATTTCCTAAGAAGCAATTGAATCACCAGTGATGTCTGGAATTTACTAAAGGCACTCAGCAATGCATTTTGAAATGGTGTGTCACAATAACAGTCCAAAGACATCAAAAAGGTTTGGGGCAGCCACCTGTATATTATGACTTGGCTGCAAATGGGTAATTTTGATGAGATGTTCACAGATTTTAGTCCAAAACAGATTTGATTTGAGTGTGAGAATATGGGGGCTTTAAAGGCCGGGACCGGAAGTGACGTCATCTGGACCGGAATTAGGAAGTGATGTCATCGGAACCGTAAGTGACGTCATCAATAGCTACGGAATCAGAAGTGACATCATCAATGGTACCCTACCCCCCTCCATCCCCACCCCAATTCACCCCAAAGGTACCAAAAGTGATGTCATCAAATATCGCTGGACCTAGTGGGATTTACCGTGGATGGTCTATAGAGGATTGAGAGAGAAAGTCAGTGCAGTTCGCCACCCCCTGGTCTGGCGTGGTACTACTATTATTCTGGTCCTCTAGCTGCCTTCCAATAACATGTGTGTGACAGGTGATATGTAAAAATACACAATATGTAGATGTAAGCTCCAAAAAGCAATAAAAGTGGCCAAGGGTCAGAATGGATATGGTACGGAATATAGTAGTAAATTGCTCAAAGTTTCTCAAGGAATTAGAGATGCTTATAATGACAATGATCCCATCTCATTAACATTTTCTCTCAATGATGACATTAGTGCCACTTCTGAGTTTGCCTGTAGCACCACACGATCCATCCTTCTTTGTTTCTGTACATGACATAAGCAGGACATTTAAAATGAGTTATCATCCGTAAGGCATTCAGCCCAGATGAAGTTTCAGAGCATGTTTTAAACACCTGAAGCAAACAATTAGCTGAAGTCTTAAATGAAGTCTTTAATATTTAACTACTACTACTACTATTACTACTACTACTAATAATAATAAGAAGAAGAAGAAGAAGAAGAAGAAGCAGAAGAAGAAGAAGAAGAAGAAGAAGAAGAAGAATGAAAATTTTATTTGTATAGTGTCTTTCTGAATCTATGGTCCCCAACTTCTCCAAAAGGTGAACAATAAAAAAATGAAAGACTTTGAAAGCCTGGTGCTGGAACACATTAAACAGAATATTTCATAAAGTCATGATCACTTCAAGCTTGCATATGGTCACATCCTCTCCAGAGAGGATACCATATCCTTGCAATTTATACCATTCTGGCACATCTGTTATGTCACAGTCCTGCTTATACAGTAGATTACAGCTCATCATTTTGAACTGTTGTACCAGCAAAGGTGACCACCAAACTCCTGAAATTAGGACTTACCCTCTGCAGCTGGAATTTGGACTTCCTAACCAACAGGCCTCAGTATGTTCAGATTAGCAGCATCAACACAGGCACTCCACACAGTAGTGTGCTTACTCCCAATTTATACTCCTTCTTCACTTATGATTGTGTGGCCTGTTCCATCATTAAATTTTCTAATGACTCCACTAACACAGGCCTAATCACCAACAATGATGAGAGGGCTTACTGAGAAGAGGTCTGTCTGCCTCCTGACTCAGTGATTCCAAGAACATAATCTTACCCTTAATATCGGTAAAACCAAGTAGGTGATAGTAGACTTTAGAAAATAGAATTCAGACCCCACTGATATCTACTGTACATTGGAGTGGATGTTGTTGACCAACTTTAAATTTCAAGAAGTCATCACTACGCACTGCATATAGTTCTGACGGCAGCATAGCATATTACAAGCACCCAGCTACCTTCTGTTTCTGTTCAGGACAAAACCAACACCTTATATATACACACACACACAAATGTGTATACATTGTAAAATATATGAATACAGTATATAAAGTATATATATATATATATATATGAATACAGAATATATATATGAATACAGTATATATTACATTTTATGTACTGTATACTTTTCTGATGTGTGTGTCTTTGTTGGTATTATATTTTTGTCGGCTGTTCTGAGAAGACTAAGAATTTCACATTTCAGGTAAATGTGATATGATTATAATTTGTTGAATGTTCTAGGGTCATTTTAATGCTGGAATCAATATTATATTTATTAAGTGGTACCCTAGGATGTATTTGAATTAGCCCTTGACTTATGTCTGGTTCCAACAGCCATTGAATTGTATTTTTGTCAGCACTGTGTGTATTTTTTGTCATTTATTTTTGTTTTGTTTGTTGGTTATTTCCTATTTCCTCCAAGGATCCAAGATGGCTGTCGCATTGTGATTTAATTTATATAATAAATGGCAAACATATAAAGAATCCTGTCTGAACCTTTATTATTAATAAAAAGGAGCACACTGGTCAATATTATCCTCCCCTATTTAGAGAACTGTTGACAGCTAAGCAAATGCACAAAATTCAAATGACAGTAAGAGTTCATGTAACTTCAAGGTTTGTTGTAAATCACTTGATAAGAACCACTTTTTCTGAATGCACTGTTTGTTTGTGTACTGTATGTTGCTTTTAAAATAATTCAATTTAAGACTCTAGTGGGTAAAATAAACATGACTTGAGAGGTCACAAGGGAGTGAGGATGTTGCAGGATATCGGCCCTATATCTCAGAATTATTGTTAATTTTATATACTCACAGTAAAGGAGAGGGAGAGTAATCTTAATAGAAAATACACTTTAATTCACTGTAGACTGGGCAGCTCAACCTAAGCATCATGCATTAAGTTTTATTTTGAAGTTTAATCATTTTTGTAATTTTCAGAACATCTGGACAATTTTCTAAAGCTTTGTGTTGGAAACAACACAAAATAATGTCTTCTTTTTTCAGTGTATTGGAGTAAATGCTGTACTTAAAAATAAACCTACTGCTTGATGAACTTGTTCTGTGCTAAAAAAGCTAATTACTGTTACTGCTTTCCCATTTGATGTTTTACAAATTTTAGATCTATAGTAATTCCGGTTTGGAATTTCGTTTTATTACTTGGGAATGGCTTAAAAGAAAAATGTTATTTGTAAGATATGAATAATCCTAAAATACTAAGCTTCCTTTTAATCATTTGTGCACCATTATGTTTGCTCAGAACTTAGTCCAGAGATTTCCAAAGCTATAGTTTATCTGAGGTTATATGACTCATCCACATCCACATGGACTTCACTGACCTACACACTAATGAGCATAAATTCAGTATGTATTTAGCTTTGATTTATTTTAATCTTTAAGAAGTGCCATGTGGAGTGAACAATGTGGATGCCACAGTTCTACAACTAGTTTTAATTTTATTTTTAAAGTAAATTGACTAGATTTTTATTGGATTATTAATATGCAATATTGTAAACCAAAACCATGAAATAAATCAGTTTTATTATATTGTTTTTGTTAATTTGTCAGCATTAATCTGTCTATATTGTGAAAGGGTTCAGAGAATTATTGGTGACTTTTCTAAAGTTAGAAAGAAGCCTGCAAGCAGCACTTGGAGCTATCTCATACATTAAATCATTAAAAAAATGCATCTGATCAGATTTTACAGTTTCAACTGTTAGTACAAGGGCAGCATACCAGCTTATAACATTTATCAAATGAACATATTAAACATAGGAAATGTATGAAATAAGTAAACTCAAACAAGCAATACAATCTGATAGAATATTGGTGCAAGAAATGTATGTAAAATGTGAAAATTAGCAAAAAAATTTTAAAAAACGGTGGACATTATTGGGCTGAAATGTAATAGCTACTGCCTCAGAGTACTGTGGGCTGAGGTTTGCATCCTGTTATACTTGTGGTTCTTCTCTGGTTACTCTTGTCTCCTAAAGCATCCCAATTGCAGCCAATCACGTTATGTTGATTAGAAGGTCTAAAATGGCTTTGTATAAGTGAGTATCAGTATATCAGTATCTGGTAGATAAATGTTCTATCCAAGGTTGATTTCAGTCTTATGCTTAGTACTGTTTGGATAAGCAGTTCATAAAATGTACTTAGGCATAATTGAATGATAATATTTGTGTTTTGTAGACTAAAAGAAGGATTATGATTTTATAGCTAGTGGAATCTCGTGGAAGGTTTTACAAAAGTACACAATTTTTGGGCTTGTCTTGATTCATATTCTTGTGACTAGAGATATTTATAATACGTTTAATTTCATATCCTGTTGTGCTCATTATTTTGATGGGTATCAGAGTGCAGCAATGCATTGGAGCTTAAAGACATGTGAGATACATATGAGTTACATCCCTGTTGTTTGTTGATGATGACATCCTCTGGGCATCACAAATCTCTGATCTCTACTTTTCAAAGTATGGTTGTGATGATAATTAGCATGTTCAAATTCAAGGTCATAGTCCTCTTAAGGATTAGCATGCAAGTTATGGGCTTTCATCTGCTTAAAATAGTAGACTTCAGTATTCCTGGGTAGTTATTTGTGAATAAGATTAAAGGTGATCAAAAGAATTATCAAAAATGAGTGCTGGAAAGGACTCTGTGGGTAAAATCGGAGCTACGTGAAGTTGTTGATTTACCAGTCAATCTACATCCCAATCCTTACACTTCATTACAAGCCTGGGGTAATACTCAAAAGAGCTTACTATCAATAATAGTTAAGAAAGAAAGAAAGAAAGAAAGAAAGAAAGAAAGAAAGAAAGAAAGAAAGAAAGAAAGAAAGAAAGAAAGAAAGAAAGAAAGAACTTGAGGTAAACCATTGTTTGTTTGGTCTCAAGAGAATCTACTTGAAGCAATTCGAGCACATTCACAATACCACTGGTATCCAGCCAGCCATGGTTCACTGTTATAAGACTGATGGTCAGATGTACAAAACCTCATTGAGAATTATAGGTATTGGCCTGCCAGTGGACACCTGAAAACTCTTGAGAAATACCTGAAGACATTTGCTAGTTGTAGGGTTGTCTGGTTTGGCCTAGTCTGGACAAGTACATTTAAATTGGATGTATTATGTACAGTGTGTTAATAGTTTTTTCTAAATTATTTGATAAATAAACAGACACTGTTCAAAATTGTAAGCCTGAAAAGAAGGTATAAAAAGTCCTCCAACTCCAGACAAAAGACATTCAGCTCCAATGACCTCTAAGCAGAAATTAATTATGACGAGAAATAATGTTAAAAGGTTTCTTAATTCAGGGTTCAATTTCTCAGGGATCTCTTAACATGTAAAAACTGTTGTAAATGAAACTTTCCATTTAATCGTAGCTCCTCTGTATCAGAATAACATTAAATGTATTATAAAGTGCATTTATAACCTATTAAAACGTTAAAAGAAAGCAAAATATCCAGCACATTTACACTTTTTCCTTAACAGCAGTTTTTAAAATTTTTATATGTATCTTAGCTAATACTGTAATGTTCTTTTTTCACTTTCGATAATGCTTTTAAAATCATTTTGTGAATTGCTGATGTGCACTTAAAAGTAATACATCTAAGAATATTCACATTTCATTAGACAAGTTATTTCAATCTGAAATTGGAATACACATCTATACAATTATCATTGGTTTACCTTTTTATTATATACATGTTCTGTTTGCTAAAATGAAGAATCATTTTTATTCAATGTTGTTAAAAGACTTCTTTCTCTGTTTCCTTCTAGATAATATCCGTAACAGTCCCAGTTTCCATTCAGCCACCAAGTTCCCTAACAAAAGGAAACCACGCAGACTGTCATCTGTCTAAAGAGTTGACATGAATGAAGAAAACAGCACTCCTTTTTCCTCTGGCCCCGAGTTTGAACATACACAAAAATCCTCGTCACAGGGTGTAGAAACACACCTCCTTGTGAATGAGAATGGACTGACTGCAGCCCACGATTCTCCATGGATGGAGTATAACCAAGGCATAAAAACAGAACAGTTAAAAATTGCCTGCACAAGCCAAAACCGTGGAAATGAGCCAAACAGCAGTGGGACTGAACATCTGGGAACAATACTTGAAAATAAAGCAGCAGGGAATGAAGCACAGGATGTGGGGAGAATGCAAGAATGGCCAGATAAAGAATGCAATGCATCCTTTGGGAACACTCATATCACAGGCCTGCTCAATGGCCTGTTAGCAGACTCAATCCAGACAGACAGCATGGCATCTAGACTGCGACTGTCTGAAGAGAGTTCTGGAAATACTGTCAGTGAAGAAGAGGCAGCAAGCTCAAGCAGCGTACTGGAAGTAGTAACAGAGGAAGGACAGGATCATGTGACAAATGTATCACATGGGAACAGGACGCTGGCAGAAGACGGATTTGCAAGGTAACTTGAAGCAGACTGTTAGCATCAAACAAAGAGTACAGGGACGTTAGTTATTTGATTTGAAATTATTATTAATTCAAATGGAGGAATAGCCTGTAGAAAGTATTCTCTTGGCCTGTACAACAGCATAACATGATCTGTGTAGTGACAGCCTTGTAAATATTTTGTATTCTTTTATATAAATGTCTACGTATAATGCAATATCTTTGCTCTGAAAATGGGCTATAAAAACTAATTCAAATAATATTAATTCATACTTTGTGTATGTGTGTGTTTTTTTTTCTGACATATAAAAAGTCTAGTAAATGGTAGAATGCCGAATAATGTCAGGAATGTGAGGCAATTTCCTGCAACACATTTAGTGCTAATACTGATTGGATGCTGAAAAATCACAAAGCTTATCTCTAGTAAAGCGTTTAAGTATTTTGCTCTGTTAAGGACTACATGACTGAACAATGTTTACATAGTTTCAAGATTAATGATGGTTTTAAAGCAGTTTTAAAAAAAAATTAAAAGATTGCATACCTTTTTGTGGAATTGCTGCTAGTGATTTTATGCACATAATAGCCTAGTCACTTATATTTGAAATCTACAAAGAACATAAGTTCTATTTGTTGATCATATTTAATTTAACATTTCATAATAAACCATAATAAAATGTTTATCATTATTAAAATCTTGAGTAGGTGATTTTTAAATGTGTTTTTTTATATCATTGCTTACTGTCTTATATTCTACCTCCAGACGATCATAAAGCCTCTCTGAGTCCATGGTTATTAATTTTTTTCCAGTTTGCTCGAGTGTCCTTTAAATGTGTGTATTCTGTGCTGTCTGTGTCATAAATAACGTACGTTAGAAAGATTTGCCTTCTGTGTGCAAAGAAGTATTTGCTTCTAGTTGCTCTGCTGAAGTATTTGTTGCAGTACTGTTCATTTTTCAGATGGCCATGTGGATTTAGTTTTACTGTGTTTTGTTTTTATATTAAGTAAATATGCTTTTCAGACCATGTGACTCCCATGGGTAAAACAATGTAGCCTATAACACTAAGATGCTGGGTCACAGTGTGGAAACAGGTCACATAGCCTGCGTGTGCTCCAGTTTTAAGAAGCGTTAGTACTAAATTAGGACATGCGTTGGAATAGAAAAGGTGTTACATAAAATAACGTTGTTTTGTCAGTCACTAGTAATTAGAATGCTGATATCTGTGTAGCTCAAAACATTTTAAGCAATTTCTCCACTTGTTTGTGTACTTTAATATATAATTGTTAGTAAAATTTAACAAAGACATTTATTACTTTTGCATTTCCTTTAGTGCTCAATAGTATATTACGTTTACGAATATTGTCATTTTTTCTTAGTTTATTTGTCATTTTCTTTATTGCCAGCTTGAACTTGTTCACTTTGGTTCAATCCCATTCTTTTTGTTGTAGCATGAAAGTACCTTTTCTATGCATAATTAACAATGTTATACTAGAACAACTCATTCATGTCTATTTTATTGAAATATTTGGAAAAAGAGAAGGTCATTCATCAAAATGAGTAAAAGAAAACTTGCCAAATTGCTTTTTTTAATTTGTAAGATGGACACTGTATAGCGCCCGACCCGACACAGATTGGACACGGGAGGCACGTGTAAAATAAAACAAATAAAGATTTATTTTTCTTCACCTGTGGGCGCATGTCTTCCCCGTGACCCACAGACAATACACAGTCCCAAATAAAACACACCAGTACAGTAAGCACTCTTCTTCTCCTTGGCACCACCACTCCTCCCAAGAAACCTTGTCCTCCTCCACCGACTCTGGCTGCTGAGTGGTGGTCGCTGGCTCCCTTTTATTGGGTACCACTCAGGGCAGAGTGCTGGCTCTGAGGCTAGGGATCTGCACTGGTAATCGGAAGGTTGCCGGTTCGAATCTTGTAAATGCCAAAAGGGACTCTGCTCTGTTGGGCCCTTGAGCAAGGCCCTTAACCTGTAATTGCTAAGCACTTTGAGTAGTGAGAAAAGCACTATATAAATGCGAAGAATTAAGTGCTCCAGGTGGTTGATTATCGACATCTGGCTGCACTTCTGGGTAAGGTGAAACCAGTGCCCAAAAGGGGCCAGCCGCTCCTGTTGCAGCACCCCCTGGCGGCGCCTGCGGGACCCCACAGAGCTGCACAGAACTCCAACCCCCATGAAACCCTGGGGGAGTCCGAGACACCGCTGCAACCCAGGGAGGCTGCCATCTAGCGTCCAGGGGGAGATACTGGACTTTCCACCCTTGTCCCCCTGGCAGATGTGGTGAAGGGGTGTCCCGGCCAGGCATGGGCCCCGCCATCCGTCACAAAGTATAATAACATTTCTGGAGCTTTTTACTGCAGAAGAAAAGCTCAAAAGCTGGAATAACAGCTAATTATATTGTTAGTGACAACCACCAACAGCCATTGGGGGAAAAAAATTTGGGGTCTCTGATGTTAACGATTTTTGTTTCACAGGAAATGAATATATGTTCTTAGTCACCCTTCCTAATCAAACGTAAAGGGTGTGAGAAGAAAGGCCACAGTGGAGGCAGCAGCTAACCCTAACCCTCAGCCCCTCTCCTGCCCTAGTTAAACATAACTACATATTGACTTTAGAGGAACCATTTATCCCAGCAAAACATCTTGTACTTGTCAGAATCAAGCTGGAACACTTAAATGTCCATGCATGCAAACCATAAAGGGAAACCGAGGCTGTGTTTCATTGTATTCCAAATGATAGTACTGACGGAAAAATTGTGTTAACCTGGTTGTTTACATTATACTCTAAATATACTATTCTGTTAAATATAAATATATATTATAACTACATTATGCATGAATGCAATTTTACTTGAAAATTGGAAAAATAAGTAAAGTTGTGAACTTCTGTTTGCATAATGCACAGTTCATGGCTGGAGAAAAATGCTTAATGCTTCATCCTTGAGATACTTTTATGACAATTAGGATTAGGATACCCTTGATAGCATCCTACTAAGAAATCATAGATATTTTAATCAATGCTTAATAACTTAATCAGGGTGAAACAAAAGGAAAGGTTTATCTCTACCATAGTATACTTTATATCTAGGAAAATATTATTACTCTTGTAATAGGAGATGTTGCCCTCGTGGCCTCAGCATCCTTAAAATTATATGAAAATGGTATGCTATGAATAAAGCAAACAAAGAAAGTTTAAATAAAGTGAGATCACAAAATAGAAACAAAGAGAAATAGAAAGTGTTCATTTTTTTAGCTCATGACCTTAGCCGCCCACTCTTTCTGCTAATGTCCTTGATCCATTACACCTCTTGACTTTAAACTGTCTGCACACAGCTTTAAATCCCTTCCTGTGGTCACTTATTAAAAAGCCATGAAATCTTTTGTAGGGTCAAAAGTAACCCTGCTTTCCCTTGGTCCTTCTTGCAGCCCCTGGTAGTCCCCTTTAAGCAGCTGCACCTTTCGGGTCTCAAGCAGCTTTTCAGCTAGCCACTCTCTTAAATGGACAGCACAGTCATGAGCCGAGTTTTTCTTTATTCAATTCAATTCAAAACTCAGTTTTTGTTTAATAATACAGTTTGGTATAGTTATTATTATTGGGGTGTTTTTTCTTCTTGTTGGAAGCCATATTGTTGCCATCACATGAAGAATGAAATTTGGACTCAGACTGGGAAATCCATCTATTTAATTCAGCTTTTAATGACATCTAATAGTAAATGCCTTTGCTCAAAATGATCAACATTCACTCTTAGTGTAATTAGAAAAAACACAAATTAAGATCTTTTTAATCTGTTTTCTTACATTCTTGTCTAATTTGTGCTTATGGAAACTAAATTGAATTTCAGCATCTTAATTCGCATTTTGGTATTCTTAAAGCACTGTCAAAGGTATATGACTTGATTCTAACCAGCAGCCCTGTGAATTTCAATAAAATGATCCAATCACTGTCTCAAACTGTCTTCCCGATCCTTTGTCGCAAAGATAACAAAATATCTGCATACAAATAACAGTGTTTTCAAATCTTTGCAAGCACTGGGACACATCACTCAGTTTGAAAATGATTGACTTTTTGGCAATCATTATTCTTTGATAAGCAGAGGATTTTTTGTGACCAAGCCATCTATAAGAGGCTTTAACGTCTTGATTTCCAAGCAATTTGTTATTATTAAGTGTCTCTAAAGCATCCTGAGGACTGCTAATGCTTGCAAAATGCTCTACTGTAGTAGGTAGAAAAGTGCTTGTGTGTCAAATGTGCAGACTCTTAAAGACACATATCCAAATAAACAGATTGGAAGGATGTACTTAAAGCAATCAAGACACTTTTAATTCTTTTATTTAAGTTGCCTACAGCTTAGCCTGTTGTAGGCAACAGTTTAGGTCAGAGTTTGGGGTGCTAGGTCCCCACAGAGCACTTCTAAGGATACCCCCATGATAATGTTGTAAAAAGTATTGAAGATGTGTGGCGAGCTGAATGAGACAAAAAAGAACTGAAGTGACCTACATTTTATGGTCCAAAATGGTAATACTTAAATTTTTTATTTTACTAAAATTATTTCAAAACTAATACTTTTAAACAATGTAAACTATTTTTCCTTCATCCACAGAGTCACCTTTTTTTCTGTATTCTCCTTATATGTCATTTTTCTTTTCAAACACTAGGTGTCTCCAGCACTGCAATCCTACCTTTCTTAACATTTTAGTCCAATCCTTTGGCCATAAAATAAACGAAATCAAAATGTGGTTTAAAAGACCTGGAGTCCTAAATGTACATCAAATAAATCTGACATACAACAATATTATATGACAATATATAAGTTTTAAAATATACATTTGTATTTATTATTTAATACATTTGTATATAATACCCTGTAGTTAGGATATAGCGGGATGGATAATGGATGGATGGATGGATTTAATACAATTTCAAATATCATTACCCAGGGGATGCAAGTAAACGCAGTAATTTCCAAGCTTCCATAATAAGGTTTATAGGATAAATTAATTCAATACTTAATGTTGCATTAGATTACTCTACGTTTTGTTTTTTCCCTCTTTATAATAAACATAACTTGCCAGGATTTATTTGAACGTTTGCTGCTGTAGATGATTAAATTTACCCAGAAACTACTACCATATTAACCGTAATTGAATTTTTAAAGATGCAGTCAACTGAAAGATGTTGTTGAGCTGGTAAAATCAAAGTTATTTCTCAGTAATTAAAGTAAATTTAAATGTAAACTTGTCAGTTTTAAAACTCACTGTAAATGAACTGCTTCTCAAAGTGACTTATAAAAATGAGGAGCATGAGTGAAAACACCTGTATGTTTAAATATTTTACTATTATATTTTAACAAGTACAATACATGTAAAATAATCTATTATAACTAATTATTGTGTATCATTTTTTAATTTAGAGAATTCCAATAGAATGTAGCTTCACTTGGGGTAAGAACTATGTTTTTGCAAAGGTATTTTAATTAAAAGTAGACAGAGGTACGAATTTGGGCTTTGTGTCACAGATAATAGTGTGAACAGATAATAGTGCTCAAAATATTTACAATAATAATTAAAAATTAGTTTTTTATATAATGATAATAATAGGATGATAATCAGCTGAATAAAAAAGAAAAGAAGTTTACCGGCAACATTTATTAATTTATTAATGTAAAAAATAATTTTATAAATCAATCTTCTGTTTAAAATAAGAAACCTATCACCATATTAGAAAAAGCAGCACAGGTGGAAAAAATTCTTTCCACAGAGGAAATAATCTGTAGCTAATTTTTTTCAAACTGTAGTTTTTGCCTTATTGAATAATGCCAGTTTTTTTTAAATATAATTTTCTCTTTGCTAGTCGCAATAAGCTGAAGTTTGTGAAAATTTCATGAACGCTTTTGAGACAGTTCATTGTACTTGTTCTTACATGCTACTTTTATGCAAAATACCTCATTTAGTAATAGGTGGAGTGTATATAGAACAGACTCTCTCATTATACTAGTACATATACAGTACTGTGTATTGTGGCTGCACAAACCCCAGACACAACCAACCAAGACACAGAAAACAAGACTACGTTAAATTCTTCCACAGAGAAGGACTTCCCAAAGTCCAGTTCACATTCTTTCTTTTCCTCTTCAGGCATGTGTCCTTATCCACTCTGAACTCAAAATCTCCTGGCTAAGTTGGACTTTCTTTTCTGGTACAATATTATTGCATCCAGGAAGCTCTTCTGGTTCAAGTGGAGCCTCCATGTGACAGGGGAACCTGCTGCTGCTATCCCCCTTGGGCAGCACCCAATGACCCTGATAGGGGTGCTTATTGGAACTATGACTCCCATGCAACCCTGTGGATGTTAAAATGGGAGCTACAAAAGAGGGGGGTATATGCTACCCAGTGTTCGGGAAGAAACATGATCCCAAGAGGCAGTCTCTCACTGCTGTTCTATTATATTGGCCTGCAACAAGGAAAGGAAATACAAACTATCCCAGCTGCAAGTCCTGGCCACCCTTGTGCTCCATCACTATATCTATCAGCTGGAAACATAAGCTGTTCATAGACCATAGATGGGTCTGCTGCAAGTTTTTGACTGTTGTACACTTGCATGTAACTGCAACCCAGACCATTATTATTAGGTAATACCTAAATGCTACCTTTTCATTCTTACCTCATTGTTAATTGGCTGCTGGTAAAGGTAAAAAAAGAACAAATAAGAGCATGAACCAGAATTTAATTATTGGCCGCAGATGTCTGTGCACTAAAAGATATGATAACAGTAAATATATAAATGTAATGAATTATTATTATTATTATATCTTTCTGAACTGCATAAAGAAGTAAACCCATACAACTGGCAATTTTTGAGAATGCAGGCTATTTACATAAACAGGAAAGAATGAAATTCTAATATAGAAACTGTTTATATTAAAAAAAAACCTGCCATGGTGGCACTTAAGGCCCTGTGATGCCAAAACCTATTTTTCTTTGTTTGCAGTCATGAATATCTGGATAGTGTTTTTCACATAGTGTTGTGCAATGGATTTTAGTAAAGCCAGAAATATTTTTTGATCTTTGATTGCTCTTCTGTGGTATCCTCTGCACAGAATGCAGCATATGGTATACTGTATGTACAATAAACAACACTGTATATACTGTATGTATGGATATGTGTAACATTTGTTTTAATGACTAGTATCATCTCCAAACAGAGGAGCAGCTTCAGCGACAGATTGCTGTCACTGTCCTGCTCCACTGACAGACTGAGGAGATTGTTCATTCCCCACACTATGCGACGTTTCAATTCCACCCAGGGGGGGGTGGGGGGGATGGTAAACGTTAACACTATACAAGATTATTGACTATTATACCTGCCTTGCATTCTCCACATTGCATTTTTTAACTTGTACTGCGCTTTTATTGCTCTTTAATTGAAATTGTTTTTATCAGTATGCTGCTGCTGGAGTATGTGAATTTCTCCTTGGGGATTAATAAAGTATCTATCTATCTATCTATCTATCTATCTATCTATCTATCTATCTATCTATCTATCTATCTATCTATCTATCTATCTATCTATCTAAAATGTATTATACCCTTTCCACCATGCTGCTTAATCTGATGCCAGCTTTCCCATTTCTATTGCGCTCCAAAACGTGAGTCTGTGACATTTATAGTCTCCTTATTCTTTCCATAACTTGTCCTATAGATGTAGAAAGTAACAGGTGTGCCGGTCACCAAAATTTTATACTACACCTGCCTCTAAATTGCCCAGTTCTCTGTCAACTTGCCCAGTTCCCCATTCTGCCAAAACCCACACCATAATGTCCACACACCCACCTCTTTAATCTTTTAATTACATGGACTTCTGTCTGTCCTATAATACATCCATAGTAGAAGTCCAATCCAAATCTTATTGTGCCTTTGCTAATACAGTAACCAGTCCAGCTGTGCTTTATTATTTCCATGGAACGGGAATGGTTGAAAAACACAGCTCTGGATGACTGTGGCTACTTTCACGCCAGTGGCATTTTTCAGAAACATGTTTCAGGTCTTGTACTTTTGTTGTTGTGCACAAAGCTTCCACACTTTGAAACAGCAAATAGGGAAATCAAAAAAAGCATTACTTAGTCAACTCCATTTGTCATAACAAGAATGGAAAAAGTTTGTGTGTAAGCTTTTCATTGATCACTTGCCTGCTGAATTCTTAAGTCAAGTTGGTCCAAGTCAACTCCAAGCTCCTTTATCTTCTTTTTTTCATCAAGTGAACGAAAATACATTGCCACATGCTGACCCTTTACTTTTTCCTTTGCTTTTCCCAGATGGCGAAACAAGATGGTCATACAATATGAAACAAATGCATTCAGAAAAACGAATAACACCCACACAATATTTCGGGTCAAGTTTAGGGATACGTTGCCATGTATGTAACCCACTTCTACCATCTCAACATCTATCGCAACATTACATTATTAATGTGTATGTAAAAGTCGCACCTAATCGTCTCTTCTTTATTAAATCGATTCAAGCTAAACTTACAGTAGAACAGAACATATGCAATTTGTCCTTGATCACATTCACAATAATTCAAATATCAATAGTTCAGACATATTCAAAACAGGTAAAGCTTTAATATTACCATCGTCATATCAAGGTAGTCCAGGAGCATTTCAACAGTTATATCATGATACAATGGCAATATCCAGAACTATTGGTCGGCCAGATTTCTTTATTACAATGACGTGCAATCCACAGTGGCCAGAAATCCGTAGTTTCTTGACAACAATGCCACTGGCTACATCGGCTTTGGATATTCCGACTTTTGAAAGTAGATTATTTTATCAGAAATTCTTATTTTTATTGAATGAACTCGAAACAGTGTTCAGGCAAAAAAGAGATCTTGATATGCCATTCGTATTAAAACAAACGTCAGAATAGCTTTTGGAATGACAATTAACAAATCACAAGGAGAAACATTTGACAAAGTCGGTTTTTTATGAGGTTTTAAAATAAAAAGTGAACATAATGCATACGTAACAATTCCCATGAAAACAAACACTTTTAATTGTATTTCCACAGGAACAAACCTGGGGGTTGGTGAGCAGGGGGCGAAGCCCTCTAGTTTTGTAAAAAAAATGAGGTGAATAGGATTGGCAAGCTTTGTTGGCCTGAATCACCTGTTCTCCTCAAAACTCATCTTATTTTATAGATCATTCTGGATTTTATGATAACTTTTCATGAACACCAGTTATTTTGATTTAAGATTCATATTAGCACTGCTTATCGTAGTATTTATATTTAAGTATAGCTATTATTTCAAAACACCTGACAGTCTGAATTTAAAAACTAATAAACAGTATGTTGAAGTCGTTGTTTTAGGCAGTTTGTCTAATTCTTACATCAAAGCAAACCATAATGATAGTCAAATGCCTTTAAGCAGGATAGTGACTAAAACAAATTAATATAAAGTACAATAGAACATAATACAAAACATAGGAAGAATTGGACAACTGCTATATTCAATAAAGTGTACATCAAGTAAACACAGTGATAATAAGGAAACAAGGGAAAATAGTTCAAAATATTGAAAATGAATGAATGAAAAAAATGAAACAATTTTACAATATAAAGATATGCAAAAATCCTGCAAATAAACATAAATACAGTGTATAGGTAAAAATGGCAACAAATACATAATTGGAAATAGATTATAAGAAAAATAAAGACCTATAACTAAAAGAATCTATTTCTTTTGATCTAGTTTTGAACAGCATAGGTGATCTCCACCAATTCACTCTACTAATATATGCCCTGAATGGAATCATTATTGGCCATCTCAAGTACTTCAAAATTGTTCAGCACAAACAATAAAAAAAGATTCTTCTTGCACAATCTAGCATTATGTCACAGTTTTCTTTGACTTTCTAATAAATTCCAATTAAGCAGTTGATCAAGAATTAAAAAAGGAAGGCCATTCCATAACTCTGTGTTAAACGACTGCATTTAGGCACATCCAGCTATTTCTACCACAAAATAGAAACTAAAATTATATGTGATAATATATATATATATATTCAAATCATTCTGCACAATTGCAGTAAACCAAAACATGAATTAAAAATACATCAACTGAGATATTGACAATATTAAGACAAAAACCCTGTTAATGCTTTGACTCCAATATTTAAACAAATTGCCGCATTTCAGGTTATATACAATATAAGCAGTCTAATTTTATTCAGTTATTTAGAAGTATTGGCCTGGTACAACTTGCATTAGACACATAGGTCTTTTATCAATTTAGTGCACAGCATCTAGTTGATTTGAAAGCCTCCTGCCACAATCTCATATGTCAGCCTCTGTTCAAGCTGATCTGCAAACGCCCTTGTGGTATTATTCTGGCTGCCTCTCAACTAGAGGTGCCAACTGGCTCTAGAAATACTGGAACAGTTAGCCTCAGAAAGATTTTCTCTCTCTATGCCTCGTTTACTATTGGTCATCTTTAATTTATGCATCTAAATATGCTGGACTGAAATGGAGCCTCTAGTACCTAGCTAATCACAATGGTATAATTGCTATGATATCTTTGAAGTATTGTATTGACATCAAATTTTCAAGGTCTGACTGCTGTGTCCAGTATTCGGTAAAATCTGACACTGCATTATATGGTCCAATATCCTGACAAATAAATGCTAATTTTTTTGCAATTTGATTTTTCTAGGTCACTTGTCATTTTCTGTTTGTGAACAACAGCTTAGTTGTACTTTGGCAGTGATGCTTGAGAAACACTTCAGATCTGAATCATCTGTCTTATAGCTCTTGTATTCCAGAACTTTAAAAGTGTATTGCAGCAACTGCAATGTAAAATGATTGCCATTTTCCATTGTTAACTGTCAATTTTCCTCTGAGATTCTAGTGTGACAGGAGTGTTTCCTGTGGTGTAAATCCTAACTGATTGCTAAGAACTGGCATTCATCATAATACCTAAAACAATTCAATTTATTTTTATATAGTTCTCTTCACTGACTGCAGACAGAGAACATCTTGACAAATTCTCAGGTAAAATGCAAACATAAATTTTGCAAATTACTAAATACTGAATTAGTGTACATACACAGATTTGTTGAAACATAGCAAAAGAGAATAGTCTGAAACTTCCATTCATACATTTTCTAAACGTACTTTATCCTGTTAAATTGCTGGGAAGCTGGAGACTATCCTAGCAATCGCAGAGCACAAGGCAGGAAAACAGTCAGAAACTGATAAACATAAATGGAAAAATAACCACATCTGTCCATTAATTAATTATTGTACTATGGCCAGCTGACAACAAAGGAGAGGAGCATCCCAGCAGCAGCCCTGGAGAGAGTAAACCTCAGGGAATGGGGGGCACAGTCAATTGTAATAGAGAAAAATCAAAGACATGGCACATTTAGTCCTGGAGACTTCTGCCAACTAGCCATCCACCATTTCCTGGGTGTTCCATCGCAGAGTCTGTCTTGTGCCGTCCATTCTGATGACAGGATCTTTCCATCCAATGATCTCAAGGCTCCCTGTATCTCAGATGACGTTTGCCATGGGCAGAAGAACAGCTTGGGAGAAGAGCAGTGGCACCAAATGGCATAACAATATATAAACAGATAGCTTATGCACAGCTAATCAGCAGTTATAATCAGGGTATGCTAGACTAAAGTAGTGAGTCTTCAGCCTGCACATAAAAGCTGAGACTAAACAGAATCTCTTATAGAAGCAAGTAGATCAGCTTCAGGGCCCTGCAACTCAAAGTTCAATCTTCCACTGTGATTTTATTAGGTCTTGGAATCTTAACTAGCACTGGAATCCCTGAAGCCTACGAAAAAACTTGTAATCCCTGGCCACCTTAAATTCCTTCGCACCTCTCCTCATCAGTGTCTTTTGTTTTGTAAATGTGTTAATCAGCACAAGCAGCAAGCAGCCTGCTATCCCATTCCCCCACTGCTGGAGCACAACTTGGACAAAACATTCTCCCAGCTCAAAGCTCTTTATCTGCATGTCCGGTGCCTGCAGTTGTATAAGGTAAATAATATATCGCTATTAGGAAAACATGCATTTCATGTGTGTTCCATGTCTACAACAATCTGTGTAAGTGTAGGATGAAAGGAAATGCAAGGCAAGAAATGCTGAACACATATACTAAAGCAGAAGCGTTTTCCATGTCCATCCATCCATTTTCCAACCCGCTGAATCCGAACACAGGGTCACGGGGGTCTGCTGGAGCCAATCCCAGCCAACACAGGGCACAAACCAATCCCAGGCAGGGTGCCAACCCACCGCAGGACACACACAAACATGGGCCAATTTAGAATCGCCAATCCACCTAACCTGCATGTCTTTGGACTGTGGGAGGAAACTGGAGCACCTGGAGGAAACCCACGCAGACATGGGGAGAACATGCAAACTCCATGCAGGGAGGACCTGGGAAGCGAACCCAGGTCCCCAGGTCTCCCAACTGCGAGGTAGCAGCACTACCCACTGCGCTACCGTGCCGCCCATGCATTTTCCATGTTATACTACCCTAAGTTCTTGTCAATAAGCCGCGGCTTATCTAAGGAAAAAAGTTGTGAAAATGAAAAAATAGAATATCGGCTTATACATAAGTCCGGCTTATACATCCATCGCGGGGGTTGCGTTCCAGAGCCACCCGCGAAATAAGAAAATCCGCGAAGTAGAAACCATATGTTTATATGGTTTTTTTTATATTGTCATGCTTGGGTCACAGATTTGCGCAGAAACACAGGAGGTTGTAGAGAGACAGGAACGTTATTCAAACACTGCAAACAAACATTTGTCCCTTTTTCAAAAGTTTAAACTGTGCTCCATGACAAGACAGAGATGACAGTTCCGTCTCACAATTAAAAGAATGCAAACATATCTTCCTCTTCAAAGGAGTGAAGCAAACAAATCAATATGTCTGTTTGGCTTTTAAGTATGCGAAGCACCGCGGCACAAAGCTGTTGAAGGCGGCAGCTCACACCCCCTCCGTCAGGAGCAGACAAAGAGAGAGAGAGGGAGAGTTTGTTTTTCAGTCAAAAATCAATACGTGCCCTTCGAGCTTTTAAGTATGCGAAGCACTGTGCAGCATGTCTTTTCAGGAATCAGCTTTACAAAAGATAGCAACGTGAAGATAATCTTTCAGCATTTTTAGACGAGCGTCCGTATCGTCTAGGTGTGCAAACAGCCCCCCTGCTCAATCCCCATACGTCAGGATCACAGATAGTCAGCGCAAGAGAGAGAGCAATAGTAAGCAGTAAGCAATCTAGCTTCTCAGCCATCTGCCAATAGCGTCCCTTGTATGAAATCAACTGGGCAAACCAACTGAGGAAGCATGTACCAGAAATTAAAAGACCCATTGTCCGCAGAAATCCGCGATATATATTTAAATATGCTTACATATAAAATCACAATTTAAATGACCGCTACGCACTCGTGTTGACTCGGCGACGCCCAGAGCAGAAAGAACGCGCTCCGGCCGCTCCAACCGCGCCATGCGGGGAGTGAGAGAGACGGCAATATCTCACACTCTCTCCCCCCTTAAAGAAATTAAATGGGCGCGAGTGAGACCACTGACCTCCCTCCCTTCTATTAGTTATAGGTTATAGTACGTTCGGCTTATCCATGAGTCCGGCTTATCTATGATACGATTTTATTTTAAAAATTCGTATGATTTTTGGTCTCCGGCTAATACATGAGTCCGGCTTATAGACAAGAACTTAGGGTAATAATGACGTGAAGTGTATAATGTGTGAAGACTTTAGTCCAAATATCAAATAAACATGCGCTTTTGTTCAAAAACATAACCGAAGAAAAAAAATTAATTTACATGTTGCTGTCAATGAGTTAAAACCCAAGCTCAAATGTCAATCGACAGAAAGTTGATATGTTTTCTTTGATGGTGTAGTGGTAAGAACTGCTGCCTTATAACCAAAAGGTTCTGGGTTCATGGCTCTTTGTGTTTTGAGTAGTGAGCTGCTATTATTATTAGTATAATATAATAAAAACATACATTTGATTTGAGTCTGTAACACCGGTGTAAATTTTGGCTACTTGTAAAAGTTAGCGCTTTTTTTTATTACTCAGTTTTATTCTGTCAGTAACGTTCACGTGGTACAACAAACTTGCCTTTCCCTCTCTGAGTTGATGGTGTTTATTTCCATTCTTTGTACAAGAGCAGCAATGACCGACAGTTGGTGCTGTAGCTGATACCTGGTCAGAACTATTTGTTGTACCGGCATTCAAAGATACAATGTCCCGTGACCGCTATCAGACTATGATGTGGTATTTGTGCTTTGACAACAAAAACACCTGTGCAGAACATGTGAAAAACAACAGGTTTGCTGTGATTTCGAACTTCTGGCAACATTTTGTTGAGAGCTGTGTTCTGAGTTACAACCTAGGACAAAGACTTTCCGAGTCTGTCATAAAGCTTATGGAGCCGTTTCTGGACAAAGACATAAACGTAACAACAGACAGCCTCTTCACAGTGCTTTCACTGGCTAATAAATTGCTGCACCGCAACACAACTCTGCTTGGCACCATAAGTAAAATGGAACCCTTGAGATCTTAATGCACACTCTGGTTTTTAAGTAAAGATACTGTAATTTCAGATAAGTTAACAGGGACTTGGCTGATTAATGCTTTAGATTGTAAAAGGAGGATTTTGAAATCAGTCCTAAGCTTAACTGGGAGCCAGAGTTATAGGTTCGTGCTTTCTAATTCTTGTAATAATTCTTGCAGTAGCATTTTGAATTACATGAAAGCTACATAAAAAATTATTTGAATAGCCAGTGAATAATGTATTGTAGTAATCAATCCTACTTGAAAAATGATAGAATTAATTTCTCAGTAACCTGCATATTTAGTCTTAACTTTGTAACATGTTTAAGATGGAGAAAAATATGTGTTAGTCATTTTTATTATGTGTGTTTTAAAAGACATGCTAGTGTTAAAGGTAATGCCTAGATTGTGTGTTGATTCAGCAAAATTATAGGTAATTCCAACTGAGCTGACAGAATATTGTTTTGATCTACATCATTCTTCCCAGTAATAATAAAACAGTGAGGCGTATCCTAAAATGACGATTTAGATCCGGTATGCTTTATTTAAATTTATTCAATAACTTAAAAAAATTAAAAAGGAACTTTTTTAAAGTGAAAACCTCTTGGAGTAAGGGCCCAACACCTTTGAAAACACTGATGCAAATGTCCCATCTAAGATTTCAATACCAAAGGCAGCAAATCAATCCCAGGGCATTAAGTTTTTGACTTCAGTAAGAATGTCTTTTTTTTTAATACCTCATTTTGCTATTTGTAAAGTAAAGTATCACAAACTCGGATAAATTTCTTTTTTCTTTAGTTTAGGGATGAGCTATATATTTTCCATTAGAAGTTATAGTTATATGATTTTTATTTGTCTTAAAATTAAGGTTGAGTTTTAATGTAGTTGAGACTCTAGGTTGGCCCAGCAATAGTGATTGTGTGTATGAGAATGTGTCCAGCAATGGGCCTGCACACTAACCATCTGCCTTACCCTAATGGCACCATGGCAGGTCCCCGCTAACCACAGCTCTAAAACTGAATTAAAATGGTTTAATAAATCAGTAAATGGATTTTGTAATCTAGTCGCAGTCTAGCGATCTATTGGCAAGCTTAGTTAAAAAATAATTAAATACTAATCTGAAATTATTTAATTCTAGAGGTGACGTAATTACAATTTGAATAATGACATCATATTTTTTAAAATCATACCTTATTCTAATATTAAAAATGTAAATGGATATTTCATTATATGAAAAACACTGACACACAAAGTGGCAATAGAACACTTTGCTGTGTCTATTTCCATCTATAGGGGAATATTAAAATCACCAATGAAGGTAGCTTTATCGTAGTCTATAGTGGTGTTAAACAAAAAGTTTCTCGATTAAACTATAATTAAAAGTATGGTCCAGGAGGTTTGTAAAATTAAAAAAGGTCGGTTTGGCATTATGTGCTATTACCATATTAAATAGATAACATTACCTGCATGTCATACACATGCAGTTCATTAAAAATTATTCTAAATGTACATCTTCATAGTGAATGGAAGAATGTAAAACAATTAAATTAAGTATTGAGTCTTGATCTAATGCATCCCTGAAAAAACAATGCATATACAATATATATTTCTTTGCATTTGCTTGGTCATTAGGGTTTTTCCTTGAGTGGGAGAGATGTGAATAACTGAATAATGGTAACACACAATGGTTTGAACACAGTCAACGGTCAAGACTGAGATTCTATAACAAAATTTTAGCTGGAAGGGTACTCTTGACACATCCCAGAAGCAGAATAAAGCAAAGAAAACAAATACTGTATGTCCACCAATAGTGCCTTTTTTAAGACAATGAGTTTCCAAATAAGTAAACAGACACATTAAAGTCACAAGTGAACAATTTTACAGTTTTTCTGGACTTGAGTTCTTATCTTATTTAGGTTTCTAGCCTGCCCTAGGGCGGCCTAGATCCATGCCACTTTCACCATTACTTTTACTCTTCTAAAATGTTTGTACACAATACTTCCAAGTATACTCTTCAGGATAGCTTCAGGTTTGGAACAGGACACAAGACTAGCTCTGGACTCCACACATCCCTGAGCCAAATGACCAGAAGCTATAAGCAACCCATAAGCAGCCCACCATTTATAAGAGAAAACACAGTCCTAGATGTTTCTCCATTCCTTGTGGCCAGGAGTTATTGTTTTCTCTGATGTTTTTCCCCTGTCTGTAGCCTGTAGAATTATGACGATCAGGCACTCCACAATAGTCAGCTGTCCCTTAACATAGTAGTGACATAAAGGAGTACTTATTTCTTCTGATTCATCTCAGTCATTTATTAGGAATGAGGGAAATATCCTCACATTCAAGCATCTGTTTATGGCAGTATTTGCCTTATATATCTGTGTCCTCACAATTAGAGATTTTGCATCACAACTCAAAGTTCATGTACAATATCAAGTTTTATATAAAATGTTTTTGATAAAGTACCAACAGAAGTAGAATATTAATACACAAATACTAAAACAAATTACAAAAGAAATTGATGTCTGCAACCTGTGTACATGCCATAAATAAGGAAGGGAAAGCCATCTTTAATTGCATAGAAGCCTTAATATCTTCCTAGAATTCACATCATTTCGTATTTTTCCATCCATATTTAATTACATTCAAGTGACACTCAGTTGCTATTAAGAGGCATTAAAAATTGTTTCCATGCCACTACATCACCACCTTAAGTCTTTACACTGGATGCAATACAGGATGGGTCTATGGAACCTTGATGTTGTATGCCAATCATCAGACCAGATGGCATTTTTAACACTATTCATCATCCAGTTTTGGTTGTAACTTACGACTTGCTTGGAAAACTGCTCTGGGATCTTGGCCGCCGTCACTGAGTAGAGTAGATACCTTCTTAAATAACAGTGCTTATGGCAATTGTACACTGCAAGTTTTTATGGTACTTTGTGAAGGTACATTTGCCTATAGCACCAACAGTTACAGATTTCCCTTTGAAGCTTGCTTGTTTAGTCCTTTTACTTTCTCCTCTCTGTCTTGCACTCTCTAGGAAGGTTGTATCAGAAACAAAACAAGACCATACTGTGAATGGAATGCTGCATGTCATGTGTCATGCCCAGTTACACATTCATAAAATTTACTCTAGCAAGTTAAATTTAGAACATAACATTTGCACTGTGTGAAAAAAAACATGTGTACATGGCAGGAACATTGAAAGAAGATTTTTAAAAATTAGATATGAACCCAGAATACAAACAGCAGCACAAGAAACATTACTTGCTGAATTGCCATGGTTCACTTCTCTGCTCTGTGGTTTAAAAAGCAACTAAGAGATAAGCCCCCTACAGCTTTACTGTTCAATAATTCAAGTAGCAAAGATAAAACATCAGGATATTTATGGAGTCAAATCCTATGGAGTCAAATCCTTGAAAAATTAAATCTAATTAACATTGCCTAATTTTATTGTTAACTGCCATTGTACATTTTAGCAAGGAAATTAATCCATTATTGCAAAACCACACTATGAAAATTTCACAATACACAGAAAGTCTTTCCTGCTGTGAATATACACTCAACAATCGATTTGTTAGGTTTGGCTGGTTGTTAACATAAATTGGTTACTCCTTCAAACAGCCAATCTTGCAAATATAACTAAATACAGTATCTATAAACAGTATAAATAAATACTGTATGTAGATACTATTTAGATATATATGTTAGAGATCCAAGATGACAACAATAAAGAGGTGGGGTATCAGCCTGATAACCACATATAAATGAATAACAAAGCAAAAAAAAAAAAAAAAACCACAATAATTGCAGAGACATCTTTCAGACATCTTTGAAGGTCTGGTAGACTGGTAGGAAGAGTCATTTACAGGTAGACGGACACTGGAATTGATATCAGATGTGTTATAGCCATTAATCATCTGGTCAACAGTGGGAGGAAGAAACAAAGGATTAGGACAAAGCAATCACACCTGGATCCCATTTGAGCTGTCCTCTTTGTGCCCGTGCTCAGTCGCGACACTATATACTGTGTATATATATATATATATATCACAGGTGGTGCAGTGGTAGTGCTACTGCTTTGCAGTAAGGAGACTGTGGAAGATTGTGGGTTCGCTTCCCGGTTTCTCCCTGTGTGGATAGCGCTTTGAGTACTGAGAAAAGTGCTATATAAATGTAATGAATTATTATATAGTGGAGCTCGGCCCGGACACAGACAGGTGGACACCGATGGTTCACCTAACACACATTTATTGTACATTCTATTTACAAATAAGTGACACACACAACCCTAAACTCCCCCAAGGTCCAGGCCTCACAATGCCTCTTCCTCTCTTCAGGCCACCTCCTTTCCTGTCCTCCCGAGCTCCATCCTTCTCCACTCCCAACTCAAGCCCTCGAATGGAGGGAGGCGGCCCCTTTTATAATCACCTGGATGTGCTCCAGGTGCCTCCCGATAATCTTCCACTGGCACTCCCCAGTGTGGCGGAACTACCGGCTGCGCACCCGGAAGCACTCCGGGTGTCCCTGGTCGTCTTCCCTCTAGCACTTCCAGGTGTGGTGGAAGTGCTGAGGACCAGGGCTCTCCAGGCATTGGGGCGCCCCCTGACGGTGACCACGGGCCCCTACAGGGTTGGGCCTCCAAGCTCAGTTCCTGTGGTCCCCAAAGCCACCAGGGCGGTCGCCCCCTCGTGGTCTGGAGGAGGCGTAATCCCTCCTCCAGTCCTTCTGGGCATCCCGGCTGGGAGCCACCCCCAGCCGCTTGCCACAATATATATATACTTACGGATGATGGAGGCCACTGTGCTCATTCGGACCTTCAAAGCAGCAGAGATTTTTCTGTAACCTTTCCCAGATATGTGCCTCGAGACAATCCTGTCTCGGAGGTCTACAGACAATTCCTTTGACTTCATGCTTGGTTTGTGCTCTGACACGAACTGTCAACTGTGGGACCTTATATAGACAGGTGTGTGCCTTTCCAAATCATGTCCAGTCAACTGAATTTACCACAGGTGGACTCCAATTAAGCTGCAGAAACATCTCAAGGATGATCAGGGGAACAGGATGCACCTGAGCTCAATTTCGAGCTTCACAGCAAAGGCTGTGAATACTTATGTACATGTACTTTCTCAATTTTTTTATTTTTAATAAATTTGCAAAAATCTCAAGTAAACTTTTTCCACATTGTCATTACGGGGTATTATGTGTAGAATTCTGAGGAAAAAAATGAATTTAATCCATTTTGGAATAAGGCTGTAACATAACAAAATGTGGAAAAAGTGATGCGCTGTGAATACTTTCCAGATGCACTGTAAATATATATATATATATATATATATATATATATATATATATATATATATATATATATATATAATTAAATGGGGGATCTACCCCATGACCGCTTCGCAATGTGAATTTCCCCTTCGGATTAATAAAGTATCTATCTATCTATCTATCTATCTATCTATCTATCTATCTATCTATCTATCTATCTATCTATCTATCTATCTATCTATCTATCTATCTATCTATCTATCTATCTATCTATCTATCCAAGCCAAACTGTGGGCGGGCGCTACATGCTAGCTATTTCACAAATCTGCCACTTGTGTATGGGGAAGCGGATGTACGATTTAAACAGATTGTTACACATGCTTAATAGAACTATTTTACATTACAGCGAGTAATTAACCATAGTAAAAAATAGTAAAATGTAATAAATTGAAAGAAATTTATGTTTCATGTTACATTAGAGGTATTCATTGTGTTATATGTTTTCATTCTGTATGGCTTTGAAATTAACATGCAAGTACTTTTTAAACGTTCACTTTTACTATAAAGCTTCAGTAAAAACAATTTAGTGAATTAACTTTTCACCAGTATTGCATTGAATTTTGATTCTGTGTTTGGACTTACATCGTGACAACGCAACTTATAACTGCCCGGGCGTGAATATCATTTCTATCTCTCTAATAAAAAATTTATTGGGAACTTAAAGTGAGGAAAACATAAAAATTTATAAGAGCTGAGAGCGCAGAAACTGTGTCAGACAAAAGCATTCACACGAATGAAAGGTAAGAGGACAATGGGTGTGGTTAAAAATGGTTGAGAGGAGGGCAGGACTTGAAAAAATCTCTTGGCAACAGTCTTGTCTCAAGATTTTTTTTTTATGATAGAGAGATATACTTTGCAGACATTGTCAAAAGAGCATGATGTGTGATCTTCATGACATTGACCAAGGTTTAATTTTTCAGGACAGAAATGACATCTCAAAATCATCCACTTTCCTGGTATTTTCATACACTACAGTCTCTAGGATTTTGAGAGGATGGTGCAATAAATAAAAAAAATGTACAATTAATTTAAACATTTAATAATCAGAATTGTGTGAGTAAAGGCAGCTTATTAATAAGAGGAGATATAAGCGAATGGACAGATTAGCTCATGCTGACAGAAACAGCTCACACTACAGATACTCAAAAAACACCTCTTTACAACAGGGATGTGCAGAAAGGCTTCTCTGATTGTGACTGTGTGTTAGAACTTGAAGCTGTTTGGCTGCAGCAGCAGAAGACCATGTTGGGATCTATGTTTCTCAGTGAAGATAAAGTGATCAACAAAACTGGATAATTGAAGATTGTAAAATCTGTCGTTGACATTCTTCTAAGACTTACAATGGAAAAGAAGAAAGATTATGAACAAGGATAAATTTGTCAAAATAACATACAAAAAGGGTCACAGCCAGGAGATCATATAGTACCAGAAAACACCAAAACCAAAACGTTTACCAAAGTCAAAATCTAAATCCCCAGAGAGTTAGAAAAAAAAGCTGACCACCTCTACAGTCTTTGCAATCCAAAATTTTGGACGCCACATGCAGTGTTGCCACCATCTTAAAATATTTTTCAGAAGAAGACATCATATGTGACAACTTCCTTGTTTCCAACAGAAGACATTACAAAATGGTGGTTTCCACAGTAAACAAAAACTTGCAGCAAACAGGGAATACACTAGCTTTTTATAACATAATGAAAATGATCATAAATGCATCTTAAACATGAAAACTAAACTTATATAAACCCCAGATCTTAAGAGTCAGGTTTGAAGATTCACTATGTCTTCTGCAGCATGCAGAGAGCAGTGTTGGAATTTGATGTAAGGCAGCATAAATTCATAGGTCATTTTTAAATTATGTCCAAGATACAAGTTGGAGGTGGTGGGGTATGCCTCTTAATAACAATTGAGCATTTGAATCTCTGAGCTTTTATCTGATCATGTGCATCCCTTTGTAACTTCAGTCTCCCCATTTTAAAATGGATACCATCTCAAGCTGGTTTCACATATCTGCCAGTGAATCTCAGATCTCAATCCATCCATCCATCCATTATCCAACACGCTATATCCTAACTACAGGGTCACGGGGGTCTGCTGGAGCCAATCCCAGCCAACACCCACCGCAGGATCTCAATCCAATAAAGTATCTTTGTGATGAGGTGGAATGGGAGATTTTCAGCATTAATTTGTGGCCAAAACATCTACACGGGCTGAGTAATGTTGTCTAGTCAGCATGTAGCAGCATATAGCAAATGGAACTTAATTTTTCTCATGACTGTATATAATAAGCCGAGTTCAATGAAAATACAACATTTTAAGTGTATGCATTAAAACGTAACAAAGAAAGTGACTTTAAATTCTACTGGACTCATTAAAATCTTCAATGAAGAAGTGTGCAGATTAAACAGACTAATAATACACAGCTACACGGGTTATATAGTGCACTCTACTGAATAAAATTAAATTAAATATGGGCATTTACATATTCTGACACAGGCAAAGGCTGATAAATAAGGAAGGTCAAGTCAGAATTAAATGTAGCATTTTGTCATTAGATTTAATTTGCTATTTGTAATCTATGTTCAGCAATTTATAATTCTAAATTCAAAATGATTTTGAAAATGTTGAGATCTTCTGACAATTCTTTACTGTAAAAAGTTTTAAATGTGCTCAAATGACTGCCAGGTTAGTGTCTCTTCTGCATTTCATTGAATAATAAATTTCATAACAAAATCTGCTAACTCAAATGAATCAAATTCTTTTTTTTCATTTCAGTTTTAAAAATTATTTCTTGAAATGCACACTTCTTTTTGCTTTATTTTTTTGCAAGCAATTTTTTTTAAGAAAAATGAGTCCAAGTATATTTTTCTTATACTCCCACTCTCCTGTGTGTGTATATAATTTGTATTATATTCACAGAGAGGCAAATGCAAATTAGTAAGACATCAGAGGCTTTCACATACAATATATGGCTAAACGTTTGTGGAAACTATGTGAGCATGTTGGACATCCCATTCCAAAACCATAGGCATTAATATAAAGTTGAGCACCTCTTTGCAGCTATAACACCCTCCTCTCTTTTGAGAAGGCTTTCTATGAAGATTTTAAAGTGTGTCTGTAGGAATTTGTGCCCATTCAGCTATTTGTGAAGTCAGATACTTATTATGGATGAGAAGACCTGACTCACAATTGGATTACCAATACATTGCAAAGGTGTTTAATAGGGTTGAGGTCAGTGCTCTGTGCAGACTATTCGAGTCTGAACTCATCAAACTATGGTCTTATGGAGCTGGCAAGGTCACAGTCATGCTGGAGTAGGAAAGGGCATTCTCCAGTCTGTTGCCTTAAAGTTGGAAGCTCACAATTGTCAAAAATGACTTTGTATCCTGTAGCATTAAAAGTACCCTACACTAGAACCAGGGAGACTAGCCCAAACCCTGAAAAACAGCCCATACCATTATCCCTTCTCCTCAAAGTTGCAATAGGCAGCATGCAGTCTGGAAAGTGGCATTCCCCTGGCATCCACCAAACCCAAATTCACCCATCAATCGGTCAGATAGGCAAGTTTCACTCCATCACTCAACAGTAGACAGTCAATGGCAGCATGCTTTACACCATTCCAGCAGGCACATAATGGTAAAGTTGTTTTTTCTCCTACTATGCAGATGAAATTTTATAAATCTATATAGTATTATTAAAATTGTGTGCTACCCAAATAGCAATCCTTGTTTTGAATTCTGCTTTTAGATAGTACACTGTGTTTAATGCTGTTTGATGAGCTTGTGTTGATAACATTGGTTTTGATTATTTATTGCAGACATGAAGAAATCACTGAGAAAGAGACAATCCAACTGAGGGATAACCATGATGGCTTCAGTTCTACTTTTGAGAGAATTGTGGAGTCTGATCTCATGAAGGGCACTTATTATAGTAGCTTGGATTCCCTTGATGTATTGTCACTGACAGATGAGACAGACAGCTGTGTCAGTTTTGAAGCTCCCCTTACACCACTCATCCAACAAAGAATTAAAGAAGGTCCAGAACTTTTGGAACAAAAACTTGTTGCCATTCAGCATGATCTGCTAGAGCTAAGTACTGTCGATGAAAAGGAGCAGGGTGCGAGTAATTGTACCGAGGGCACCTATGGAAGCCCACTCCGGAACTCAATTACTAGCAGCAAATCAGAGAATGTCCTGAGCAGGTCATCCTTGAAAAATGTGCCAAATGGATTTCATCTTAACGCAGATGGCACATTAGATGATGCCAGCAAGATTTCAAACTCAATCAGGTAAGAGAGATACTTTTCAGAGTTTTTGACATTCATATATTGCTTGACTAAGGTAATTACATTTACTACAAGAAAAAAAACTCATGACATGAGTAATTACAGTTAAAATACAACGTTAACTGGAGATGGTTAATAAATCATCTTAGACGACTATATCTGAAAAATACAATATAAATTCAAGGACAAGGAGGAGAAATTAAGCAGAATATGTGAGTGCTATTCCTATAAAGAAAACGTTGACAATAATGAATATTGCTTTCAGATGCCTTTATCGAAATGAATTATACTATTCTACAAAAACACCTTTTAAAGAAAAAGTGTTGAAAACAAAAAAAAATTTTGTTTTGAATGTACAAGTTTGACCCAAGTGTAGTAAAACTCCTTACACTGCAAGCATTAAATGATTTGAAAAACAAGGAAGTTGCCTGTAGTGGTGCTTTGTCATTTTATATGATAAGAAAGGTTAGACAATTATAAATTAATGCACGTGCTTCTTTATGGGTTTGTCAGACAAAGTGAAGGAGATTTACATCTATATATATAAAAGTCAATGAATGTGTGAGTGTATGTATGTATGTTCCAGCATCACTTCCAAAAGGCTGGAGCGATTTTCATGAAACTTGGTACACATGTTTCTCATTGATCGACTAAAAATACCGTATGGTGAAATCAACACTAACCCACCCCCTTCTGGGTAGAGTGGGGGGTGATCTTGTATGCATGTTGTCATCCAGTTGACACTTGGAATGATCACCAGAGGGTGAAGTAGAGGTGACTGCCAGCATTCTTTATGTTTGAGCACCACCGCACCCCTGTTGCTTTTGAAATTAAATAGAGTTGGCCGGTTCCGAGCATCAACTAGATGAAAACATACATACAAGACCGCAAAACAAGCACATTAGTGAGTCTCATTGTTTGTTAATTTATTTTTATTTTTGAAGTTGTGTTTTTTTTTTATTATATTTTTCTCAAATAATTAAAAAAACACTTTATTTTCCAACAAGAGATGTCCAGAAATGTTCTTTGGATGAATTCAGTCTGATGTGGTACAATAATTACTTAGAAATGGACTGCAACAATTGTGTTAGAAACATAGCCAATCACTGAATTTCTGTTGGTTACTTGGGTGTGTACATGCCCGACTGTTTGGTTGGTAACTGGTGCAAAGGTTTGTCCATCAAACGTGCCAACTTTTGACTTACGATTGTCTTTCTCACTGACTATGGTGGTAAACAATGTGATACCGAAACATCTCTGAGCCAGAACCAATTTCATTTGAAGCAGTCTTATCAGGTGTCTATATAAAAAGTGAATTCCAAATATAGGCCCCGTGTAGCATCTGTGAAACTCTTCTCTTTAGGTTAAGTTAAATGTTAAGTGTCAGGGAAGTGGCTGTAGCTCCAGATTATTACTAGGTAAGGAGCATCACCAAGATGGAGGTGGAGGGGAGAGGTCCACAGGAAGACTAAAAAAATCAAAGTTGCAGGTGGTGCCAGATGATAATAAAATAATGGGGGTTTGAGAGTACAGAAAAAGATTTGGGGAGCAACTACCTAATCTTACTAAACCCAGAACATGGTTGTTAAACCTTGTGATAATGATGATGATATAGTGGGACTATAAAAGGGTTTTGGGTATTCCATAAATTGGGAAAACTCTATAGAGTTATTACACATCTATTTGTGTATTTAAAACATCCTTCAAGAGTACTTTATGAGTACTTTACCATAGTTTATACCTAAGTCCAATAAAAGGTTTTTAAAACTCAGTAATGGACAACTATGGAATAGGAAGTCAATATAAGTGTGCTTAAATAGGTTTTAATCAGTTGTATAAACATTCTGGTGGAGCCAAGCAGACCTGTTATTTAGAACGGAGACCTGTTTTGTACGTTAAAAAAAAGGTTTGTGATCTCAGTATATTTTTTTCAGTTTATGAGAATTTAACATTTTGAAATTTTAATTTTGGAGCTTCAATTTCTGGAATGAGTTTGAATTTTATTTTGAGAATATTCACATTTTTTTTTTTTTCAACTTTAAGTGCATCACATAACCACTCTTAAAGCTGGCTAATATTGTTTCCTTAAGATCTTGTGTGGTTGCTAGCATCCATTGCCCTGATTTGAGCTGATAAATTGTGGTGCAGCAGTACGGTCTGCTATGTTCAAGATACGAAAGTCTCATTTTTGGTATTCTGTTACATTATACTTTGTACTTTGTTTTTGACTCATTCTTTACCTTGGTGTTTTAGCTCTGGTTATCTTGTAGAATTTTGGCGAAAGACTTTCTTTCCTGACAACGATTACTGCTAAGCCCTCTGGTTTAAAACAACACACTGCAGAGTGCATAAAAGTTTACTTTTTGTTTCTAATTTTGTTACTAGTTTCTCAAAAAAGAAATATTTTGTTTAATTTTTGAAAGAAACACACATCTCCTGGTTAACTGTTAAAATCTGAGTAATGCCCTCAAACAAATAGTGCTTGCTGTCAAACTAAAGTGCTCAGTTTGGTAAAAGAGCTGCTGATATTTAGGATTGTTTCCCATTTTTGCTACACTTGGGAAAGAGAAACTGTCAGAAGGGTTCTAGCCATCCTAAGAAGCCATACAGAGGATGTATGTGTTAGAAAGAGAGGGAGTACATGTTTGGCAGTGGTCTTGGAAAGGATCCTGTCTTGGATTGGCTAAACTATGCCATTTCACAAAAAAGTGAAATTTATGATGTCACTGACCAGGTAAAGAATGGTGTTTAGTATGTATACCCATGCCTCTTCCCCTCACCCATCTCATTGTGGGTTATGTTTAGCCATGTTGCATTTCCAGAAGACAGTTTTTTTTGTGCAAATAATAAGAGAGTAATGTTTCTTTTTTAAAATGCTCTCCAAAAGTATTTTAAAATCTAAACAAAATAAACCTCTTTTCAGTAAGTTTTGCAATTACAAAATATAATGCAAAATTTAATTTGGTGTCAGTTTCATAAAACTTTATGAGAATGAAAACTTTTCTGTTTGGATGGTCACTACTTATTATATTTTGCAATGTTTATATTTTACATAACCCACAGAGTTAGAATCTGGCCTCCAGAGTAGATGTGTGGGGCATGTTGGTCAAACCTGCAGACAGGAATTGCATTGTACTGTGTACACATAAAAATACATCTAAAATGTAAGGATTATCACACACATATTTTTGATAAAGGCAATGCTTTTGCTCACTTACATTTAATTAGGAATACTTTATTAATCCAACAGGGAAATTCAGATGCATGCAGCAGCAGAAACATAAAAACATGGATACAGGCTCAAGGGAATAATAATACAGCCAATCAATCTCTCAATAAATAAACAAATGTGGTGGAACAAGCCTGTGGCTAGAAGAACTCCAAGAAAGTGCCTTCTAGTTGGAATGGAGGGGATTTTTCAAGATTGCACCCAATTCTGCCACCATCTTCTTTGCCCTAAATGGAGACATGCCACTGATTTTAATGGCTAATACTGTATAAGCATCTCAAAGAATGTAGCATCATCTACATTTATCTCCCAGGTATGGAATAGGTGTGATGATAGTGAATACAGAAAGAATCTGGAAAATGCCTTTCTATCTTACTATGCCTCTATCTTTCTTTCATTTCTTTTTGCAACTCCAGATATCACAGACATTTTGTTTAATACATGCAAAACATTAAATACAAACAAACAATTTAATGGAGCTCTCTGAACTGGATAGAAAAAGACTATTAAAAAAAAAAGTTGTTAACCTTTGAAAAGACAATACCATGAAGAATATGACTTACAACATTGGGGTTTAAATGTATAGAAAAATGTAATGTCACTAATGTGCTTTAATTAGGCCTCCTCAGGTTGTGTATACATAGGATGGTTCTATTCAATAAGGGCGCGCACAAAAAAGCGACCTTCAAAAGGGCGACCTCAATTGGGCGCGGAGAATAAAAGCGCACATAAATAAAAGCGATCTTCAAAGGGGCGACCTCAATTGAGCGCCGAATAAAGGCGCACGTAAATAAAGGCGAGCTTCAAAAGGACGACCTCAATTGAGCGCCGAATAAATGCGCGTGCAAATAAAGGAGCGCTTCAAAAGGATGACCTTCGGAGCGAATTAAATTAATTGTCCTTGATTATGCTAATAGACCGCATCTCGAATATCTACGTGGCATTGCACATAATCTACAGCTTCAAGTGTAACTTGCTTTCACCTTTTTATACATTCAGTCGTTGCCTTAATCTAATTTTCTGTAATTTTGAAAACAAGGAAATATAGAGAGCTTTAGAAATAGTTCGTTAGAAGTTCATGCATTAATTAATTGGATGTTTTAATATTTTTGCTTTCACCTTTTTATACGTTCAATCATTGCCTTTATCTAATAAATTTTCTGTAATTTTGTTGCGTTTGCCTTTATTCGCTGCGCCCAATTGACGTCACCCTTTTGAAGCACTCCTTTATTTGCGCGCGCATTTATTCGGCGCTCAATTGAGGTTGTCCTTTTGAAGCTCGCCTTTATTTACGCGCACCTTTATTCGGCGCTCAATTGAGGTCGCCCTTTTGAAGATCGCTTTTATTTATGTGCGGTTTTATTCGCCGCGCCCAATTGAGGTCGCCCTTTTGAAGGTCGCCTTTATGTGCGCGCCCTTATTGACGGATACCCACAGGATTGTGCCTAGTTTGCGAATGCTTGAAATAAGTGTAGTCTACCTCAGTGTATTGTGCCAATATCTTTTGCTCTTCAGTCATCACTGCTGCTCTCCATCCTCTGGCTGGCTGATCAGGTCCGAACATGGAAGTTCTGAATGATATTTTTTGGGTGTAGCCTGACTGAACTTGGTGGATCCCATTGCCGGTAGGTGTTAACTGCTGAATAATTACCGTAGGCTTTGCTCCAGGGATGGGTCCTAGTACTGAACCAGGTTCTCTTACGGTTTACTTGAACCTTGAAAGAATTTATTGTTGGATTTCTGTTTGTGTGCACCCTTCTCTCTGATAAATGTGCTAACTATAGTTCTAGATACTAATGGAAATAATAAATCTACTATGTAAGATATTAAGGTGCTGATCAGCTCCATAGAGTGGAGCTCCCCAAGATACTGATTGTCCAAATCCAGAGAAACCAACCGTGGTATTTTGGGCACCAGATGTGAATGTCTTTAGGGCTGTCTGCATGGGCAGTACTCGATTTTGAACACAGAGAGAAGACACCATATTGTAGTCGTGTTATTGCATTTCCAAGCAGTTGGCGAGAACAATATTTGAATTTTGCCAAACTCCGTATGTTACTGTTATGACCTGGAGTAGTAGTCTCTGGAAATGAATATGATTAATTAATTTTACTAAAGAGTAACAAATATTATTACTTCCATGCACATTGTAAAAGTATTATTGGGGTCCTAGTTGGGATCACAATCGTTTTTAGCTTCTGTTATTCATTTTTTGATACTGAAAATGACAACATTAATTTATATAAAGTATGAAATGCAAAAGGACACAAACTGAGATGTAATAATAATGTTCCACCTCTATAAATGAGTCCAAGGTAGGTCAGGCACTGGTATGGCATCTAATCTTAATCTGGGATCACATTAATTTTGAACAGCATGAAATTCTGTTGAAGTTAGAACATTCAATTTATGATTTAAAGGCAGAACACTTAATAGCTAACTTCTTCAAGATCAACTTTTGGCATTATTACAGTCTCATTAGGTTTAAAACATGAACTGAAAAAGTTGACTTTAGTGAAGAAAGTATAATGTCACATAACGTCACAAAGTCACAATGCTGCCATCAGGACTCCATTTTGCTTTCACTGGCACACAGGGCCCTTTCTACTAAAGGAACAGACATGACAGAAATGCAGAACTTTACATTTTAAATAACATTTTTTTTAAAATTTTTATTCATCCTGGATATTTTTGGAAAATACATTAATACAATAAAAAGTGTGTGTTCTTTTTCTTAAAGGCAGTATCTCAGATTTTTATAAGATATAAAAGTTTGTCAAATCGCTAAAGCAATATGTGAAGGGGCAAGTTCAGTATGTGTGTATATAAGATATGCAGTGAAAATAAATAAAATGTCTAAATTTATCAGTAGTCTAGTGTGTTGGGTCAGACAGATATCTGTTATTATCTTATTATTCTATTACATAGCTCTTCTTTCCTTCTTTCTTCCCCTGAGGCAGTTTAAATTGCTTGTATGTATTTCTTTACATTCCCTCTACTCTGTGATAATTGCATTCCTTTACCACTGCTGGGCTTAAATAATTAATTGAACAGTTCTGATTGTTTAAACCATATCAATATTACCATACTTCCATGTACTACACCATTAATCATACTGACTAGAGTAAAAAATATAAAATACAGTACATTGAAAAATAATTCTTCACATTTTAAAGTGCATTGGTTTAGTGTGCTGACTCTTTTATTTTATAATGACCATGTTTCTTTGGGATCATCAGGTACACCGATCATATCAGCGTCAAAGTAGCTATCCACAATTATACTAGAGGTGTAGGATTTTTCCCCATCAAAATTAAACAATTATACAAAAAACACTTTCATATTATTTCATCCATTCATTTACTTTAATACTTGATATAAAAGAATTCAAATGACATTGTTACAGATTTGAGGCTCAAAAGAAAAACCCTGTTCATTTGCCAGAGGGCACAGGCAAGATGAATGTTTCCTCTGATAATGCATGCCACCCACTGCTTGGTACCTTTTCTGGGTCTTCATTTTAATAAGTGATCCTTTTGCATTCCAGATTAATATTATTATAATTGAATAGAACTTTCTGAAAATTGATTTAATGATATATAGAAATGCTTTAAAATATTAATAAGAATTTTGGATATTATAATTTTTATTTAACTCATAAAATTGGGATGAAGAGATTACCACCTTTTAAATGTGTATTGCAAAAATTAAATTTCAGTAAAGCTTTAAATTGTGTTGTGACGATCTCAGAACAGAACAGATATCTGGAGGTTATAATTAATGAAAAGAATGTTATTTAGTAAAGGCTGGAAGACAATCAATTGGATATTGTATGCTCTAATTCAAATTAATGTTAAACCCTGAAATCCTGTTAAATTGAATACATTTAATAAAATTGGTAGTGACGAATTTGAATCAGTGATGAAAAGTACCATATCATCATCATAAAGAGAGATATCATTTTTGTTCAGTTCCTTTCTTCGTGATTTCTTTTATCTCTGACTGCTACCGAAGAGCTATAAGTTCAAGTAGTGCTGGGCGATATATCGGTTCATACCGAAAACCGTTTTTTATTTTTTTTATGATATGGATTTTTCTTATACCGCAACACCGGTTTAAATTGCCTAAACGACGTTCGGAACGTGGCGCAGCGGGAAACTGTTCAAGTGGGGACCTTTTTCACTGCTACACCGCTAAACACAGATTTGTTGCACTAGGGCTCTTTTTCACTGCTACACCACCAAATAGTGGGCGGTAGCATAGGTATGCCGGGCGGTGAAAATGGACAGAGAGCCGAAAAAAAGCAGTCACGTCTGTCGCCTGGAGATGCTTTAGTTTTAAAAGGTCAGATGTGTAAATACTGTTTCTATACTACTGGATAATACTGCAAGCCAAGTTGTACTTGTTTTATTTGTTTTCAATACAGTGTAATGTACCTGGGTACTGTGTAATAGTGTGACGACATTTTGACTTTATTCTCGACATTTCCACTTTAATCTTGACGCTTATGACGAGAATATATTCTTTTGACTTTATTCTCGTAATTTGTCATTAAAGTAGAACATCGTAAACTAAACTTCATCATAAAATGAATATTTCATTTACTAGATTTTCTCAAACCCCGTCATAAGTTATATAGCACATTAAATGCTTTGTCTTAAGTGATTCGTTCAGAGATGGGCACAACTCTGAATGGATGGCATAATTAAACATGTATAACAAAGATATTTTTAAAGTTCTGAACACTCCGTGGGCTAAGTTTATAACTAGTTTTAATTTCACAAAGACGTTTACCGTGTGGTGATTGGTTATGTGTTTATGTGGTGAAAGAAAAAGGAAGGATAGGAACTGGGGTTTTGGTAGCCTACGTCAGATAAGAGACAGCATGCATGCAATAAAGATAGCCCGTTCAGAAGAACATGCATTGAATTCTGTGTTCGTGTCTCTGACCAGCAGATCACAAACCCAACATTTACACAATATTTAAGTTAAACCTGTGCGATAGCTATTCATACATCCAGTTTTTTGGAGCCTCGTCACACCTGCCATAAAGTTCTCTACACTGAACATACACCTGGGGACCCCTTACTGCGAGGGAGCAGCACTACCGCCTCACTACCGTGCATGTGTAATACCTGCTTTAATGCATTTCATCATGAAAATGATATCAAGTATTTATCTTAGCATTCTAAATTTTCAGAAAGCAGGAATATCATGAAGAGAATGGATTCTGTATGGTGATCGCTGTCTTCTCTTAGTGCGGAGGAAGTCAGTTTAAGAAGTGTAGTGATTAACCACTGGGTCGGGGAACGTAACACAAAGCATTTAATGTGCTGCATTAATTTATGACGGGGTAAATTAAGTAATTGATTAAACATTGATTTTAGGAAGAAGTTTAGTTTACGACATTCTACTTTAACTATGAAGTAAACTATGAGAATAAAGTGGAAATGTCGACTTTAATCTCAACATAAACGGCGAGAATAAAGTGGAAATGTCGACTTTAATCTTGACATAAACAGCGAGAATAAAGTGGAAATGTTGACTTTGTTCTCGACATATAGTTTTTTTTTCTTCCCAGTATAGCTTAGCTTGAAGCAAGGTCCATATTAATGCAGTTTGCCTAAATGATGGTTCAGCTGGTAAAGATGTCATCACTAGTTGCACTTGTTGTATTTTATTTTAATTTGGTGAATACTGTGTAATGCACCTGGGCTTGAAGTCTTGAAGTAATAGTGCAACTATCAGTAATAAAAACTATTATTTATTTTATTGTTATTTATTTATTAGTTTAAATATTATGCAGTTTAATGATGATAAAGTTGTTTAAAAAAGTCACATTAACATGTCAAGTGGACAGAGATTGTTAACATAACAGAAAGTGTAGTTGGTTTACAAAAAATATTTACTATTTATTCCTTTTCTAAGACATATTCAGTGCAATACAATTTTTGACAAGCACTTCTGGATATTTTACTAAGTCTAAATGCCTCTTTGTATGGTTGAAAATATGTTGTCAAAATTATAGTTTGTTTTTGCAAAATTTGTTCAATAAAAAGGTTCTATATTTTGACTGCATCTGTCATGCAATGTGATACCTTCTCCATTAGTGCCACCCCCTTGAAAACTATCACTTTATGGGGCAATGCAAAACTGTATTAATACTTTTGTGCACATTAAAATGTTTTTTTTTTGTACAATGTACAATACTCTTGACAGTGGAATAGGTTATTCTTAGCCAGTAATTGCAGTGGAAAATGTGGTTAACATCCACTCATGCATGGGGAAAAAAATACCGTCGAATACCGTGAAACCGGGATCATTTAGAAAAATACCGTGATATAGAATTTTGGTCATACCGCCCACCCCTTAAGTTCAAGTGCAAAAACTTTGGTGATAGACAGCTGGTTTCACATTCTATTATGAAATAGCTGGTTGGTATACTGTTTACTGAAAAAGAGGCTTCTGGCTGGAGTATGGTAACTTTATCAAAGCACAGATATAGGGTTCAAATACAAATTTTCATAGCAGAATAAGATATAACCACACTCTAATATTTTGGAAGATCCCTCTGCATTTGGAGGTAGCAGAATCTAATTAGTTCTGATATACAGTAGTTTATAATTTATTTTTGTGCATGAAATGCAAAATTATTTGTCCCTTCAGATATATTTGAGTGTTTCCTAAAGTGTTCCCTTAGGTATTTCAAGTGCTCCTTTGGTCTTTAGGAAAATATCAATTTGTGTAGAAACAAATTTAATAAAGTCTACATCCACTATTATGAAATGGTTTAACCACTTAATGGTGAATGACTTTGGTCCAAGATAATGACTGCATTGCATTTATGAGATTTGGGCCAAGTCCAATGTTTTTATGCAGAATAAATTGTCGATTTGAGAATATCTGTGACACACTGGTGAAAAGAATGAATATTGCTTATTGCCCCAAAGAAAGCTAAGATTAAACTCCTCAAAGTCCTGTAAGAATACTTCTGTTTTTTTGTTTCATTAAGCTGAATAAGCTTGTTAAGAAAATAACTAGATAATCCTTCAGGTCAGACCCTAGAAGAAGGGCATTTCCTGGTTTCCTTCCTGTATCATTACAATGAGGACTCAGGTTGTTGCATTTCAATAGAAACATACATTTTAACTTATTAAAACATCTAATTGTTTTGTTTTTCAGTCACTCCTCAGCATTCACTACTCTAAAGAGTATCTCAAATATAAAATAGCGCAAGTGATTGCTCTGTTAAAGGAAAAAAAAAGATTTGCAAAACCTTCTATCATTGCATTTTTCCTAGTTGTAGGACAGAAAGCTACTTGACCTTGTAAGACTCTATACAGTGCTCATAACTCCTCTCTTAATTTTAAAGGTTGTGTCTTACTTTTCAGTTTTGATTTCTTTCTACCTATCCCAGCTATCCCTCTCTCACTATTCATTTTTAATCAATGTCACTTTCTCAACAACTTTAGAATGCTGATCATGTGTTGGCCTTGGTTTTATGAATTTTGGCTTGAATATGGTGATTTGCTTTTGTCAGTCACTGGTTCTCTGCAACAAAAGAAGTTAATAAGGAGGACCTCTTCTGTTTCTTGCTGTTCCATTCTCATTTGAATTAACTGGCTGAAGAATGCCAACAATACAAAGTTCCATACCGGATCGGTCGAGCCCTGGGTTAACAACGACCGCAACCAGTAATAATAATAATTAATAATAATTTTTTGCATTTATATAGCGCTTTTCTCACTACTCAAAGTGCTTAGCAATTGCAGGTTAAGGGCCTTGCTTAAGGGCCAACAGAGCAGAGTCCATATTGGCATTTACGGGATTCGAACCGGCAACTTCCGATTGCCAGTGCAGCTCCCTAGCCTCAGAGCCACCACCAGGGTTTTGGCGGAAATTGGGCTCTGTTGGCAGGGCGGAGAGAGGAGAAGAAGAGGGGGAGACGTGACTGGAGGTAGGAGGAGAGCAGGAAAGTAAAGAGAGTGGAACTGAGGGTAGGAACTTTGAATGTTGGCAGTATGACTGGTAAGGGGAGAGAGTTAGCAGATATGATGGAGAGAAGGAAGGTTGATATATTGTGCGTGCAAGAGACAAAATGGAAGGGGAGTAAGGCCAAGTGGATTGGATGTGAATTCAAATTGTTTTATCATGGTGTGGATGGGAGGAGAAATGGGGTAGGAGTTATTCTGAAGGAACAGTATGTCAACAGTGTTCTGGAGGTGACAAAAGTGTCAGACAGAGTGATGATTATGAAGCTGGAAATTGGAGGTGTGATGATGAATGTTGTTAGTGCATATGCACCGCAAGTTGGGTGTGCAATGGGGGAGAAAGAAGATTTTTGGAGTGAGTTGGATGAAGTGATGAACAGTGTACCCAAGGGACAGAAAGTGGTGATTGGAGCGGATTTCAATGGGAATGTTGGTGAAGGTAACAGTGCAGACGAGGAGGTCATGGGTAGGTATGGTGTCTAGGAGCGGAATGAAGAAGGTCAGAGGATAGTGGATTTTGCCAAAAGGATGGACATGGCTGTGGTGAATACGTATTTTAAGAAGAGGGAGGAACATAGGGTTACGTACAAAAGTGGAGAAAGATGCACACAGGTAGATTACATTCTATGCAGAAGAGTCAATCTGAAGGAGATTGAAGACTGCAAAGTGGTGGCAGGGGAAAGTGTAGTTAAGCAGCACAGGATGGTGATCTGTAGGATGATGTTGGGAGATCAAGAAGAGGAAGAGAGTGAAGGCAGAGCCAAGGATCAAATGGTGGAAGTTGAAAAAGGAAGACTGCAAGGTTGAGTTTAGGGAGGAGGTGAGACAGGCACTGGGTGGCAGTGAAGAGTTACCAGACAGCTGGGAAACTATAGCAGATGTAGTAAGGGTTAACAGCAAGAAGGGTGCTTGGCGTGACATCTGGAAAGAGGAAGGAGGAAAAGGAAACCTGGTGGTGGAATGAGGAAATACAGGAGAATATACAGAGGAAGAGGATGGCAAAGAAGAAGTGGGATAGTCAGAGAGATGCAGAAAGTAGACAAGAGTTCAATGAGATAAGGTGCAAGGTGAAGAGAGAGGTGGCGAAGGCTAAAGAAAAGGCGTATGATGAGTTGTATGAGAGGCTGGACACTAAAGAGGGAGAAAATGACCTGTACTGATTGGCTTGACAGAGGGACTGAGCTGGGAAAGATGTGCAGCAGGTTAGGGTGATAAAGGATAAAGATGGAAACATACTCACAAGCAAGGAGAGTGTGTTGAGCAGATGGAAAGAGTACTTTGAGAGGCTGATGAATGAAGAGAACGAGAGAGAGAAGAGGTTGGATGATGTGGAGATAGTGAATCAGGAAGTGCAACAGATTAGCAAGGAGGAAGTAAGGACAGCTATGAAGAGGATGAAAAATGGAAAGGCCGTTGGCCCAGATGACATACCTATGGAAGCATGGAGGTGTTTAGGAGAGATGGCAGTGGAGTTTTTAACCAGATTTTATAATGGAATCTTGGAAAGTGAGATAATGCCTGAGAAGTGGAGAAGAAGTGTACTGGTGCCGATATTTAAGAATAAGGGGGATGTTCAGGACTGCAGTAACTACAGGGGAATAAAACTGATGAGCCACAGCATGAAGTTATGGGAAAGAGTAGTGGAAGCTAGCTTCAGAAGTGAGATGATGATTAGTGAGCAGCAGTATGGCTTCATGCCAAGAAAGAGCACCACAGATGCAATGTTTGCTCTGAGGATGCTGATGGAGAAGTTTAGAGAAGGCCAGAACTAGTTGCATTGCGTCTTTGTTGACCTGGAGAAAGCATATGACAGGGTGTCATGAGAGGAGCTGTGGTATTGTATGAGGAAGTCGGGAGTGACAGAGAAGTATGTAAGAGTTGTACAGGATATGTACAAGGGAAGTGTGAGAGTGGTGAGGTCTGCGGTAGGAGTGACGGATGCATTCAAGTTGGAGGTGGGATTACATCAGGGATTGGCTCTGACCCTTTCTTATTTGAAATAGTGATGGACAGGTTGACAGACGTGATTAGACAGGAGTCCCCATGGACTATGATGTTTGCTGATGACATTGTGATCTGTAGCGATAGTAGGGAGCAGGTTGAGGAGACCCTGGAGAGGTGGAGATATGCTCTAGAGAGAAGAGGAATGAAGGTCAGTAGGAACAAGACAGAATACATGTGTGTAAATGAGAGGGAGGTCAGTGGAATGGTGAGGATGCAGGGAGTAGAGTTGGCGAAGGTGGATGAGTTTAAATACTTGGGATCAACAGTACTGAGTAATGGGGATTGTGGAATATATGTGAAAAAGAGAGTGCAGGCAGGGTGGAATGGGTGGAGAAGAGTGTCAGGAGTAATTTGTGACAGACGGTTATCAGCAAAAGTGAAAGGGAAGGTCTACAGGACGGTAGTGAGACCAGCTATGTTATATGGGTTGGAGACGGTGGCTCTGACCAGAAAGCAGGAGACACAGCTGGAAGTGGCAGAGTTAAAGATTCTAAGATTTGCACTGGGTGTGACGAGGATGGATAGGATTAGAAATGAGTACTTTAGAGGGTCAGCTCAAGTTGGACGGTTGGGAGACAAAGTCAGAGAGGCGAGATTGCGTTGGTTTGGACATGTGCAGAGGAGAGATGCTGGGTATATTGGGAGAAGGATGCTAAGGATAGAGCTGCTAGGGAAGAGGAAAACAGGAAGAGGAATGCCAACAATGAGTGCAGGGTTGAAAACAACCTTGTACAGATCACAGGACAGAACCATATACTCAAACCAGTTAAGGTTGGTGTACCTTAGGAATTTCTTCAAGGGAGAAACATGCTGGAACTCACGTCTCCTAAACAAATAATTTTTTGACAAAAAATAGAATATACCTCTGTAATCAGTTAAAAAGTAGTATTTAGGTGAACTTTAAGTTGTGTTTTACTTTCTTGTAAAGTCTGCATGTTCACGCATAACACGTGACTTTAAATTGAACAAACAACAGAACAGCTGAGACATTAATTAAATTAAATATATACATAGACATACAAATTGGGAATAGATACTTTTATTGGCTAAGATGTGCTTCAGGATAATCTATTAGTCACTAATTCAAATGATAATTTGTCTGTAAGTTGAAATGTGTCCATCATATCATATATCAATGCAAAAATTTAACATTTTAAACAAAACATAATCTTACATTCTTCCAAAAGATATACTGTATGCTGATTTTACCAAATGCTCAAAATCCTGGCAAGAAAAGCAAAAAAGCCTATAATACATATACAAAGTCTTTAACAAATTAAGTTTTATTGAACAAACCACAAAGTAAATGTCTTTACGTTTGAAAATTTCTTTGGAGAGGTGCTTTCCATAATGCTCCTTGTGCTATTTTCATCAAGTTATTATGAGCTAAAAAGATTATCATTAAAATGGAAAATGTTTTTGGATCCCTTCATCCTTTCAATCGGGGTCTTTACCTATATTTTTTTAATATATAAATTAATAACAAATCTTAATTTATTTTCATTAGTTTCAGAAATAAAATAAAATTTAGTCCATATATTTAATACAGATATCCTAACCAAAGTGAAGCAAACAAAACCAGCTATAATGACTTCCTCTTCTGCTTAAACAAAGCAGTGTGATTTTACTTGTAGGTGGTGGGTGCCAGGATAGGCTCTAACCACGGCAACCTAGAATGGATTATGTAGGGGGGATGGATGGATACATTTTAAAGAAAACAAATAGTAATCATGAGCTGCATAGATGAGTCTTATCAAAAATGATTCTTATTGTGCAAATTTACCTCCTGAAAAAATGTGTCTTTACATCAGTTTTTCCATTGACTGAAATTAGTGAAGTAAAATGTTTCCTGAAAAGATGTTTGTTGGAGGTTTTACAGCAATGTAGGGAAACCATCAGACTGAGCTTCACACTAAACCTAAAAAAGAAAAATGCAGGATTCAAACAATGATCAGAATTCCTTGTGGTAAATTTTTCTTCATCAGTATTTACCCACTAGGCAGAAGCATGCTGGCTGGCACATTTCCAGGTCTAAGGGAAGTCTGGAGGGTCCCTGTACCCTCCCATCACAATCTATAAAATAATATGCTGTATGTTTTTATAAATACTGTGCTCTCAAGTCTGTGTTATTTTTTCAGCGCATACCTATTCACCAGAATACAGTAGTATCCATCTGTTTTGCCATTATGACTTTAGTTATTTTGAGACTAGCACATTTACCGCCTCCACCATTTCTAGCATGGTTTCTTTGTTATTCTTTTCAAATCATTGTTCAGTGATTGGTACTTCCTTTGGCTTTCTGTGGAGTTTAGTCTCTTTGCTTCCCTTCCATTTTTGAGTGACCATTTCCTCCATTATCCCCTGTTTCGTGATTTTGATTTTTTTATTATCTTCCCCCATTGTATCCTTTGGCTTTCTAATTTCTGTCTGTGGTGCATTCATTTGGGGTTCCCTTTTTAAGAACTCTTAAAGTAATATTTTGTTTATTTACCACCTCCTAATTTCCTTCAGCCTCTGTTTGCTTACATGAGTACTAAGGTAAATTTGGTGTGATATTAGCTCTAAGTAGTTCCACTTTATTTACCCGTTTCTGCATTTCATAGAAAATTTAAATAACAATATATATTTATATTTGTCAGTCATTCTGGGTATTTGCATTTTATCCACTTACTTAAGTCACTCCTCAATTAATTGTTGATGTAGTTCCTGTCATGTCAGATATCATCAATTAATAATTTACTTTTACAATACAGCACAGTTAATGGAAGAAAGACAATCTACCCATTTAGAACACAATAGGTTAAGCAGTTTGTTTAAGGCTGTAATATTGTAAACTGAACTTGAAGTGGGACCTGAAAATTAGTACTCATTTGTTCTCTTAATTCCATCTACTGGGAATCTGGGAAATTGTACGGCACCTTTCATACTGAATACCTTTTTTATATGCTTTACATTTGCAATTATTTTTAATACTTATTTTTCAATTTGAACACAGGCAGGGAAAATGACTTCTTTACCCTTGGATTTGGTGGAGTAGTTGTAAAGTTTAATGTTGTGTTTTGGAGTAAATATTTTTAGCCATTAATATATACAGTACCAACTTTTATATTTAATGCAATGTGAATGCATGAATCCAAATATGTGTTTATATGATATTCTCCTCACTCACTTAGGTGTCTATTAATTATAGTTTTTGTATTACTATTATTTAGGCATTTTTTTAATAAAACAGTATAATTGTTGTTATACTTGTTACTTAGAAAGTCACTTAATTATAGGTGAATTGCATGGCAAAGAGATGTAAATGTGAAATACAGGAGGAAATGTCATTACGCTGATGTGCTTTAATAAGGAGATTAAGTTATTTTCTCAAGATCAAAGAGAATGTCAAAGGGACAGATTTGTCCTGCAGACTTATATAGTGCAGTTCTGTTGCTTGGCCAGTAGGGCACTCAGTCTGCCAACCACATTTTGAAAGTTTCTGAATTTTATAGCCTCACAGGTGAAGAAGGCATAAAAATATCGAAATGAAACAGGAGAGGAAGAAAGAATAAATATACTTGAATAAACATACTGAAGTCAAAAACAGATGACTGAAAGTACCAAAATAACAAAAACGAAATACATTACCTAAAAACCAGTGATAAAAAAATGTGTGAGCGTGAAAATCCTTTTTATTCATAGCACACTTCAAAATACTGTTTGTTGAATCTAAAATCTTGAATGCCAGATGGTATAAACCTCCATCTTAAATACTCTCTGGAAGGTGACATTACAAGGCACGTTGTGGTGGGTCCCGTGGTGGCAACTGAGTCCTTCTACTAACCACAGAGCAGACAAAATGGCAGTAATGCAGTAAAGCAAAAGGGCAACAAAAATATAAATTGACATACTGTTAAATGTTTATAAAATGTGATAAATTAAGCAAAACTCACCTAGGATGTAAAAAAATGAAAACTATGACACTGAAATCTTTAAATCATAAATGCCATGTGCTGTAAGCTTGGTGGATACAGTATTTTCACAAATTGATTTTTAATGACTTCTACTCATGACAGGTGTAATTTAAAAAGTTTAGGAAAAAAGAGAACTTTGTTAAATTATGAACAAATTTGCATTATTAAAATTCTATTTAAGTCATTTACAAAGATTTAATGAAACAATGATGTAAAATTTAATATATGCATACATCTATACATATATATATATATATATATATATATATACAGATTTGAATGTGTAAAGTGGAATTAAACTACAGGGTGAGTCACAATTATGTTAACACTAATGGTACTGCTATGTATATACTTATATACAATTTTGTGGACAATTTATGTGCCACATTTGATACATGTGTTGAACATGATGGTGAATGGGTTGAGACATTCATGTAAATCATCTTGCACATATAAAGTATGTTTTGTGAATAAATTGTTTCCGCCATTCAAATGTTAACATAATTTTGATTCAACCTGTATATATAAATATCATGAATATTAGAATGATCAATAGTAATGCAGATATTTCAGCAATGAATAAATTAAAACTGTTCAACATTGTTGCAATATGCTGTCTAACATTCAGACACGGTACTCTACTGTACCACTTGTGTTTCTTAGCAATGCTTTCTCAAAAGTCCCTTTCTACACGTTACTGCAACTGTGCTAAATACTGGGGTGTTTCAGCCATATTTTGGATCTGTTGGAGCAAATTTCATACTTTTGGAAATAGCTAGTTAGCTATTTATATATTCAACATATTACAAAAGTGCTAGTTTGTTTTAATAAATTATTATTGGCTATCCTGTTATTTTAATGTCTTTGAGGGAGTCTCAAGTCTTGCATATTTTTCACTGTACACCTAATAAAAATGTCTAAGCATAAAATAAATGGGGCTTCCTATTTCATTTCTTTATTCTTTATTGTTCTGGATGAATGGAATATTCAACATAAGAACAAAAATAACAGATCTGATTGTGACACAGTTATCCAATTTTTGTGTAACTATACATGATTTATTTTTTTTTGGAAATGCTTTTAACCTGAGTGGTTGCTGTACCATGTGACCTATTACTTCCCAAAAGACACGCTTTGTTAACAAAGAGTTCAATTGTTAACTTGATCTACACTTAAGCTGTTAGGACAGGCAACTTAACAAAAGTGTATTATCATTTTATTACATTCACATATTTACCACATAATGTAGCAAAACTGATGAAGCGTGATTCATGTTTCCTCAAGTATTACTTAAACCTATAGGTAATCTATAGGTAGGTTATGTCACACATGACAGCAAAGTGAACCTGAGATTGAATTGTAGCCTAATCACTGTCTGACTGCAGTCTGTGCGATTTCCTGGTATATACTTCTTGATACATCCCAAACTTGTGCCTGTTAGATTATATTCTCAGGTTAGAAAGAGTGCATGTGGGTGTTCCACGATGGAATTATGTCTTGCCATCATTATTTCTTTGCTCTGGTGCTCTGGAATATGCAGATCTCTGTTACAGATTTTTCATCAGTTTATTATAGAAAGTGTACTTTTCTATATGGCAGTCTTCTGAAGTAGCAGCACTTCTTTCTTTACTCAGTAAACTGGTAAGAAAATTTTTTGCTAACCTGATGGTCAGTCTCAACTCACTGAAGGCAGAAGATGAAAGAAGTATGCTTAATAAGCTTACAGGCCATCATAGATATTGGCACTCAGCCTCTGTATACCATTCTGACTAGACAAAGCAAAACCTTCAGCAGCATACAGATACAAGAGCATTTCCAAAGACGCTCTATATGACGGCAACAACCGTTACACTTTTATGGAAGTTTCCCTACTATCGGGTTGTAACTATTATTTTTACTCTGGGAAAGAAAGGTATCACGTTGTTTATACCTTACTTTTTATTAACCTGTTCTAGAGTTGTTTCATTTGTATTCAACAAAGTTTCAATCATAATATTATTAAAAGCAGGACAGGTGACAACATCCCATATCTCTGCAAAAGAATAATGGAAAAATATTTGAATAGAAAGATTTTAGATCCATGGTTGTTTACAAGAAAGAAAGACAAAATAATTTAGAAAAGCAAAATGCATTAAATATACACACAACATATGAACATCTAAAACAGCTGCTCGAAGTCTCAATTCTGGGAAGACTGAAGTGGTTGCAGAAGATTTTGGCTTGAAATAAGTGATTTCTAAATTAGAAATCAATTTTTTACATAAACTCTCTGACTTGTCAGTGCTGTCTTCCTACATTGTTAAACATTTCTAATAATAAATATTTTGTTCACCTGAAATTAGTATTTTTGTTCCTTCTCTTTTCTCTTGTATTTTTTCCCAATGTATTTCTATTTTTTTTTAAATCAATGGATACTTTATGATGACCCACATGCAAAATATCACCAATGTAAATGGTGAGCTGGTGGTTTCCCTGATACTTGTTTTTATTGTTAACTAGCAACTAGTTGTAAAAATAAGTGCTTCTTTTTCTGATTAATTGGTGTCCTAACTAGGGTTGGTTCCTGCTTTGCTTCCAGTACTTCTAGGATAGAGTTCAGTCCCAGCTGCCCTGAAGTACCATGCTATACCATACTGTACCATTTTCAAAACCTGCTTAATGCAGAGCAGGGTTGCGGGGGCTGAAGCCTATGCCAACAAGGATAAGGCACAAGGCAGGAACAATGCCTGGACAGAGTGCCAGCCCATTGCAGGGTGAACACACTCACTCACAAGTACACACTGTGACCATACACACACGAGGGCTAACTTACCATTGTCAATCCACCTAACCTGCATGTCTTTAAACTGTGGAGGAAACCCACACAGACACATTAAGAACATACTAACTCCATGCAATGAAGATATGGGATACAAACCAAGGTCTCCTTGCTCTGAGGCAGCATTGCTAAGAATGCACTACTGTGCCACCCACCTTGAAGTAGATTATACATACTTAATAACAGTTGGATACATTAAGCTTAACAAACAAGAGAACTAAAATTAAGCCCTAAACTGTGTTACCAGCAAAAAAATGGCTTACAGTTACACAAATATCTGGAATGAAAACTTTTAGCCACTGCAGCCTTCCAGGACCAAGATTTAAGACCTGTCTTGTAAAAAGATAGCAATGGATGTCTACCCTAAAACCTGAAAAGCTGGGGGTTTTGTTAGAGCTTTACTGTTGAACAACAACACTGAAGTGGATCTGTATAGAACAATGATGTATTCATGCTTGCAGATGTGGTGCATATCACTTGTATAAAGGGCAATGGAAATGTTGCTTGCAAATGTTTACTCAATATGTGCATGCCTAAAGGCACTGGAAGAAAAGCAATTTGCAATTATGCCTGTTATAACCAAACATTTCAAAAAGCTTTTATGTTATGTGTTTGGAAACCCAAACATTTAACAGATGTGCATAGGCATTGATGAGAGCAAGCAAAACTGACAATGCTTTAATTTACCTGGTGTTATGTATTTAAAATGTTACTTGCAGTTAAAGAACACCAAAAGGTTAAAATACTTGAGATTCAAATTCATACTTTACACATCATTTTTCAGAATTACTCGTTTTATACAAAATGTATCCCTCCGCTGTAGCAGAAAAATCTTGATCTGGAAGAAACAGCTTTGAAGACTAGATGGAAGTTTATGAAATTAATTAAACAGATGTTGTCATCTTGCATAGATTAAGCTCTTCATTGTATGTTGTTAAACTACAGTATTAGCCAAGATTACATGAGCGCAGAGGATAGCTTTTTTTATCATATTCCTTTAATGGCTTTGTATTTGTTTTAAAATGTGTTTTATGAAAACCTACTAATGATATCAGTCTTTCCACAGCAACAACTGGTAATAGCAGAAAACATACTTGAATTTTCTATACCTATTTATTTCAACTGTAGGTTTGGAAAGCTGGACACTGTCCTGGTTAACAAAAGGGAACAATGGAAAGTCGAGCTCTGAATGGGGCACAGCTATCATGATGGACACAGATAAACACACATGTAGGTCAATATTAGGCTGCAAATTGGCCAAAAATGAACATCTTTGATGTGTGTATAAAAAGTGGATTTTCTGGAGAAACCCGTCACAATCGAAGGCGAAAACTGAAAATACAGCAACGGAGGAACTTTTCTTTGAAATGTATGATTGATTGCGATCCTGTTTTGCAGATAAACTGAAAACGATTTTATTATTAACATGAAAAAGTCGTGGATTTTATTAATCTTCAAATGTAATGATTATAAAAGGAGTGCTATTATGGATCTTATGTGCAGTGCTGGTTGTACCCGCTACGTGCGATTTGTTCCTGTTATTGGTGTTATTTAGTATTTCCTACCAAAATACCCGCTATCTGCGATTTGTTCCTTTTATTGGTGTTATTTGGTTTTTCCTACCAAAACAAACTTTGTCAAACATTTTTTGTGCAAATTCTCATAGACATGCTGGAATTCCAACCAATCGTATCACCATAGCTAGCCGCACAATAATGGTGCGCAGCAGGCAGCTTTGAAAATAAAAGCGCCACTGAAATAGATTTTTGAGATGGAAAGGGTTTTACTATTGTTAAACATGCTGCCTTTTCAAAATGGTTAATGGTTGCTTTATACTTAGTTAATACATAATAAAAGATTATAAATTAAGGAAAAGCATTTAATTAAAAAACATACAGCGTGTGGTTGACGAGTAAAGAGCTGCACTTGTTTCTTTTAAATTAACGGAAAACAATTGTAAATCGTACGCATTTCTAACCAACATATGTCAGATGACAATTAAACAGGAGAAACATTCTCGTCCAGACTGCAACCATCTAGTCTGCAATTACCTTTACGAGTGCATGGTTAAAGTGTGAAGCCGTCGGTACTCCGCTCCAAGGGTTGAGTTCATTTACATTTGGACTGCGAACTGCAGTTATGTTAAGTCTGTCCAACGGGCTACTCCGCCCATTATTTACTCAACGCACCACCCCCACCTCTCGCACCCTCCCCCTGCTGCCTCCAGAGGAGCGTTACAGTAGAGGAACGTAGGAAAGCCTGGAAGTTGCAAATGCGTCTCAGCGTATGATTTATTTCTTGCTTACTAAGCACAATCAGAATTTCAAGTCGAAAGTGAAGGATATACGAAGAATGAATATATCGATTTTATTTCATGGCAGAAGAGGATAATGGTGCAGGCACATCTGGCAGAGAAAAGTAGCTCGCCAACTTTTCTTGCAGAAGGCAGAATCTATCGAGCAAAAATGTGGAAAGATGAATATGATATGCTTTTTAACGGCCTCCTCGAGCTGCTGTGAGTATCCTGGCTCATTTGGTCTTAAACATTTTAAATTAAACAGACGATCATAATCCTCTCCCATTCATGTTTCCTGTAGAGCGCTGCTCGGATTTGGGTGGATCAGTCTTGAATTTCAAGTAATCCAGCACTGTATTATAATGTAGAAAGGAAGTGCCGGGTTGTTGTTGAAACGAAAAGAGAAAACAGCCTTCAGTAAAAGTACCGTACCATGCTGAGCTTCGGTTAGGGAAAACTGCCCGGGCTTTTAAACACCCAAGTTGTAGCCCGTATTTTAAGAGTGTGCTGTTGAGGGTCATTCATAGTGAACTGATAACAATGCTAATGGAAGCAAATGTGTAAATAAACAACGATCTGAGTAAATAAACACATTCATAAGCACTACTTTTACGCAGCAGGTAGCCGGTGACCCCAGTCTGGTGTTAAACTATTGTTCGCATGTTTTTCTAAGAAATTCATTCCCCGAAGAGTCTGAGGAAGCGTCTTTAACTCAACTTGACTCGATATGCCAGTATAGGTGTGTGCCATCAGTGCGACAGTAAGGACCTGGCATTCCATCCAGGGTCGGCGCCAGCATAGCGCTATATGCTGCGATTGATTCTAGGTTCGCGTTTCATTTTTAGGTTTAAAACAAACGAATACAAACTTGTTAAATATCAGTCACGAATTACCTTCCGTAAGGCATTTCGTACACTGTACTTTATGTGGGATAATTTCCGAGATAGGATTTACCAACCTTTTTCTTTCATAAACAATGGTATTTTCCTTTTTCTAAATTAAATTTTCAGGGTACCTTTATTAGTGTTTATATGAGGGAATCAGGATTGATATCTACCTTTCCTTTGTAGTATTAATGCAATATACAAACATACTCAAACCTCCTAATCCAGGTCAGCACAGTTCGCAAGACAGGAATTAGCCCTACACAGGGCGCCTGGCCGTCACCGAGCTCATCTGAGGGCCAAGTGCAAATCGCCAACTAATGTCAGAAACAGGCGAGTCTTGGGCGATTGGCAAGAGAAAGCCACGTAGGCACGTGGGGAACGTGCAAAAGCCACACACAGACAACAGTCGGCCGCGGTATGGTATTTGGTCATCATTATTCTTATGTATTCATGTGGCTTTCATTGTTTATTACTATTTACTTTGACATCTTGTAAAGACTTTTGATTCAAACACAGGACGATGGATCCGTGAAGCCGCATTTTCTATCGTTCCCCAAATAATGAAATTTGCAAGCATTCCATTGCAGATTATAAAAATCTTGATGTTTGGAGTCCCTTTGATGAATACGTTTGTATTAAAGTTTAAAGGCGTTTACAGTTTTTGAAGGAGCTTGGTGCATTTTTTCAGACTCTTTAAACTTCTGTTGATGTTTTCTGTGACAGAAATCTATACAATTTAAAAAGGTATTGTTTTTCTTTTCTTTCGCTGGCAGCCTGTTAGTTCACAATGTAGTATTTGCTCTATGTCCTCATTATCTTTATGTTGTCCTCAGTTCAGTTTTTCAGATTATGTTTCCAATCTATACAGAATTTCCTATAAGATGTTAAAACATAAAGCTTACAGCCCTGTAAGTACCACTTCTACAGTCTTTCTTTATATTTTATTTTGTTGCCTTTATATGTTGGTGGTCACTAATCCCATTAATCACAATCACGTTCCTTCCCTGCTGCCCTCTGTTAAAGCTCATTTATGCAGCACAAGTCACATTTGTCATCTGGTTTGTGACCAATGGATTTACCATATTGTTGTTAGACAGAGAGATGGATCTGGGTTTTAATATGTTCTGCGAATATGCATAAGAGTGTTTATGAAAATCACTGATAGTCTGTGGGACATAGGCACAAAAACATAAACTGGTTTCTCTACAGAGATTTTAATCAATATTCTCTACTGCTAGTATATTGGAGTTAGGCAGCTGAAAGAGCCACCTATGTAGTACTATACTATATGAAAGGACTGATGCCTGGGGCTAGTAGAAGACTATGCTGTATGGTCTCTGTAGGCAAACCCCCATGGCCTCACTGTCAGCAAAGTGACTTCACAGTAGTTAATGCATAAAAGGAACATTACAGAATTCTACGACTAGAATTTGGTGGTTATTGTGAATACAGGTAATGTGATCATGAGCCAGATAACAGAAAATGGGAGTACTTTTTGGAAAACAGAGAACATGTTGCATTTTATGGTGTCAGGAAATGAAGTCTTTTGTAAGCAGTATAAGTGAGGAAGAAATTCTTTAATTTACTTAGTTCTAATACGTACTTTGTGTAAATGTATTTGTGGTTACCCTACCTACCTGCTTACCTGAATGTGGTGAGACTATTACATTTTCATCAGCTTGCATGCAGAAAGAAAAGAAAATATCCAATCTTTGACAGAAAAATTAGAAAACTGTCAGAAAGAGAGAGACATGTTACCTGTCCTTTTTGAAGGTAGCTGATCAAGCATAAAGTAAATGCTAGAATATATTTATTTTATGTATTGAATATGATTTACACCTTGTATAATTAGCACTCTGTGCACAGAACATTTAAGTCTGCATTATTTTAAACCAAGCTGTGAATGGGAATTAGATTAATGCCACCTTTATGTAAAAAAATGTTCAAATGTTTAATTATTTTTTCAAACAGTGCTTCTGTTTCTCCTTATTTATGCCTTTGGCCCATTCATTTGAAATGTCTTCATTGTTGAACTGGACACGTGATGTAATTTACCAGCAGTTCTTATAGAGAGGTGAATTATGTTGTAGTGGTTCTTTTGAGGACTCAAGCAGTATTTTCATTCTGATTCATAGATAATTGAATTCCATTGTGTGTGTATGAGGTATGCAAACATAGATAATCTCTTAAATCTTCAAAAGATGTCACCATTTTTGTAACTCTATATGCTTGTTTCCACAGTTAAAAGAAAAACTTAATGGTTTCGTAGCTTGGGTTAGATAATTGCTGAGCTTTGACATAGCTGCAGTATCATAGAACTCTACTCAATACATAATCATCAGTTTCATTTGCAGTATAACAAGAAAGCAGATCTACTGCATTAAAGATTTAGTGCATAGTAAAGTGAAATGCAAAGTAATTATTAAGTGTGCTACATAGTAAAAAATACGGTTGGAGCTATTTTAGATTGACACAACTATTGGTGACACTTTCAGCTATAGGCTGTAAGATTACTGCTGCAATTATGTTTTATTGTTTCTCTGAAGTTAGCAATTACCTGAACTGTACACATCTCAAATGGTTATCCATCCATCCATTTTCCAACCCGCTGAATCCGAACACAGGGTCACGGTGGTCTGCTGGAGCCAATCCCAGCCAACACAGGGCACAAGGCAGGAACCAGTCCCAGGCAGGGTGTCAACCCACCGCAGGACACACACAAACACACCCACACACCAAGCACACACAAGGGCCAATTTAGAATCACCAATCCACCTAACCTGCATGTCTTTGGACTGTGGGAGGAAACCAGAGTGCCCGGAGGAAACCTACGCAGACACGGGGAGAACATGCAAACTCCACACAGGGAGGACCCGGGAAGCGAACCCAGGTACCCAGATCTCCCAACTGCGAGGTAGCAGCGCTACCCACTGCGCCACCGTGCCACCTCAAATGGTTATATTATTTATAATTTGCAGTTTTTTAAAATATTAACATTCAGTAGATATCACAAGTATACACACCCTTGCTGAAAATGTCAGCCTTAACGTGTAGGCTGAAATTAAAGCAAATTATGTAAAAGCTTTCTTTACAAGATCTGAAAAAAAAATATATAAAATACACAAATAAAACATGTAATGCATTGGTTGGTTGCCTAAAGTGTGTGCACTGTTTAACTAATACATTAAGGAATCACCTTTTCCTTCAGTTTGGATCATCTCTATCAATATAGGCTATCTGGATTTTTGCCTTTAATCCCACTTTTCTTTGCAGAAGAGTTCAGACTCTTTCAGATTATAAGGAGATCTCTTGTACCCAGCAAAAATTCATAAGTTAGAAGTCCATTCAGGCACTAAGGAGGTCTGGGACATTGGTGTTATTTTTTAAGCCATTCTTTAATGTAGTTAACTTTGTGCTTCAGATTGCTCTAATACTGAAAAGTGGAATTGTTCTTTAACTTCTTCAGCTTTCTGCAATAGATTAGGGCAGCAGGTTTCTACAGATTGTATGCCAAAATATCTTGATTTTTGGAGCTAGTGATTCTTTCCACTATTCTGGCCAAAAGCTCTCATTTCCACTGTGGAAAAGAGGCCGAATAGCATGATGCTGCTACCTGCACACTTGACTAGAAACTATATTCTTTAGGAGATGAGCTGTGTTGGCTTTGTGTTGAGCATATTTTTCAAATTAAATTAAAAGAGTTTAAAGCCGTTTTCATCTATTCATAAGAGAGTGTGTTTGGGAATGGGTGTTCTTGGAAACTTTATATGGACTTTTGTCTTGTCACTCAGATATGTGGAAAATATGTAAAATTCTTATAATATGTAGAGAATAACTGGTTACTGCCATAAATTCCTGCAGTTGCTTATGACCCTTTTTCTTGTTCAATAACAAATTTTAAAGGAACAATCTGATCTTTACAATGTCTGGTAGTGTTATATTTCCTTCCTTTTTTAATGGTATTTGCAATAGATATATGCATCTCTTTTACAGCCTTCTCCTGATTTGTACCTTTCAGCTACAAGACTGCTGAAAACTGTTTTAGCCCATTGTGGACCTTTGTCATCTCTGCACTATGCAACCAAGAAATAATCAGAAATAAGTACAAGAACACCTGATTTTATTTAGGAACAATCAGAATTACTTCAGTTTACATGAGGAAAAGTCAAATTACCATTGTAGATGGATACATATCATCATTATTTTCACTTCCCCTTTTCTGGTATGCTTCATAATGGCAGCAAACTGGCATGGAGAGACCATGCCACCCTATCCCTAATTCAGTGCCTTTCTTCTGAGGAATTCCCCAAATCTCCTGGGCCATTTAAGAGATATAATCCCTTCAGCATATTCTACGTCCAGCCATTGTCTCCAGGGACATCCTTATTGCATGCCCTAAATTACCACAGTTCCTCAACCATATGATGAAGACTGAGTTCAGCATCTCTGCACAAGATTCTCATTTCAGCTGCATATATACTTGTGATCTCAACCTTTTGGTCACAGCACAAAGCTAATGACTATAGATGAAGATCAAAATGAGTTTAGCTTTCACTTTGTAATCATATGCCTGTACAACACCAGTAAAACCGATACTGCAACACCAACTTGTTAGTCAATCTCACAATCATCTCTTCCCTCACTCATGAACAAGACAAAGTATTTGAACTACTCTACTCTTAGGGTAATTATTTCCCCTTCTTTTTTAGGGAAGAAGTCACTATGACATTAGACTTGGAAGTACTCATACTCTTCCCAAGCACATGTCATTCCACTGCACACCTTTCCCATGTGCACTTTGGATCACAGGCTGATGAAAACAGAAGGATTACATCATCTGCAAACAGTGGAGATGCAACTCCTATATCCGAAAGCTCAGTACTCCAAATTCATTTTCTACTACTTCATACTTACTCTGTGAAAATCATGAACAGGAGAATAGATAAGGCAGACCCTTGATGGCATCCAGCTATCATACTGAACACAGTTTCTGCATAGCAGATATACTGTAAAGACAATATAGCACACAACACAAGTCTCAGAACTAGGTTTGTGTGATACTGATTTTACATGTTTTACAATTTGCGTTTAGAGTAAAAAAATATGAATTATTAATTGTTCAGAGGGGAGCTGAAAAACATACCAAATATACCATCTACAACCACTGAGTTGGGAAGCAGTTGAACTTCATTATGTAACATGTTTGTGTGAGTGAAATGAATGTCAGTGGCTTTTAAACTGGCAGGGTAGCCTTCACATTTATAAAACAATTAATTCTGAATAAGTGTTTCTTTTCATTTGCTATATATCATAAAAATGTCTATAAGCCAGTATAACCGAAATAGCATGTATTTCAAAAATTAAGTAGAGTTAATAAGAATGAATATAACAATCATTTGACAAATGAAATAAATAGCATTGCTTTAGCATAATAGATAGACACCTCATTACAAAACAAAAAAGTAAAACAGCTACAACATTTATTTCAATGTCACATTTTCAAACATAAGACATAGTGTTTTGCAATATGTCAAAAAAAGTTACAAGAGTAGAAAAACAAATTAAAAATAGATAAAAATAAGAATAAACAAACACCATAAATAATAGAAAATTATACCAGTAAGTATTAACTTACAATTAATAAACAAGTAATAGAAAAAGTTGAGGACAGAAGAAAAAAAAATTCTGGGGGTGAGACCCTGGATATAAAAAGTAAAATCTTTAGGGGTTCCAGTACCAAAAGACCACCCAGCCCTCATTGGGCATTCTAACTTGCCTGAATGTACTTATGTAGTTATTTTTTTTTTAAGCTTTTCTCTAGGATATTTGATGCAGTAGGTCTCTTTGACTGTTGGAGTATTCGTATCTTCCAGCATCACAGACGGCTATACAGAACTTTGATCAGGTGGTGGTGGCAAAAATACACCACCACAGGAAAAACAGAAAAGAAAGCAGAGAAAAGTAGAGGTTAATAATGGTTGTAAATCAATGAAGAATGCTATTTTTATGCACAAATAATCTGTTAAAAATAAAATTAAAATGTAACAAAGAAAAGGCCAAATTAGAAAAGTGACTTTTTAGAAGTTTGTTTTTTTTTAACGTTTCATGGTCTTAGCCTGGTGTTTCTCTATTAGTAAAGTATTACAGATAAAGCAATACTTATTTGATGTAGACATGCCACAAATGTGAGTCTGTTTTAAATGTTTTTGTAAAGAAAAGAAAAATCTAGCATTTCTGGTTTTAGGAGAGAACAGTAAGGATTATAGTGTTGTCTGTTATAATGATCAGTATTTCAGATTTGGTGCTGATAGCACACACGCACGAGTATTTACATGCAGGTTTAGCCGTGATTGGGAATCACTTCCTTCTTGTGCATTTTTTTAGATTTTCCTTTTTGACGATGCTATGTCTTGCTAAAGCACATCACATGGAAACATAATGTGTTGGCATGCATACCACAATCATTTTAACAAGCCACCTTAAGAAGAAAATAGCTATGTAAGGTAACCGGGGCAGTATGATTGGATGTCATGGCAATGCATACAGTACATACCTATGGATGATTAAATCATCATATCAAACAAACCTACCCAGAACTGTATACTTTTGTAACATCTTTTACATGATGCCATGTAGTACACAGTCATAAGCTTTTCCTAGTCTATAAAGTATATGTAAGCAAGACAGACAAACTACTGTCACTAGTCAAGTATTTGTGCAAGGATAGTGTTTGCCAACTGTTTCACAGTTAGCATTGCTCTTCCAGGACCTGAGGTTCAGTTATAGTCACCATTCTGGACATCCTCAAAGTTTTTGTTACACATTTCTACAATATCCTGAGTTGAGATCTCAACTCACTGTCATGCCTACCTTTCCGGAATGTTCAGATGACTTCTAGAACCTCCCTCAACATCATCTTTAGAGTCACTCTCTATGGCCTCACTCAGTTCCACCCTTGCACAGTAATTTACTTTGCCCACTACTACAACTGTTTTTTTTTCCTGTCAGTATATTTCTGTCAGATCTGGAGATCCTTTTGCCAACATTGCACATAAGGCTTCTTGCTTCAGCCTGACAGGATTAACTAATAGATCCATGAATTTTAGGATAAACTCTTCTGGATTGCAACAGAAGGCGCTGAGCAGGCTCCTGTCAGTCTATCTATCTATCTATCTATCTATCTATCTATCTATCTATCTATCTATCTATCTATCTATCTATCTATCTATCAGACACATCCATTTTGGTGTAGCGTGGTGGCAGAGCCAGGCGGTAAGGCTGGGGTTGAATAGAAATCCCAGCTGACCTCACCTGGAAGCGCTCCGTTTGCTGTGTTCAGAAGTACATCCACGTGGTCAAGGCCAACAAGTCTTCTTTAGCTGGTGCTGTTAACAGACTGCTTCTGAATGTCATTGTAATTCAGACGTTTCAGGTTTGCAGCTTACCACCGGCCATTACCACAGTGTACATCTTTAAACTGGGATGGCTTGAGGTGTTTGACCACATCAATACATTTGGTTTGCACAGTGAACGGGTAGATTGTGGAAGCAGAGTCATGTAGTCAGCTGATATCATCAAGAAGTTTTCCATTTGCAGTGTTTAGAAACAGTTTCTGCATGGCTGAGACAGGGAGTTCTCCTGTTAGCTCAAGCTGAAAAGAGACTGCTTTTGAAGACTGTTGTAATACATTACTGGTTTGCGGCTGGCCATCGGCATTTACAGCAGTTCATATCTGCAAACTGAGATGGCTGGTGGTGTGACTTCACAACAACACATCTTCCATGTCTGTCCAGCAGACATATGCACAACAATTTTCAGTTTTCTCTCTGCAATTTGAAGTAGTTCAAATGGAACAATCTAAAAATCTATGGCACCCATCTGGGAACTCATGAATATTTCTTTATCCACTTAACTTTTGCCCCATGGGACAGCTTCTGAATAGGAATAGGACCACTCTAAAAGTCCAGTTCCAGTTCCATTTTTATGAAAGGAGGTGACAAGACTATATCTAGCTAATATTCTTTAAGCTTCGTGCTTGGGGTTTGGTTCCTTCCCCTCCAGAGAAATCATATTCCATATTTTGAGAGGAAGTCCCCTTTACCATGGTCTAGTACTGGATCCATCCCACTCTTGCCAGTCAACAAATTCCCATTGCACCATTTTTCTTGTGAGTGGTGAGCTGACATGCTGGTTGTACTGAGGATCATTGAGGCGAACAAGCAAGCCATTATACTGGTCATATGAAACAAATTTATTATTTTATATTATTATTAATAATACAATTATTATTGTATTTTTCTTTTAAAATAATTACATAAAAGCTCTTATAACAATTATTTTAAATAGCAGTTAGATATAAAAATTCTGTAATCTATTATCAGAAAAAATTGGAAGACTATTTGTCAGAAAATACTATACTAAATAGCATCTAGCATGTGTTTATGAGGGGAGGATCCTATAAAGCCAATATATTATACCTTTTTAATTGGCAGCTGGAGTAGCGCACAAAAACAAATCATACAACATAATTTACACTTACATACCAAAGATTACTTTTGAAGTTATATGTTATTGGACTTAGAGGTAACTTATAAAACTGGATTTCAAGTTTGATACTTTGGCAGGAGATTAAGAGTCTAGATAAAAAGTGATTTCTCACAGGAGATGAGGACATCAGTGTTGTCCCTCAGGAGTTTGTCCTTGAGCCAGTACTTTTTCCTATTGATATTAATAGAATTGATTACAATATAGATAGTAAAATTAGGAATTTTGCAAATGACCCTTAAATCTTCAACCCCTTAGAAAATGGAGCTTACTGCAGACAAGTATAAAGTACTCCATGCAAGCCAAAGGAATATTAATTAGAAATTAAAGATGAACAATGCTATATTAAAGAAAGAAACATATAAAAGAATTTTATGTTGATGCATTGTTTCATGAGACTGCAAATTGTCAATTAGCTCTGGGAAGCAAAAGGTAACTATGCATTTCTTTAGTATGAACAAAACAAAGACACTCTCACTAAGGATATATCATGAAATTCTAATATAAAAGTAAGTTTATCAATACATTTTACCGTCCTGGGTATGACGTTAATCTGTATCCAGCCCTGCATATAGACCCTCCAACCTGGGGGCTGGTGGCAGAATTGGCATTCCAGCCACCATAAAAAAACTTCACACTGTTCCATTCCTCTTAAACCAGTGTGGTGCTGAGGTGTCACCCATTGCATGGCTGCACTCAGGTCCTAATCTAGGATCTTGAGTTGGTTTGTCATGTGGTGGGTGCGGCTGCGGCAATGCACTGTATCAGTGTGTGCTCCTAACTACATTTTAGCATTGTGCTTTGGGGTGAAGAGCAAAAATGCCCCAATTATTTTCTTGTGCTTTTTACATTTTTATTCTTTTTATGTTGCCTATTAAAGTTAACTTTATTGAAGCAGATGGTATTTTTGCCTTTAGGTTTGACAGATAATTTAAGCAAGTGGTACACTGCCAAAATCAATTTTTTTTATTTTACCAAAGGTCGTCCCCAGTAAGTTTCTGTCAATGTTAATGAATAAGCCGTACACTTCTGAATTGATGCAACTTTAACTTTTGCAAACAGAAAATGACAGAATGTCAAAAAACTAGTTTAGCTTTAGAAGTGGAGCTTTTCTGAAATGGAAGTTTTCTAATTGGGAAACTCTGACTTGTAGTTTCCTTCAGCACAGAAGGTGCACTGTGCAGGTGTATATAAAGTTTAGAAATATCATTACTTTTGAATGTGAGATCAATTTAAGGAAATCAGACTTTTTAAATCTGTTTTCCAGAAGCAGTAGATGAGTGATTTTAATCAGGGCAATAAAATGCAACATATGTTGTCAATGATTAAACCAGAAAGCTTTGGGAAGTTGTTAGTTAGTTGTTAAATTGTAAGTGTAAGTTTTGCTATTTCCAGACTTTGATAAGTTTATTCTGTGTATAACATTTACTTTCATGAAGTTCATTGACATTGATTGCTTGAGTGCCATCATATATTTTCTTGTACCTGCTTTGGTCTAGTAAAGGCCTCTGATGTAGTTTTTTTCCAGTATTGACCTCCAGCTTGTGGCTAAGATTACCCTCTTCATTTTTAGGGAAAGTACTTAGTGCTTGAGCAGACCACCTCCATTAGCCTGTAAAACACATTTTTTTTTTCTGTAAGAAATATTCCTGGATAGAATGGAAACCAGAATACAATTATACTCCAATACAAAAAGGCATAACACTGATTAAGTGAAACTTTACCTTATCCTCATCCTGCATGAAATGCAGTTTTACACTTAAGGTTTATTTATTTATCAAGACAGGACTTTTTAAAATAAAAGTATTAGCTTAACAATTTAAATGTTTGAGGAGGGTAAGAAAAATTCATTTTCAGTACCTCAGTGCCATTTTGTGTGTATCACCTGTTGAACCAATATAGATCTCCTACATGTTCAGACTGTGTGTAGGCTAAATGGATATGTAGCTGTGGTACTTACTGTAAATTAGGCAAGTATCCCATTTCCTGAAAGCTGTACCACTACAACAGAGCTAGGCATTGTAAGCATTTGGGGCCTATCAAGCCAGGTGACCCACACAAACAAAGATGCTCAGCAAAAATAACAACAAAAGGATATTTTATTAACAAAGCAAGGTAGGGTTTGATAAAGGAAAAACACAAAGTAGGAAATTTAAAAGTGAACACAATAATCATCTCTGGGCCTACCTGAACAGATCACAACCAGTTTCACCAGTGGGTGTTCTCCATGTAACATAAGAATTATCATCATTCTCACTTCCAAGCCATTCCTGAAGTACCAGATTCTTCTTTCCCTTCTCCTGGTATGCCCTCTCCTTAAAGCTACCTATGAAACTGTCCAGAAGGTCCAATGGGGACTACCAGATAGGTGGTTCTCCCAAACAGCCATGTAGATGTGGCAGACAATACCCTCAAGTGGTCATGGGAACACTAGTATCAATGAGACTGGAGTCTTTGTTGACCCAAGTCTGTATTGGCATACATAAATATGCTAATATGCTAAACATAAATGGCATTAACAACTCTAGTACTTTCATAGTATAGAAAAGTGATTAAATGTTGTTTGCAATAAAAATACATTTTTTAACAAAGCCTGCTTCCATTCTGAAATTAAATCTGGCAAACTAGTGATAGGTCAAATATTAACTATATACAGTTTTTAAAATTTTACTGGAATTTTTTGAAATGTATAATTTGTTCTTTGCTTTGCTAATTTACATGTTAAAGTTTAAATGGATGATATGTTGTAGTAGTAGTAATGTAGTGTGGTACATATAGTTACACTATGTGTTATACATTTATAATAAATGTATTAATATGCAGTGCTGCCACATTATTATTTTTATTATTATATTCAAGCATGGCTGCTGTCTGTGCTAGATTTGTATAATCTCCCCTTGTCTAGGTGTGTTTCTCCTCATGTATTCCAGTTTTTGTACCATGTTGGTTGACTGACAATTATTAATTGACCAGTTTGACCAACCTTGTGGATATGTGAGATGCAAGTTAGGGTTGTGTGGTTTACTTACCCATACTGGAAGAATACTGAAAAAAAGCTAATTTTAAAACAGTATGGTACCAGTATTTCCTCCCTGCATGGAGTTTGCATGTTCTCCCCGTGTCTGCGTGGGTTTCCTCTGGGTACTCCGGTTTCCTCCCACAGTCCAAAGGCATGCAGGTTAGGTGCATTGGCGATTTTAAATTGTCCCTCATGCGTGCTTGGTGTGTGTGTGTGTGCACCCTGTGGTGGGCTGGTGCCCTGCCCGGGGTTTGTTTCCTGCCTTGTGCCCTGTGTTGGCTGGGATTGGCTCCAGCAGACCCCTGTGACCCTGTAGTTAGGATATAGTGGGTTGGATAATGGATGGATGGATGGGTACCAGTATTTTCAGGTCTGGTATGAAAAGTAAATGTCAGCTTTTCTCTCAATCCACCATTAACATCGCCCCCAACCCCCTTTTCCTTGAGACTCGCTATTGCAGTTGTGGAAAAACTTCAGTTTCATAGACTTCACAAAATGATACTACATGCTTCGATGTGATCTGGACTTCACACTTATTAAAAGGAAGGCAGTACTTATTGTGGTATGATGGCGCGATGCACCGGGGAGGCAATACTAATGTGAGTGAGTAAACACTGCAGTGGACTGGCATACTATTGGTATTGGTTCCTGCATTGCACCAAAAATTCTGAAGATCAATTCTGGGAGTTTTAACCTTGTACTGGACTGAGTGGGTTAAGAAAATTGGAGACTGAAAGTATAGTCTCAGTTGCCAGGACTTACTAAGATAAATCGAAGGATGCAAGCAGTCTTTTTGCCGTACTACTAAGGTTCATGGAGGAAAACCAGATGCCTCTTTTTTTCTTTTCAGGCAACAGAAACAGCTGTTTTTACATTGCAGTGCTTTGAAAATAGATGAACAATTAAAATACAGTGATTTTCTTTGAGATTATTTTGCCTTTTTTGCCATAGTTGCACACTAAAAAATAACTAAATATTCAAGTGTTCCAGAACTATAATATGCAATGTGATGAGTTCAATACATTCACATTAATTCCCTTTTTAGTTTAGTACCACAGCATTTGTGTATTTTTTTAAAGAATATGTGGAACAGAACAAACAGTTTTATGCAGTCATTACTTTGCAAGTGTTTTTTGCTTATTAAAAAGGAGGAATGACTTTGCATGTGAAACTGTGTAGAACTTTTTTCAGATTGACTCTTGCTAAGAAGCATAGGCAACTGGCATTTCAGCATGGAACACATTTATTTTTTATTTTTGTTAATTAAATGTAGCATACTTAATTAATTGAATTTTCCATTCAGAAATAATTCACATTGTCCTTGACAGACAGAGGTGTTGAGTTTATCAGGAATTTGACCTAATTAGACATTTTGACCCTGAAACAGATTACACAGGTTTGAGAATGTAATATTATGACATGTATGAGAATGCAGTATTATGAATTTTATATGAAATAAGTGCTTCTACTAATGTTCTATCTTATTCTGATTAGAATTTTGCACATACATATTATAAATAAGTTGTTTAGAAATACTGACAAAAGAATTATGCCTGTGTACTGTTGATTAGAAGACAATTATGTTTTTGTATTAATAATGTAGAAAATAATTTGTTAAAGGTGCCTTGTAATGATATTTTTGTGCTCATTCAAGTTAAATTTAAATACATCTAGTGTCCTTTCCTGCTTACACGGCACAAGTTCCTGCAAGAGTAGGCCTCATTTCCCTGAAAATCTCATATGGGATAAAGTGGGTTTGGTAAACAGATGGATGGAAGAAATGCTTCTTTATCTGTTTCTTTTGTTTTTATCTTTTAACTCTTAAGTATGAAAGTATTTGATTGAGGCTATTCATTACGCAACAACATGACAGCATGACAGGAAATAAATACCATTGCAGACTGTTAATGTAGTCCATACAATGGCATTACTTAACTTTATGGAACGTGAAAAATGGGTAAGCAGTGTTCTTACCTTGTGGGGAATTCTCAATCAAAACCTTTTGTGTTCTTCTTTTATATTATACTTTCATACAGTTTTTCTCTTTAGAGTTGAATGTGTAACTTTGTTACATCTAAAAGTTACTGTCTTAGCCTCCTCACAATTAGGCTTGATTTGTCCAGTGACTAATACATCACCCAATTAAAATTATATATTAGACAAAATTATCTCAAGTACATCTACCCATCCTAGTATAACGTGAAATTTATATGTTAAAAGAAATCTATGGAGAATTTTAAACTTAAGCCAGTTATGAATATAAGAGAAGTTAGAAGCTGCAACAAACTATATATGAAATATGAAAGACATTCCGTTCATATAAGTAACATGAATAAGGGCAAACATAATTCTGGAGAGTGTTGTGTATTGAATGAATGCTATTGTTCTTTAAGAGAATGAAAATCCACAGCACTGCAATCCCTGCAAATGTCCAAACTGTTTAAGTTAAGATTTAAAGCTTTGTAAAAATTGCCAAAGATCCACATCAGTAAGATATAATCTTGTGCTTCTAGTTTGACATCTGTTTTATTATTATGACATGTCCATTCATGCATATGAGAAGATCGACAGTAGCATTTCAGGATAAAACTGCATTGCTTGAGTTCAACAATCTAATATGCTAGCTTTTCCTTCCTGTGGGAAGTCATATGTCTGAATCGCAGATGGAGGCTAACCTATGGCAGACATGGTGTGAACCTGTTGCATAATTATTAAGTAATTCCTATCAGAAATTACTTTAAACAGACACATGTAAAGTAGACTTGTAAACTGCATCACTGTTTTAAAAACAATACTGTGCTCATTTAGAATTTACTGCTAGAAATGTATGCTAGACATTTATTTTTATTTTTGTCTTTGCCTGAACCATGTCATTTGTATGGATTTCACTTTAATGACAGTTGTAATTTTCTGAAGGGTGCCGATCATATGCAGACAAAACAGTAATTTTCATTTTTACTCTGACTTAGTTTGCCTCCTAATGATACTCATTCATTTACACACTTAGCCAAAAAAAAAAACAAACTCATGCCTTTTTGAATTGAGTAGTTAGATTGTCTATTTACAGTACTTCAATAAATTCTATTGACACACTTTAGTCAAATTAAAATTTAGCTGCAAAGGTCCTATGAGCAAGAAAACTTCCCTCAAATATCAAGAAATGCTTCTGATTCAGTTTAGGATTGAATTACAGACACTCCTTTGCCACGCTTTATAAAGCTTATAATATGGGATCTCAAGATGCTGCTTTTCAGCATCATATTCCTAGATGTATTGTTCCTGTGAAGTTTCCACATTCTCTCTATGTTTTCTCAAAGTTTGCTATAACATCCATCCATTTTACAACATGCTGAATCTGAACACAGGGGTCTGCTGGAGCCAATCCCAGCCAACATAGGGCACAAGGCAGGAACAAATCCCCGGACAGGGCACCAGCCCACCACAGGGCACACACAAACACCCACACACCAAACACACACTAGGGGCAATTTAGGATCACCAATACACCTAACCTGAATGTCTTTGGACTGTGGGAGGAAACTGGAGCACCCGGAGGAGACCCATGCAGACATGGGGAGAACATGCAAACTTCACACAGGGAGGACCCGAGAAGCGAACCCAGGTCTCCTTACTGCGCCACCGTGCCGCCCTTAATTAATCCATTATTTACTAATTAGTGGGTCTGACGCTAAAGTAGTTGCAGCCTTTGATTATTCCGTGTTGTTTACCTGGGTGTCTGTTCTGCTCGTTTTTAATAGTCATTAATAAGATACAATGAGGGGGGGAAACTGCACAGAGAAAGGGCAAAATATAATGAAATCAACAAAAGAGAGTTAAGCATTTAAACCTATAGCAAAAGCAGAAATACTGTATTTCTAAATGTCTTATAAATGTAAAAATCATGCTGCTGTGCTTTTCCAAATGTAGAATAAGAGAAAAAAATACCAGCTAATTATGAATCTGGTTGGAACAAAAACCAGCAGCCACAGTGGGTCCCAAGGACCGAGTTTGGGAAGCACTGGTATATGGAACTTACAATGTATGATTCATATTGTAATCAGGATTTGTTACTGCCTTGTGCCCAGTATTACAGGGATAGGCTGTGGATCTTTGTGACTCTGGATTAAGCATGCTTGAAACAGATAGTATGACTCTTTAAGGAGCAGTATAGCATTTTGGACTGCTCCATTTGTACTACAAGTGCACAGTTTATTTATAAAGCTTCTCAGAATTATTCATGATGATATACTTGAACAAAAACGTCCTTTATATTTTTTAAATGAGTGTATATTCTAATGCAGGGCAACTCAGTTACATCTTGGAGGGCCACAGTGGCTACAGGCTTTCAGTTTAACCAATTTCTTAATTATAACCAATTTATTTACCACTAAAACAATATATTTTTTGGGCTTAGTTTTAATTAACTTTCTTGCAATGATTCCAAACTCTTAATTGCCTATTTTAGTTTTAAACGGCTGCATTTTTAATTGTTGCCTGTTTTCTTAACCAGCTAACAGATAAAAATGACAGAGAAAACCACCAGCTCTCCATCTAATGTGCTTCTATTTAAACCTGTGTATATGCCTCATGAAATATCTAAGTGTTTTGAAATGAATGAGATAGAAGGGAAGAGCGAAGAGGTACAAATCTGTTCTGGACCACAAAATATATGAGTAATATTCTCAGAAAAAGAAAAATCTATAATGTGATAAAGATTTGTCTTAGAAGAATCAAAGCACTAACAAGCTGTATAACTAAACTGCAAGTTATATTGTCTACTAGGCCTGGCTTCTAATTACAAATTTGGTTGGAACAAAAACTTGAAGCCACTGCGGCCCACCAGAACCGTAAATAAGGACCCCTTGTCTAGTGACTTAGGCATTTGAGGTGCTGGTCTTCAAATATTGAGATTTTATAAACTTAAATCTAAGTAAAATTCGATACTTTCCTTAAAATATTTTATCTTTTGATCATTCAAACCCATTTATAATGTAGAAGCTTATTAAATTTAAGACGCTTTTGTTTTTTGAATTAAAACAAGAGTAAAACATGCAAAAACATAGTCGTCTAGTTTTCTCTCTAAACCCTGCCAGCACAGGTTATGAGATCTTTGTCTATTCTTTTCTATTTATGTGTCTTGCCCGATTACACACATATCCACAGTCTTACTCACCTTAAGTTATCCTTTTGTCCACTAGGTTTATGGAGCCCTGGTAAAGAACTGCCATTTATAACTCACTAGGTATCAGGCTTCAGAGAGCTCAATCTAGGCATGACAATAACACAAACATCAACTGCAAAGAAAAAAAAATCTAAATATTTGAGGTTTAAATATGACAGGTTCCTCCAAGATTGTCTCCAGTTATCTTCTAATCACTTGCACCTGATCTGGTGTATCTGATTCTTATTTTAGGTATTTGAGGTAGTGATAAATATAGGGCTGTACTTACTTTTGCCACATGTGAAATTCACATTTATCTTTCCATCCATCCATTTTCAAACCTGCTTTTTCTTAGCCAGTTTGTGGTGAAGCTGGACTTCAAGCTTTCAAAATATTTACAAAATATGTACACAATATTCACGCACATTAGGAATCCCAAGAACAAGATTTCACCAGTTTTGGAATTATGTCTTTTCATCTGATTTTCAATATTGTAACATGATGACTCAAAACTGAATCACTATATTCAAATGAAAAGTGACACAAATATTAGCATTGTAAAATACTAGACTTTTTTATTAAGGTCACTGCTGCAGATAATAATTTTGGCTTTTGTGCACATTGGCCATCAATATCTTTCTGTTGTTGATAAATGATTTGAGGACTCAGTGTTTGGCATTTTTGCCTTGTAGATAAAGTGTTTGAATCTGGTGCTTGGTTCTTGCCTGGGTGGATATACCAGATTATTCCCATGTCTGTGTGGCCTTTCCTCTTAATTCTCCATTTTTTGCTCCCAGATCCCTATAGATGTGACAGATTAGGTTAATAGGTTTGGTCACCATGCAACGTGTTAAGTGTTGTTTCTTGACTTCTGCCCAGTATGGCTAGAATAGGCTGTGGCTCACAGTTACTCTGAAATGAGAGTGAATTAATTTATAAATATAGGAATGTATTCATTGTAATTTTTTTAGAACAGTTACCTTATTCTTGCACTACTCTTATGACATAGCACATGAATGTGTGATGGGAGATTAAAAGAGTTGATTGGCATTAAGTGAATTTTACAAAGTATTTTGAAGGTAATGTGGTCAGAACTAGAAAGGCCTCAATGTAGAAACATATACTTAAAAAACAAAGAATCTAAAAGTTTATTGGCAAGTCTATGTTCTTACACGTTGTACATAATATTCTCACAATGCTAGTATGATTAATATAACATTATTATTAAATTCATAGAATTTTTTTGTTTAACTAGAAATGTCAATCAACAACCAAAAACAAACCTTGTTGAGCTTGATTTCCATTGACATAGCAAATCACACTTGCACACCCACACATTCCTACTATATTGCTGTATAGTAAAGGCCAAAGGATATGACATTTTATATTGGTATTGCTCTCTAGATTAGAAAACAACTGGCACTAGGGATGTAAAAGTCTGATCTATTTCTCTGAAGTCTAATATCATTATAATTGTTCTAAGAAAAATCAGCATGGAAAAAGATGAGGAATTCTACAGACTAATTCTAAGGTTCTTCAAAGTTGTTTTTTAAGTGGGGTACATTAGCCTAGGTCAGTTAATTTTTCTTAGCATTTATTTGAAGTATAGCAAGGATTGTTTAAATCTTCTCTTCTTCTTCATTTGGCTGCTCCCGTTAGGAGTCACCACAGCGGATCATCTTCTTCCTAAAATGTAAAAATATGTAAAGTTTGTTTTCATTATGATACTGTTCCTCAGTTACTTACTGTTCATAAAATGTGGGTTTTCCCTTTTCCTGCTCTCATGCAAAAGCAGAATGTCTAATTAAACATGATGTTTACTCATACATTATTATAGTTTTATGAAAAATTATCTGCCCAATGCCTGATTTTCTGCACTACTGCACATTTTTCACAGTGACTTGTGCTGCGTTGTGGTTATATATATATATGGGAGAGTCTGATGAGAAAAACGCAGAAAGGTTTTGCATGCATGTCATTTGTTTAACTTGAGTTTTAAAGTTTAATAAACCTACTGCAACCCCACACTCTCACCACACCAGTGAACTGAAATTAACTAAATGAATAAATGGATAATTTTAGTCAACCATTTGAACATTTTTTTAGCAGTCAAGTCCGATTTAGTTATCCCTGTCCAATTAAAATATGCCTAACTTTGGTCAGTGTTGTTAGCATAGAAATAAGGACAAAAGAAATTCCTGAAAACCTCAGAGGAAAGAATATACTGCGGTTTCTCAATCTGGAAATGACGACATAGCCGTTTTTGCAGCTGTTAGGCTAAACTGAGAGCCATATGGAGTTCATGACTCCACCATCAAAAAGACACTGGTTGTGTCAATACCTAGGAAAAAGCTAACACATCATTTTTCACTATGAACATCCTATCACCAGTGAAGCGTGGTTTGGTAGTGCGGTGTAGCATTTGTGTGTCAGGACCTGAAGAATGTGCTATCACTAAAGCAGCCATAAATCCTGCTCTGTATCAAAGAATCCTTTAGGACAGTGCCAGGTCTATTGTTTAGGAGGTGAAGGACAGTGCTCATCACAGGAGCCTAATTAGTATCTACAGAAAATGTCTGGTTTGAGTTTTTACTGCTGAAGTTGGCACAATCAGATAAAGAGTCCATTTGGGTAAATCATTTTTATTTAGGAACATTGTTAATTGTGTAACTTTCTTTAATAAATAATATGTATTGATTAAAGATGTCATACTTTTCACTTTGAAATGTATGCAATAATGCTGAAAATAAGATAGGAGTATACTTTTTATGGCAGTGCATGTAAAGTAAACAAAGTTAGAGAAGGGCTATGTTTCCGAGTGCCTTTGCAAATGGATAAACAGTAAAAAGCTAATTCTAAACAACATTTTGGAAGTTGAATCTGCTTAAGGTATAACATATACTACGTGACGTCTACTGTCCGCTTTCGGGGTGTTGATTTATTACTCTTTTTATCTTTATTTTATTTTATTGTAGAATCAACTCTCGGCAGCGCAGCAGGGCGGCCGTGGGGCGGATGCGTACGCGCCGTTCTCATTCCCTACCACCTTCTCTAATCATTCTTGAGGCAGGTTGATGACTTAAGTGCCAGATTAAGTGAAAGGTTAAAGAAAACGTACTAAGTAATTACAACACAAAACTAACTTAATCAGTTTTAACGCGAAAAGATGCCGACGAAAGAGAAGCAGTGGGTCGCTAGGGTGGAGTAAAGAAGAGCTGGCTCAGGAAGCAGCAAGCACATCAACCTCTGAGCAAACGAATGCTAAACGTACAGAGAAAGATGATGAAAACTATGAATGCTCAAGTCAAGTGTATTCACTGCACGTTACCGTGCAGTGCGCCATTACTGGTATTTTAATAAAAGAATTTGAACAACATATAAGAAGCGTATAAATTATTAAACAGTAATACATGAACATTTAAGAAGTAAAGATACATTGAGTACTACTGCAGTGCTTTCGGGTATACTACATTTTTTGTTTGTCGATTATGTGCATAAATGTATAAATTTTTTGGCATACCTACCCGAGAACACGCGACATATTACTGACCGTGGGAGAAGCATGGATTTTAAACACACGTTGAGCTCATCTGCTGGAGTCCCTCGTGGAATAACTGGTAATGTTTGACGAAAATCTCCTGCAAGTAAAACGACAGTACCTCCCATTATTTTGGTAGGATCTCAGAGATCTTGCATTGTTCGGTTCAAGGCTTCATAAGCTCTTTTATGTGCCGTGGTGCACTCATCCCAAACTATTATCTTTGAATGTTGCAAGACTTTTGCCTTTCCAGAGCTCTTGCGTATGTTGCAAATTGGATTTTCGTCGTGAGCGAGGTTTAATGGTAATTGCAATGCCGAATGTGCTGTACGGCCTCCATCTAATAATGTAGAAGTGATTCCCCATGACGCTACAGCCAGAGCTATGTCACCATTCGCTCTCTCGGCAAGAATCAGGTTTATTAAGAATGTTTTTCCTGTTCCTCTGTGGTCATACGTAATTTCCGTTTCAAATGCGAAAAGAATTTTATATATATGGATGAAAATAAATTCCAGAAGATGGTGCATTGCCAAAGTTAAACTTGAATAGACTGAGGTGTACATTAATTATGTAGATTTCAATCCATCTTAGATGGGTATCACAGCTAGTACTACATATATAGTATAATATCTGTGCAGAAAAATCTGTTTAAGTGATTTTATTCAAATTAATAGGGTCCTAGCATTTACTGTGCCAATAAGGGTGTTTGACATATAGACATTATTCTGAATGTGGTCAAATTGTGTACGTGGAAGTCTAAAAGTGTGTAAATTCTTTGAAAATTCAGTGCAAAAAATATTATAGTAGAAAAAGCATAATTTATTACTGAACAGTTTTGCGTTGCTTGTAATGTTTTTTTTTTCTTGTTGTTAGACTCTTCTAGTCAAAATGCAAAGCTATTTGTAAAGCAGAAAAAATATGTTTGCAATAATGTGTTTTCTGTTTCTCCACAGTGATGCCAACTTGAAAGATGTTCTTTCAGACTCAGACTCTGAAATGGGCAGCTCTGAGCAGCTTGAACAGGGAAGCACAGACACTTTAGCAAATGGCTGCAAAGCAGACACAGAGGCAGCTAAGAGACTTGCAAAGAGGCTGTACAACCTTGAAGGATTTAAACGCTGTGATGTAGCACGGCATCTTGGCAAAAAGTAAGTATGTCTTCGCAAACCTCACTTTGTTATTGTTATTGCCATTTGACAATAATGCAGCTTAGTTTTCCTAGAGATATTCCTACACTGTCTGATTTTGTGGTTGTGTACCCCCTGCGCTCCCGTCCCTCCAAAACTAGAAGGTGGTGAAAAGTTTTGTAAGAGGAAACTCATAATAACTCACTTTCTGGAACATTCCACTTCTGGTTAGTTACATAATACTCATTTATGGAAATATGCCAGTGGAAAAATAAGGTTGACATTATTTTGATCCACTTTTTACATTATTGCTGCAAATTAGTTTTTTTTTATTGAGGAAGTAAATTTTAATAGTATAATAAGAATTTAGAATGTCATCCACTAAAATATGTAATTCTTTAAATAAATTATTTTAAAAGGGCACCAGTTCTGACTGGTTTGCAGTTTATAATATACTATACTAAAAAAAGGGAAAACAACTCAAAATTTGTAAATGCTCCTGGAATGTAATGTTCAAAATACTCAGACTATGAGTATAGACTCAGAGTATATGGCAGTATTTTTAAGCACAGTGAAATATTTTTGTTTATGCATATTTGTAAAGAATATTGCATATTATGCATATGTAATGCATATTACATTAAGAATGTTTTAATTTAAGCTAAAGTATAAACTATTCAATACAAAGGTTGTTCTGCCTCGCAGAATAGCTGTTTGATGTTCAAATGAATATTAATATAACCTTATGAATATTCATGTACATAGTTGTAAGGAAGCGGAAATAGAATTACAGGAAGTCAGTAGTTAGACAGCATGTTTCACGATTAGTCAGTGTTAGTCCCATCGAAGCAAAGCCTGCAAGTATTATTTTAAGTTAATTTGATAAGTATAGAGCGAAGTTATATTTTTTATTTAAATCAGTAATTATTTGTATTTTACTTCTTTTCAATTTCACTCTAACTTCATTAAATCGAATTAAAATTGGAGCAAGGCGCTATCTCCTGACTCTTTTTTTTGTGAATTTTTTGTGAAGTAGAGTTTGGCTGCTGTTTAGTTTCTGGTTCAAACACCAAAGATGAGAACAGTATAAAGGTCATATTCTGGAATTCAGCAAGATTTAACAGTATTATTTTCCCTGGACGGACTGATATAACAGGACAAGTGTTTTTCATTAACAGTTATGTACTGATCAATCAGAATGTCATAGGATGCCCAATAATTATAAATGCATTTCAGTACTGTCTCAGTTTAGCATGACACCTGCTTAACTGTGCTAGGCCTCCTTTGTACCTTTGTTTCAATAAAGGAACCTTTGAATAATCTGAATCCTCACCTTACTATTGAATAAAGAGAAAACTCCTAAGAATTGTACACATATGCTCAGCGATTAACTTTACAATCCAACTTGCATATATTGCTAAATTTGGTAGGAGACTAAAAACTGTAATCCATCATAGGCTGTCTCAGTGACATATATATTTGACTTTGCCTCTAAAGTGCCCTGAGATTTGTTCATTACAGAAATATTAAAAAAACCAATAACCTTGAAACCAATATTAGTAAACATAAAACATTTTTTGGATGCTTCACTGTAGCAGATGATATGTATTTAATGTAGAAAGGAATCATGCTCAAAGCCTCATTGATTCATGTCTAAGTAATTCTGTTTTGGGTTATAAACAAGAACCTTGAGGTATGTATTCCTATTCTTTCTTTTACAGTAATGAATTTAGCAAGTTGGTGGCTGAAGAATACCTCAGCTTTTTTGATTTTTCTGGTCTAACCCTGGATAGAGGACTTAGGTAAGTCCCTACATTCTCATGGACTCTTTCACAATGTAGAACGTGCATAATACTGGCTAAGACTATGCAAATTAGACATGCATTTATAATAATTTTATTGATGGCAGCATTACTTTTTTTTCTTAAAACCTAGGGTGTTTTCTCTTATATTTGTGTAGACTATATCAGATATTGTTTATATAGGTTTTGTCATTACACTTCATTTACTGTGTTTTTAAATTAAACAGAAGTCTGCTAAAACTGTAGTAATAGTTGCTATTTTAAAATTGCAGGGTACAAGTAACTGTTTGACAATAATTAACCACTGAATTTTCTTGGGCTATTTCAGTGTTCATCACCTTAAGATATTGAATTAAAATAAATACAAATCACTTTTAAAAATCAAGTAAACTTGGAAATCCTTCTTAAAGTGGTTAAAAAATAATGGAAAATATTTTTATCATTGCTTAACTGCTCATTATCCGGTAATGGCTAACTGAACAGTTTTTAATAGAAGATATTGTGATAACCAGCATGTTTGATGCTTGTATTCTTGTTTCCTCACAAACAGAAGTATCTTTGATGAACTGTCAGGCTGAGATTTTCGTGCTGATGGGCTTTTCTTTCTTGGAGTAATGTGTCATATAAGATGTAATAGTTTAGCAGTCCAATCCCCCTATCATTACATCAGTTATTATTTTGGGCAGGGAGCTGCTAGCTTATTTTGGTCCATTTTAGATACATAATTATTACTGTGGTCATTTCAGGACATTTCTGAAAGCATTTCCATTAATGGGAGAGACACAAGAGAGGGAGAGAGTTTTAATCCACTTCTCAAAAAGATATTGCCAGTGTAATCCAGATGGAATGACTTCAGAAGGTAAGATGAATTTTCCTGATGGTTTTCATGGCCCTTTTTTTCCCAAAATACTGTCTCAGAAAACTGTATTTCTTTTAAATAAATATTATTCATGATTACACTAACTGCAGACAAAAGAATTTTACTTTAGTATGTCTGAAAATGGTTATTCAGCGTTTAGGTTTTCTGATAATTGTTTTTTTCAAACTTGAATATGTACAAAAGCACAAGAATTTATTGAACTCTTCAACACAGTAGATTTAGGTAACTGGATGAGATGATAATTCCAGAACAAATTATATTGAAGTTATAATGGGGTAGAGACTTAGTACAAAAAAACTAAATTCAGCAACTATTTGTTACATGCAATCAGTCTGACTTTATTTTCTATAGCAGCATTTGTAATGATCTGTATATCAAAGTTGTTACAATAATACAGTTGTAAAAGAAATAATTTTGTGTATTGAAATATATAAAATGAATATGTACAGACTGTAAGGTAATGTAGGATCAGCAACATGAATTGGCAAATACAGATGGTACTTGCTAGTATAAGAAAAAAAAGCATATAGTCTGAAAAAGAAGCTTAACAAATTAAGGATTCAAATCTCAGTTGAGAGTTGTGAAAATAATTTAAAACAGACATATGTTTTTGCAGTTGCAGAGCATCCAGATGATGAACTAGACATATGCAGTAAAAGTATAAGGGACTTTAATTCATCATGTGCCATCTTGTCAGCAGCTCCAGCAGGAGTGCACACTCCTAAAATTATGTTTATTTTGCTGCAATTTCAGTTCCAAGTAATTTCACTCCCTGTAGTTATTTTGGTTCTTCAAATCATAGAGTGGATGCTTATTCAACACTGTATTTATTTTATGTTCAGGAAGATTCAGTGCTTTATAAATTAAGCCTTTAAACATAGAATAAACTTTACTTGTAGCCAGTAAATACCTAAATAAAATTAGAATTAGCACATATGTAGGTTTTTCTTGGGATGTTTGCTGCTGTACTTTGCAGCAATTGTAGAACAGACAGAGCATAGCTTAAACTGAGGTAGGATTTCAACATATCCATGCAGAAGTGGACCTTGTGTTGCCTTACAGGTATATTGGTGGGTAATGAATTGAAGCATTTGTGCTTCATAAGAGTGTGAGATGATTCACAGATTAGGAAAGTTAAAACATTGCTTCATATTAGCATGCCAAATATTTATTATAGAGTCTTTTTAAAATTTTACTTTATTTTATGGACGATAGATTGGAGGTCAAATTATATTCTCTATTCATTGACTAATATCAGTATATGGATTATTTTAGATCAAAGTGAAAGAATCTTTTTTTTTTTTTTTGAATGTTCCACCACGTTATTAATGCTTAATATGGCACAGAATTCAGTCTTCAGTTTTGTTCATGGAACTATAGCCTGGGTGGTGCTTTATACAGTCATCTAGGGAGCACCATATCATGTTCAAAAAACATATCTACTTTTTTTTCTGTCAGACAAATGCGCAGAGCATAAACTACAGTACACATTGATGTCACTGACTGACATTTTATATTCACATACTTGGGTGGTATAGCTAGTACTTGTTGTGTTTAAATGATTTTTTGTTTCTTTATATCACTGATCACTGCAAAGGGCCATGCAGCTCTTTTTACAGGTTTATTATTTACATAAAAAGTTTGAATTTATCTAGTAGTGTACATTTTTGTGAGCGACTTGCTGACATATTTTTGGGTCACTGTGTTGCTACCAATAGTGGATTGTGAGAACTTCGTGTGGTATGATGAGGGTTTAAGTCATAAGTCACAGAAAATGGGCAAAGTGTTGGGGGAGTACAAAACGGAGAAGGATGAAGGTTCATTTAGTGAAAGCCAGTCATGCTCAAGGGCAGCTGGGAAAGATAGAGCCTTTGTAGGTATGTCGTAGTAAACAAAATGCAGAGGGAGCAAAAACTTCTTAACGGTTATCCTATACATTTTGAATCACTCTTGGATAACCCCAGATGTGTAAGAGTTTTAAGAAAGAACTTATCAGATGGAATTAGATGGAGTGTCAGAGTAATTTAATATTAGTACTGCATACATCAGGTGCATTCAGGAAGAATTCAGACGCAATAGTAGATTCGTTGCATTTGTAAGGAGCCAACTGAAATCTCAAGGCAGCAGGTTTGTGGACTTGAGAATCATAAAATTCATAATCTATATTAAAAGGTGTACAGATGTCATGTTTTTATTTCTCACATTATAAATATATATAGACAAACTTTTTTTTTGCTACAAAGAATACAGGATGGCACTGTGGCACAAAGGGTAATGTTGCCTCTACCTCTCATTTCATTCTTTGCTTGAATGCCTTCTGTGTGCTGTTTGGATAACTTGGCTGTGTCTGCATGGATTTAATATAGGCATTCTGCTTTTGTTCCATAATCCAAAGATGTTTGGATGATTGGGGGCACCAAACTACCCAATTCAATGTGGATGTGAGTTATGTGTCCTGAGGGGGTAGGTAAAGTTGTGTCCCAACTTGTCCCTTTGCTACAGGGATAGACTTTGATGCAAGGGTACCCGACAACCCTCTACTAGAAAGTCAAGTTCAGAAAATGCAAATATAAATTTAATATGTTGTATTTTATTATCAATCATGAAATAATTAACAATCAAACAATTTACTGCTTCATATTTGCATTTTGTAGATCTGTCATCCAGTTGTGGTGCTGAAAACCGATCCTCCATCCCACCCCTGCTCTTCATTCACAGTACTGAAGCATTAAGGGAGAAACCCCCTGCTCTTCAATCACAGTGCTTAATACACACACACACTCACACAGTAAAGTAAGTTTCACCAGCACATGTTAAAGCATGAAAGAGGACTTCATTTTACCAAATAACTATTAATCTGACTAGGGGGCACTGTCCCCTACTCGCTTCACTCGACAAACCCCGTGCGGGCACTACGTGCTAGTCACTTCACGGCTCTGCCCCTCACGTATGGGGAAGCGGATGTACAATTTAAACATTGTTATTTTCATGGGAATTGTTAAATATGCATAATAGACCTAACCATTTTACGTTACAGTGAGTAATTAACCATAGTAAAAAATATTAAATATTTCTAATAAATAAAGCGACTTTTTTGAATGTTTGTCCCTGTGATTTGTTAATTTTCATAGCAAAAGCTAGTCTAACGGGAAATTGTAAACGTTTCAATACGAAAGGCAAATCAAGATCTCCTTTGGTGTTCAGATTTTTTCCTCAGAAGATGTACTACATTACCTTTCTTGTCACTTGTTAAAATTTTACGTGTCAGAATTGTTCGACCAATTTTGAATACAACTAGTCTTGTCCTATTGCATAGCCCATCACTCATAAATTACGCAATAACATTACGATACATCCAGAAACTGTGTCTGATAAAACCATTCACACGAATGAGAGGTGTGACGACCGTGGGCGTGGGCTGTTAACCGTAAACGGTTGAGAGGAGGAAGGGACTTGAAAAAATCTCCTGGCAATAGTCTCATCTCGTCTGAAGATTTTCTTTTATAATAGAGAGATGTATTTTGCTAATGGGTCATATTGACATGAGAAAAAAATGCAATTCTTTAACACTAAATGTCTAATGTTACAATTATAAGCCACTTATTAGGTTATGTTTTACCTATCTTATATAGTTCTTTTAAAATAATTTGTGTGTATAATGCTTACATTTGACACAGTTTTGGAATAGCTCAAAGCTAACCCAAAGACAAAATTGTGATATTTGAGGGAATTCTCAGTTTTATTTAATTCAGTATTGCAACATTTTTAAACATGAACTGGGCTGCTGTTTAAAAAATTACTTACTTACTCACCCTTATTTACCGTTTCCTAAAGAATTTCTTAAAGTATTCAAATTATTTACACACAGAAACCTAATAAATACAATTTAGGAGCATGGGGTGCTACAATAGTGGGTACAATGTATGAGCCAATCCTGAAGAGGCTGCCAGTCCATTATAGTTTAGTCACTGATTGACAGCTTCATTTTTCTTCCTATCTTAGTAGAACTGCAGCACTCAAAAACAAACAAAAAATGATAAAGTTTAGTTTAAGTTTAGTATAATTTGAGTGTTTTTCTTTTACTCTTATTGTTTAGACAGGTCTCTTGTTTTATCAGAAGTAATGACCTTCGGCATCAGGTATAAAACCTTGCTTAGATTCCATGCTAAAATTTTGCTTATGTTTGAAAGGCAAAAACAAACACACACACATAAAATTGGATTTATAAAACCTTACATACACCATGTGCCACACCAAGTTCCTTTATAAATCTCAAATTAACTTAAAACTATGTACACGTGCACAAGTTTTAAGGCATCACCCATTACCTCCCACCAGTAATGATGTATGATTTAAGAAACATTTTTTTTGAATATTTATAATTTAATCTGCATATAAATTTGACAATGTTCCTTAGTGGCATCTTTACCATACACCTTGGGAAGACACAGAAACAAAACTTCAATGAGTTTGAACTTCAGGTATTACTGGCTGAAGTGGAGAACTACAAAAACATTCTTTCGGCTGGTCTCTCTGTAAGAGTCACAAAGAAAAGAAAAAATAAGAGTAGGAGCAGCCAAGATAAGATAGCAAAAACAACATGCCATCATGCAGTGCCAAAATCACTGCCAGTGCCATGGAACCCACAAGACGTGTGTTGACTGATGAAGTGCTGCAAACACAAAAGGAAACCCAGCATGAATTGAAGCAGGCTATATGCACCGAAATGTAAGATATTCAGAACATTTTTATTGAACTTAAAATAATTTTGTCAACTAAAAGTGATTGTACCAATACATGCAAGTCTCTTTACTTTTGAGACATACAACATCCAAAAGTCTTTGCATTACCATTGCAATGTCATGAGGTACAGGGTCTGGGTCATCTATGTGCTCATTGTGGCCCATCTCAAGAGACAGAGACAGTCCATGTTTGTGTGCTGTGTTCTGGAGTACTGCATAAGCCATCGCAATGAGGCAAACCTTTGTGGAGCCGTGCAACATTGCCCCTGCAACGTATAACAAACACAAAACACAAATAATAACAATGGATGAATACTGAAATGTCAATGAACGTGAAATTGAATCCAGTTAAATCACCGCCCAGAATATGGATGACTGATTACAAAAAAAAATGATTGTGTTTGAATCTCCCGAATAAAAAACCTGGCAATGATTGAACTGTCGTGAATCTAGCGGAATGAGAAGCAAACTGGGAACAAGGCGCGATGTGAATAATGGCAGAAAATGATGATCTGTTGTCGGTAATGAAATCTCCATCTCTCTCCTTTTTCTCTTCTTTCTCTCCTGATGGTTTAAATAATGATTAGCCAGATGTAATTGGTAAAATCCCGACCCTGACATGTCCAGGGGGTCGCTGCCTCCCCGCAACACCCTTCCCCATTTCTTATTACGGGGACGACATTTAAACAGACACCCATTAGTTTAAAACGGGGTGCTGAGACGAGATGCAACTGGGTGCAAACAGAATAAACACCAATACCTATGTGGCCCCGCTACACCATTACGTAATGAGCTTGCTTTTGAAAACAGAAAGCACTTTCATTTAATTAAATTTTCAGCTAATATGAGATACTCAAATGTGTCCGACTAATGTTTTTGTGAGGTAGCCCAGCTGAACCCACGATTCCTTTATTTTATCAAATAGCAGTGTGGGAAGCAGACTTCATGTTCATGCTGTATGGGATGGTTGGCTTCTTGGTAATGTTGCCATTGTCAGTTATGTCATACAAAACACATTTTTACAGATAAAATAATGTGTATGAATTGGACATTGTTACCAACATTGAAGAGAACATTTCAGTGAACTGTGTCATAATTAGTTAAAGAACATTGGAAAGTTACTGAAGTATTATTGAACTATGCAACAAAATTAGATTTTCTTTTCCCCTCATTGACATGTGGCGTGGAATTGCTAAAATCCCAACACCAAAAACGTCTGTATAGGACTTACAGATTGTCAAAGTTTTCCGTAATGTTAAACCGACTTTCACTTAAAGTTTGTGTTTAATAGATACAGACTTTTGTGTAAGCAATCTTATGCACATTTCCAAATGTAAACATGTTTTATATACATTTCATGGCATGAGACTGTGTTTTGTCTCTTAACATAGTAAACCTCTACAGAACTCTTTCCACAAATTGCTACTTATGCCTTTTTTATTATATTAATATTTATTTCATTCTTTTCTAAATGCCCATTTGAAAGTGGCTATTTTTGCAAAAATCAGTTGTCATTTAGCTGTGGTATTAATGGAAGAAGTAGTCAATGTAGGACATGTATACTTGTCATCCTAAATAAATGTGCATAACCAATGTTCAGAAAGTATGTTATATACAACAAGCCATGCTATCTGTCCAAGACAGGAAGTAGAATAATTTAAAAATATATGCTATCTCTTGCCCTGCATGTACCTTGAGCACCTTTCCTTTGTATTTGTGTCTGGACTTTTCTTCACTGGCATTCCCTGTCTGAAACAAATTCTTTAATTGACCATTCATGTTGCTCTTAGGGACAGGACACAGCACAATGTTTTATTATACATTAGGTATGTCAGGCCCTGCCATAGAGCCTAGAAACTGTACAGGCTTTCAAACTTCAATTAATGTCTCCTTTTCTCATTTGGGTGTGTGAGGTTTCACAAAGCCAACAAAGCATTTTATGAAGGAACTCTGGTTTTTTTTTTCAGATTAATAAGATTTTCAGATTAATAAGACTCAGTTTTTAGAAGTTAACCTCTGTCAGTTACCATCTTTGTTACATGATATACATGTTTTTCATAGTTATAGTACACATAGTTTTTTCCAGAAACTTAAATAATGCTTATTTTTTTCCTGAGAGTGATGTTTTTCCAACCAGATTGTTGGATTCTGGCAAACAGTTTAAAGGGCTTCTGGCAATTGAGTTGAATTTTTTGCAGATGAAGTCTGTTGTGCATTTGTTCCATCCTAAAACCTAATAACTCTGTTATTATTCTTCAGAGCAAGTTTTTGATTACTGACGGTGAGGCCTAAAATTTTTCCAGAACATAACAAAAAACAGGATTGTAGAATGCAGCTTCTGTTTTATTGCCTAAACATGGTATTTACAATGCTGATTTTCTGTCTTCTCTTGTCACTGCATAGGATCTAACAATTACCCCTTTAGAAGAATAGAAACTGTAATAAAGAATATGAATGCATATTCATATATTTTGTAAACCACTGAATCTGTGGTTTATGCATCTTAGCAAGGCCCACTCAGATATTAATTCACATAGGGTCAACTAAGAACCACCAATCTGTGGCTGTCTTTAAGAATCTGGAAGCAAACCCATATAGACAACTGGATGCAGGATTTGAACCCAGGATACTGGATCCGTGGACTGTGATTTTATTCCTAAAGAAATGTGCACATAGTTTATTTATGTATAGTTCAGCAAATACATTTAAAATACTTGCATTCTATACAAATGTTACCTTTTATTGGCTAACTAAAAAGTTAATAAAAGGTGTCACTTTGCTTGGCTTTTCTCTAAATTCATAATGGCTAACACAGTACAACACCCTAGTACTATATACAAATGTTAGAAATGTTTTAACCTCCTTGGCATTAACCCCGATATAAATATGAAATAAACTTTGTTTGGATTTATAGTGTCAAGCTTGAAAAACTCTTGGGACAATATTTCTGCCATCCTGTGGATGAAATAACATTATACTGCAAAAAAAACATGAATTTTGTATGTGTTCTGCAACACTGTCATCAATTATCATTAATATTCATGAGTGGGGAGTAGCCGTCAACAAAAAAAAAAACACAATGGTGGATAAAAAAAGCGGTAAAGCTAGTTGTAGAACAAACTGAGTATGAAGTATTAATTGAATCAAGTGATAGTGATGACAGTGTGAATTGGTCATCAGACACTGACATGAAGCTGATGCATATGGCACTGTACAACCAAACCACCATGATATGCCTAGTGAATTTGGTTGCCTGAAGGTTCAGTGTGGTGTGAGTAGCTTCATGGCAAAAAGGCAAAATGACTGCGATCAAGTAGAATGGCAAGAAAGACATTAGCCTCTTAAACACTGTTCACAATATAGCAACTATCAAGATTTATGTCAGGGTAACTGTGGAAGTCACTCAGCCTTGTGGAAGATCACACAATGGGCAGTATTGCTCATGCAGATCAGGCAGTGACAGTCTACCCTGGCATATTCTGCAAAAGAAAAATGCACAATGAAACACACTTCTACTGCCCCGAATGCAATGTTGGACTGTACATCGGGGAATGTTTCGAAACACCTCACATGAAGGAAATGTACTCAGTACAACAGTGCACACTACATATACCTTTCCAACTGTATTTATACTGACATTTTGTTATTTATATGTTTCCTTTGTGCATAATAACATTTTTCTTGTAATAATAACATTTTGGCTCGTTTTTCCAGGGTAAATACAGTGGAACCTCTAGATACGAGTTTAATTCGTTCCAGCACTGAGCTTGTATAGCGAATTTCTCGTATCTAGAACAAACTTCCAAATTGAAAATAATGGAAATCCAGTTAATCCGTTCTGCACCCCAAATATATTAACATAAAAATCAATTTTCCTAACAAATAACACTGATAAATTATATATACTGTAGTCTACCTTTAATAAATAACACTGGTAAATAATATAACTGATTATTAAAATAATCAAAACAGGTGTCCAAAGTGCAGTAGAGCATTCAATAAATCTTTAAATAAATAATCCTTAAAACAGTTGTGAAGTGGAGGTTTAAAATACACAAGAATAACAATCCTTTAACACGAATTTAAAACGTCAAAAGGATGCCGTCTTTAAAAAACAGATGACAATCCCCGGTGCTTCTTCTCTGTTAGCGTCTCACTTGCGGGCTCTGCAACAGGCGAGACACTCTTAATGCAGCTGACCTTCTCTACACCGTCCTGCTTCAGCTGTTTGGCTCGCCTGTTCAGCTCACTGTTCAGCTACACGCGAGCCTGCACTCACTCACTCACTCACTCGCTCGCCCGCCCGCCCGCCTGCCTGCCTGCCTGCCTGCTTGCTTGTGCGCGCGCGCGCACTCTCTCTCTCTCTCTCTCTCTCTCTCTTTTCTTTTACTTTTTCTCCCCCTTAACCGGCTCGCGCTTCTCTATATATGCGGGGAGGACATGGCAGCTGCAGCCCATCAGCCACAGGAACAATCATGGATGTGGGCAGTTTCCCACCTGTGCACTTAAGTGAGAAACGCAGACACCGCAGATCGCGGCTCGCAACTGCTACCACGCCCCCTTGCTAAGCCGCGAGCTATACCCACAGCCTGGCTCGTGGCTCGTTACGCGAGCCAATGCTCGTATTTAGATCTGAATTTTTCGCTCATACTTTCCTCGTATTTTGAATTTCTCGTATACAGAGGTGATCGTATCTCGAGGTTCCACTGTAAAACACTAAGGAGGCTACTCGGGTGCAAATATAAAACTTAACAGAAAATCTTATTTATTATAATTAATCGATTAACTTTTAAAACAAAACTAGTAGTTTCATCTTTTGACAAGGCAGCAGAAACAGTATTCCATTTTTGTTATCTTTGATATAAAACAGTCTCTTGCTTTGTCAGAGTGTCCAATCACACAATCAAATATCTAAATACTCTCAAAGCTGAATGTTAACCTAACATTTAATTCATTAAATTTAATTTGGCATTTCTCTTAAATAACTTACATGCCATGCAGAATTTTACACTATTCTTTTGTGTGGAATAGGATGAAGCATCCATCTATCAATCCGTCCATTTTCAGGTTTGCTTAATCCAGTGCAGGGCTCCACAGAAAACAAAATGTTTTTTTGCATTTATACGGAAAAAAAACATATAATTGGTTGACACTTTCCCAATATTTTGATAATTTTGATTATTGTTTAGCAAAGAGTCTTATTATTTCTAGTTAATAGCAAAAAGCCATTTTTAAATGCTGATTTGTGCAAGTAAAACCATCATTTTTAGCGTGAACTCTTCCTGTTTATAAACCTCACCACCATCTTTTATGAAATGCACTAATGACCACATTTCCTTATGTCACCATATTTTATAGAATGCATTCATTTTCCTGCCCAAAAAGCACAATTTTATATGGAATCATTTTGTGGATGGAGTTGTGACTTAAAACTAGTTTCCACCCTAAAATAAGGCCTGGATGAAAGGCTGGCAGATTTATGGAATGTTTTATAGAACTTCAAAGTCACAATTCAGAAAAAAAAATAATTCTATCCAGCTGGCAGGGATTTTATTTTCAAAACTCAATTCATATTTTCTCCATCAGACTACTGTAACAAAAAGAGTATTAAGAGGATAAAATGGAAAATAAGACAGATGATTAATGACAGCAAGCAGTTTTTTTTTCTACTTTTGCTCTGGGAGCCCTATATTTATTTATTTTTAACTTTATCAAAAAGAACCTTGTTATGGTGTGAAAGGTCAAATAAAGGCCGATTCATTAATTTTGTTCAGTAAAAATAAAAACATCTGAATTAAATCAATAATCATTTTATATATCAATTTTAATCTCTTTTTACAAGAAAATACATTTTATTATTGTAAGACACTGAGCCATAGAAATATAGGACATAGCTGAACTTGTAAATTATGTCACTGGACAATGTAAAACTAATTACAATGTACTAAACTTTCCTGTAAATGGTCCTACACTTTACTTTATATGAAGGTTAATTGAATTTATAGAAGATTCTTGAACAGGGAAGCAGATACTCTGAAACAAGATTTAAATGACAGGTCTAAGTTTTTGTCTCTTAAATGATGCAAAGATATTGTCCACCTTCTTAAGCAAATCTGCTTCCATCCATCCATCCATTTTCCAACCCGCTGAATCCGAACACAGGGTCACGGGGGTCTGCTGGAGCCAATCCCAGCCAACACAGGGCACAAGGCAGGGAACCAATCCCGGGCAGGGTGCCAACCCACCGCAGGACACACACAAACACACCCACACACCAAGCACACACTATTTCTTATTTTCTTTTTGCTTTACAAGTGTGAGTACAGCAGCTAATCGTCACTGCTAGCACTAGTCATGGATGGGCTCTTTTTATGACCCATCTCAATCTGTTTTCTGAATGAACTTTTTCCATTACAGGCCTACATTGAGCAGAAGCCTTGCACCCTTGGGTGTCATCTTAAAAATATAATCCAAACATATAAGCAAGAACTGAATAAAAGAAAGTACACATCAGGTTATTTAAGAGCATGAAAGAAATATAACAACTGTTTACTTTGTGGGCCAAAATGGTAAAATGTGATGAGGATGATTTTAAAAGCTTGCTGCCACTTGCTCTAATTAATTCACAAGTTTAAAAGATAAAAGATACCATCAATGTTAAAAATTAACAGAGTCATGTTGGTAAAAGAAAGAACATGAAAGGAAATGAAAGGCTGTCTGCGTTTAATGAACTGCTCACTGTATTTTGCATGCATTATAACAAATACAAGCCTACAAACTAAAACTACTTTTGTCATCAATCAACAGATTGTGATATATTACAGTATTCACCAGACATCTAATTTTACTGCGGCATGAAGAAAATTATACTGAGTGTCAAAGGTTGACATTCTGCAGTAAAACCAAATTTAATATACTTTCAACAGCAGGTAAGAAGTATAGGGAGCCAAAATTCCTTGGTTTGTATTATGTAAAGGGCAAATTATGCCTGGAGAGCGCTTACCCTTATACTGAGATTATCGTATTTAGTATACAACAAAATTATATTTTCAGTCTGTTAATTACCTATCATTTGTAATTTGCACTCTGCAAAAATAATATATGTAGCACAGCTCATAAACATATGAAGGTCTGCAATTTTTGGATTCCTTCATGCAAACATAGCATTAGTTCAGAGAACATGAGAAATTACGATATGGGATTTTTTTCTTCCAGTCCTCCATTCCCCTTCCCTTTTAAATCACAAAATAAATTTACAATCTAGCATTGTTTTTTTTTTCGTTTCTGAAAATATTTATCTACACTGAGAAGTGGTGATTTTAATAATTGTCTGCAATATAATAAAACACGGGTGGCACGGTGGTGCAGTGGTTAGCACTGCTGCCTCGCAGTTAGGAGACCCAGGTTCGTTTTCTGGGTCCTCCCTGCGTGGAGTTTGCATGTTCTCCCCATGTCTGCATCAGTTTCCTCCCACAGTCTAAAGACATGCAGGTTAGGTGCATTGGCAATTCTAAATTGTCCCTAGTGTGTGCTTGGTGTGTGGGGGTGTGTGTGTGTGTATGTGTGCGCGCCCTGCCCAGGGTTTGTTTCCTGCCTGGCGCCCTGTGTTGGCTGGGATTAGCTCCAGCAGACCCCCGTGACCCTGTAGTTAGGATATAGCGGGTTGGATAATTGATGTATGGATAATAAAACACTATGGTCTGTGTGCCCAGTATCTGTGAACAATCTGATTGGTCAGTTTGGCTCATAACTCATACTCATAAGAGTAAGTGTTAGTGTGAGATACATGAGGAAGAGTAAAGATGTACAGGGCACACTGGGAGTGTCACTTTCAAAGATGGCAAGTATAAAACTGGATAGAAGGTGAGAAGGTGCTTCAAAAATAACGAGAATCTGAGAAGCAAGGCTTTATGGGAATGTGCTTGAGAGTATGTGTACCGGTGAAGCAGTGTTCACATATACTAAAATAGGCACTGAAGGTAAGGATAGCAAATATTTTTAAATTATTCTATTACCATAGCTAGTACTTTTATAATTCTTATGTCAATATGTTTATAAGATCTGATTTGAGATGGAAAAAGGTCTGACATGGCCTCTGCGTCAACATTACTGTAGTTTTAGCTTGCATTCCACTATGGTTTAGGGAGAGATTTATATCTTCAAAAGCATCTGAAAATGTCTTCTGGTATTTTTAAGATCCAGATTTACTTAGGAGAAGGAAATTACATTATGTAACTGGCAAATTCAACTCTAAGCTGAATATGAAAGTACTAACCCCATGCTGGGGACATCTCTATTTATCAATCATATTTGGGTATATATATTCAGGGAGTTGTACAATAAATGCCTGTGCTGTTGGCAGTAATCATTATTTACATTTCATTTTGTAATTTGTCCAATTCAGATAACAGAAGAAAAGGATTTGACTTGGTTTAAAGAATCAAATCATTACTTAAGTTACAGTGATAAACAGACACTTATAGTCACAGCGTTTTTTTTCTATCCTCTTTTTGATAATACATATTAATGAGCTCATTTAAATTAACAGCCAGCATCCATAGTTATTTTTTATACTTTATTTCATTTGTGAAAGCTTTAAAGATTCAGCTCCTTCAGTCTTTCCACAGCACTCAAATTATCTGTCTTGTGTAAGTCTGTAAATTCTACTCAGGACTTATATTTAATTAGTTTCAAAATTAAAAATGGAACAGTTTTTCATTAAATTGGCTTTAAAAATCAATTGCTTAAAGAAAAAAAATACCTTATGACAAACCTCTTTTGAAATGAGCTTAAGACACATGCATGGCATGTTTTAACAAGCTTCAAAGCAATGAATAAGTGTAAAGTATTTGCATTCTTTATATTGCCAGGGATACAAAAAATTGTTAGGTTATGTAAAGGGATTAACCTTCCTGTGTTCATTCTGACATAGTGGTTTAGTCTGTTGTGTTGTTGTTAGTCACTATGTAAAAATGACAGTCGGGGAAAACTAGCAATTAGTCATCCTTTGCCCAAGGTAGCCCAAGGCTATTGATTTCAAGATTTCAATTTTTAAGTATTACTCACAGTATCTAATGCTATTCGTAAACTTTGACTGGGTTTCCTTTCAAAAAATGAATAACGTTTACTAATGCATTTTTTCAGGTGAAATATCAAATTTTGTAAATTTCTTTATAAGACAAGTTATTTTTTCTATACAGTACTTTAAGGTGATATTTTTCTGTATTCAAATAGCACTCTGCTTTATTTGCATATGAAACCTAATGGTTCTTCACATCCCTAGATAGCTACTTCAATAAAACTACACAGTACATACAAAAGCTAATTTATCTTTACATTTGGATAATACTTAATTTGTGTTAGAGAATTAAGTTTTGCAAATAGCAATGACATTTAAAATTCACTGGGCTCTCAATTTAAGTCTGCAGAAAAGTGTAATACATGACTGTGTTCTGTCCTTGTGATATAACAATGGTTTTTCTATCCAAAAGTATTTCTTTTAAATATAAAACTGTCAAACAAGGAATTAAACAATCATACAAATAGAATCTTAGAATAGTGCATACATTATAATAAAATTCTGAGAACATTGAAATTTGACTAAATAAAATTATTTTCAGTTTTGGATTAATCTCCCACAATTTCCCTCTTTTATATCCCATCCTTTCTGATGCTATCTCCCATACATATATCATCAGTGAACTGAACTGCGATTCAATGTATCTGCATGTCTCTTATTTGTAGCTCAGTACATGAAATGATTCTTTCTATAAACTAATTCGGTGTAGTGTACTGCGAGACAGTTGTCTGCAGTTTGTTCCTCAGTTCAATATACAAACTGATCCTTTTGGTGAGCTAGTTCAGAGGTTCATTCTTTGGTTCATTGTATGAACTGTTTATTTCAGTGAAATAGTTCATTGTACTGTACTGTGAGTCTCATGTCCACAGTTCATGAACGAACTTTTCCAGGATCATTCAATCAGTTAGTGTACTGAGATGCTCATAGTCACTCAGTCAGACTGAACCGATCAGTGGGAGATGCTTGATGTCATCTACCAAATCAGTCATTGGCTAGTTGCCATCATGACTGTTTTGTTGAAACAGTTTACTAATAAGCTATTTCCCCAAGACAGCAGCAATTTAAGTGAATTTAAGATGATAGCTCTGAACTTTCACGTAATGCTGTATAAAACTATTCGTTCTTTAATGTCATTTAACCAGTATGTTCGTTCAGAGATCAAGACAAGTACAAAAGAAATAGTTTGTTTGTTCATTTCACATCACTAGTACCACTGAATCTAATGGCGTTTTCACACTCATAGTGTCTGTTGTTCCGAATCAGGGGATGTTTTGTTACCTGCTGTTCACCCTGCTCACTCACGACTGCACAGCCACGCACAACACCAACCACATCATCAAGTTTGCGGATGATACCAAGGTGCTGGAACTGATAAGCAGGGATGAGGAAACAGCATACAGAGATGAGGTGGAATGGCTGTCTGCATGGTGTGAAGACAGCAATCTATCTCTCAGTGTTGACAAGACAAAAGAGATAATCGTGGACTTCAAAATTAACATTCTGCCCACATCCCACTCAGCATCAACAGTTTAGATGTGGAGACTGTTAGGAGTACCAAGTTCCTCGGTGTGCACATAACTGAGGAACTTATGTGGACACATAACACCTCATCACTAATCAAGAAAGCCCAGCAGAAGACTACACTTCCTGAGGCAGCTGAAGTGAGCAAGTCTTCCCGCTTCCATCCTTACCATGTTCTACAGAGGCTTCATTGAGAGTGTTCTGACCAACTGCATCACTGTCTGGTATGGCAACTGCAACATATCCGACCGCGAGCGCCTGCAAAGGATAGTGAAGACAGCAGAGAACATTATCGGGTTGCCTCTCCCTTCACTACAGGACATATTTTACAAACACAGTTTCCGCGAGTCCTGCAGCATTGTACAGGACCCCTTACACCCCTCACATGGACTTTTCACACTTCTGCCATCCAAGAGAAGATACTGCATCAAAGCCAGATCTGCTAGGCTGCAGGAGAGTTTTTACCCCCAAGCTGTAGGACTCCTTAACACCATGCTGCCACCTGGGATCTTCCACACTGCCTCACCCACCTCAAAAAACAGAACTTTTATACATGCAAGCCACTTTCCTGCAAAGACTAGTGTGCATGTAGAAAAAGAACTGAAAATCTCATACTGACCTTTAAGGATTTTGACACTCTTCATATCCTGCTGTGAAACATTCTGACCTGTCATTGTTTACACATGTCTTAAACAACTATTATCATACACGGACAATTTCTGTATTATCTATATCTATTATTTATAATTTTTTATTATATTACATATCTATTGACTATATTTATGTATCTAGATTGCAAATGCCATACATTGCATCAATGTTCATATTGCTAACTATACATCAATATTGCTGCTACTTCTTTGTCTTGTCTTTGCACAATGTCTTGTCTTGTTTGTGTTTTAATTTTAAATTTTAATTTTAATTCTATTTTTAATTTATTATTTGCACGTCATGTTACACTGTGCACCCTGAGCTTCGCAATTTTGTCTATCTGTATACTTGTATATGGTTGAGATGACAGTGAAGTTCACTTTGACTTGAATTTCTAGTTACTTCAGTTGTGTTTCAAACCATAAACTTTCACGTGAACTAAACATAAAAATAAACATCCCATGGACTTTTTTCTTTGGGCAGAAAAATTTTTCCCTGGGAAAACATATCATAGTAGGTTTTTGCAAACTGCTGAATTTTCCTTAATTATTAACTGGATAATGATGTGCTACTAAACTTAAAATAAGCTCTGCTAATGACATACTCTGATGTTCTTCAGTTTTCTGACAGTAGACTTGTTAGGTAACTATGTAATGTTGCATATTTACTCTCCAGTAACCTCAATTTAATGCTCCATGTTAATCCTCGACTCATTATGCTGTGAATGATATTCCCCAATTAACGTCAACAGACGCTCAACATGACTACAGCAGCACGCAAAATGTCATGCATAATGCACAGTATTTTGTTTAGTTAAATCAGTCCTATGCCAGATCACATTCAGACCTTACTTGAACCATTCCAGGGTTCACTTAATAGTGCAACTAAACTGCCCTTTCCAAAGGGTTTCGGTACTGTTGTTTCAGTATGTTCACATCTTCCTAAACAAACTGAACCTTCAGGGAAATCACATCAGAGGTTAAAAAAACTGGTCCAGATGAACTAGGTGTGAAAATGCCTTTAGTTAAACCATCCATCATCCAACCTGCTATATCCTAAGTACAGGGTCACGGGGGGTCTACTGGAGCCAATCAAAGCTAACACAGGGCGCAAGGCAGGAAACAAACCCCGGGCAGGGCGGCAGCCCACCACAGGGCACACACACTAGGGACAATTCAGGATCGCCAATGCACCTAACCTGCATGTCTTTGGATTGTGGGAGGAAACCAGAGCACCCAGAGGAAACCCACGCAAACACAGGGAGAACATGCAAACTCCACACTGGGAGGACCCGGGAAGTCTCCTAACTGCAAGGCAGCAACGCTACCACTGTGCCACCGTGCCGCCCTTAGTTAAACCAGTATTAGCACAAACTCTTCATTAAGTCGATCTTTAAATCAAGATTTTCAAAACCTATCAAGTGAAAGGTACCAAGTACTGAGCCATCATATACCAGCTGTGGGCTTTCAAAATCTTGTGTTCTGAATGTATGGGAAAGCATAGATTTTCATAACAAAGAAAAGAATGAGTGAATACATTTCACTATAGTATTTCATGGGGAATTCTATGCTTTCATAACAGAATATTACCAATTTCAGTAAATCAAAATGAATAGCTCCATTCCATGGGGGGCTAATCCTTATGCTGAAAGATTGTAGTGGCTGCAGGCATTTGTAATAACCAATTTCTTAATCTGATGTCAATCCTTATGTTAATTGATCTTTTCCTTTAATTGCAAGGCTCTCTTTAGCTCTGTAGTTTCAGTAATTAATTACAGTGTGCCTTGTACTTCCTCTCTGAAACTCAAAAAGCTGCTTACTACTGGCATAGCTGCTAGTGAACAGTAGTCTTTTCAGCTTCAAAAATTTTAGATTTATTTTAATTGGAATTTTTTTTAAATGTGAAGTTCTTAAGGGCCTTTTATTCTCACCAGCAGGCAATTAACAAGAAGAGAAAAATAGTAGGGTAGCCAGGAACTAGCTCGTTATAATGCTTTCATTTATACTTCTGTGCATCCATCATTAAGTATCCATCCATCCATTATCCAACCTGCTATATCATAACTACAGGGTCACGGGGGAGCCAATCCCAGCCTACACAGGGCGCAAGGCAGGAAACACACCCCAGGCAGGGCGCCAGCCCACCGCAGGGCACACACACCAAGCACACACTAGGGACAATTTAGAATCACCAATGCACCTAACCTGCATGTCTTTGGACTGTGGGAGGAAACCCACAGAGACACGGGGAGAACATGCAGATTCCTCATTAAGTATGTCTTTTATTAAAGTTTTATAAAAAAGGAAAAATGCTGAGAGATGGAATACCTCTAATCCACTCCAATCTAAAATCATTTCATTTCTTAGAAATGTAAAACATGCACTTGCAGGAATTACTGACACATCAGTGAGATATCAGGAACAAGAAACAGGTCATCTTTCTAAATGCCATGTTTCATTTGTCACGAGCAATGGAAATCTTGAAGTGCTTTTGAGATATCTCAAAATGAGCAGGAAGTTGTTTTGCGATATCGTGAAATGTCATTCAGTCAGTCATTTCCTAACCGTCTTTGTCCTGAACTGGGTTGCGGGGTCTGCTGGAGACTATCCCAGCTAGATTTCTGATTTCTGAAAATGGACAGGGAGCTACTTTGGAACATCTAAAATTGCACTTTAGATAGAAAAGGATATTCAAATATCTTAAACTAAGTTATTATATTTATAAGGATACAGAAAAGGATATTCAAATATCAAACTAAGTTATTATATTTATAAGGATACCTTAAAATGTATTTGAAATATCTTGAAATATATTTTAAGAAATCTGAAATTTAGCAGAGACCTATTTTAAGATATCATGAACTGAATTTGAGATATCTAAAAATGTATTTTAGGTATCTGAAATGTGATATGAACATACAGTATGAAGATACTGTATCTTGATTACGTTTTCAGTTATCTTAAAAAAGTCAGTCAGTCAGTCATTTTCCAACCCGCTATATCCTAACACAGGGTCATGGGGGTCTGCTGGAGCCAATCCCAGCCAGCACAGGGTGCAAGGCAGGAATAAATCCCGGGCAGGGTGTCAGTCCACACACACACACACAAGGGACCATTTAGGATCACCAATGCATCTAACCTGCATATCTTTGGACGGTGGGAGGATACCGGAGCACCTGGAGGAAACCCACGCAGACACGGGGAGAACATACAAACATGGGAAGCGAACCCAGGTCTCCTTACTGCGAGGCAGCAGCGCTACTGCTGCGCCACTGTGCAGACCACTGTTAAAAAAGTTTCCTGTCCATTTTCAGATATTCGATGCATTTCAAGATACCTTCCTACGCATTTCAAGATATTTCAAGCTAGACGGGAAGTCTTGAGTAGCATTTCAAATATTTCAAAATGACTGCATTCTGCATTGGATGTTAAGATACCTAGAAATGTATTTGAAATATCTAAGGATATGCAGGGACTTATTTCAAAATATCTTAAATTGTATTTGGAAAGTGAACAATGTACTGTATAATTTAAAGATATTGTGAAATACGAGATATTTTCAAACACATCTAAGATATCTTGAAATTGATGTCTGTAATTTTTTAAGGATATTTTAAGCGCATTTCCAGATATCTTAAAATGCATTTTGAGATATCTGTAAATGTTAATTGGGCTTGTCATATGACTGACCTTTTATTCACTGTTTGTTCCGCTGACATTGATGCTCCTAAACTTTACCCAATACTCAACCAACACTTGACTTTGCTGCATAGTATTTAAAAATATTTGCACCTGTTTAATTAAAATTGACAATTTCAGTTGTTTTGATATGTGAACCTGTGTGCTTAAAATAAATCATTTCTTTTTTATTTTGTTATGTAAATGGAATATTTTATTCTTTAAATAAAATGCTCTCAGTTAAAACAGTTAATTTCTTAATACTGATGTAAAACATACAGTTATAGAGTGACAAAAGAAGCGAAGAAGTTATTTCATTTTGAGATCAAAATCTGTATACAAAGTCTATTTTATTAAAACTAGATATTCACTCAGTAATTATGTATGTATTACTTAAAAGAGGACATAAAAAGTCAGTGGCTAGTCATTTGAGGTTATACTGTGTCTAATGAATGAACCTTGTAGATTATTGAAAAAAATGCTTCTAATTTGATGAGAACCCCTTCAGTGCTTCTTCTTAACCCCTTATTATTTTAGAACAATGGACTTATAATTTTACACTTCTTTAAACTGTGGATTCTGTCCATGCTTTGGCATCCCAGTGCCTTATTTAGAGGTATTTTCTTAGTGGCAATCCATTCTGGCCACCTACCCATGACTGAAATTTAGTGCTCTCATTTTTCCAGGCTAGAAATGTGTGGTTGATCTCCTCAGGATGGGGAGTCGTTTCTTCAATTTGAGCACTCTCATATTCACCCATCTGTTGGTTATGAAAATTATTTTTTTCTTTGAGTTACTACTCTTTTCTGACTTGCATTCTGCTTTTGTTCTATGTTCACAAGGTGTACTCTTTAGGGGCATTAAAACCAGTTAGCTTTCTGTTTGATTTTTTTCCATGAAAAAAAAAATACCTTCTTACTTTTACTTCAACTTTTTCTCTTAAATTCAGAGTACAATTTTACTATTTCTTAACTCCCACATATTCTTTTTGTTCTGGAGTGTTGCATATCTTCTTGTTAGAGACCCACCCTTCTCCCTCTTCAGCTATCTAAACAGACTCTTTCCTTTAGGTAAATGCCATGCAGCCTAATCCTTCTATAAATTTTAATCAGGTTATGTCAGGGGAATTGGTACACACACATCCTGAGTTATTTCAAACCTATTACTGTTAGCCGTTACGTAGAGTGCTTTGATTTGTATATTTGCAAGAAATGAGTATATTACCTCTGGCTCTGCCAGGAGCTTGTTTTATGCTTCATGACAGCAACATTAACACAAATATTAGTGCTTGTATATGAAAAAGTAAAATTGTCCATGTTTTCATACCCATTAAAGACAGCTTATGAAATTTCCAATGTATCTTAGATGTTGCAGAAATCATAACTAAAATTCTCTAACCCACTTAATCTGATTTCAGGGCCACGGGAGTATGGAGCTTATCCTGGCAGTGCTCTCTGTAGACAGGGTTGCAGCATATCACAAGGCGTACTAATGCACACATCTATGTTCTTATCAGTCAGTTGCTTGTGGTGTCTTAGCTGAAGGGAATTAGCTCTCCCTGCTGGTGGCTACCTAGGGTCACTGGCAAGGCTACAAGAGATTCTGCTAAAAGTTCACCATCTGCAATGGAATGTTATAACCTGTGTGAATTAGCCCGGCTACAGACAGACACAGGACATGCAGAAGTCCCAAAACACACATTTATTTTCTTCTCTACAGCACACACAGTACACAAACCATCAGATCTATTGCTCTGTCCTTTTCCCTCTTTGTCCTTCTCTTTGTCTTTCTTTTTCCTCCACTGTCTCTCCGGCAAGCTTTGTCGTCCTCCTCCTCCCGATTCTGAGTCTCTGAGTGGTGTCTGCTGACCGCTTATATAAGGTACCCGGAAGTGCTCCAGGTGTCTGATGACGTAATTCCAGCAGCACTTCAAGGTGTGGCGGAAGAGCTGCTCTCCAGGGCTCAGCAGCAGTTGTAGCACCCCCAGGTGGCACTCATGGATCCCAACAGGGCTGCACCAAACTCCAACTCTCATGAAGCCTTTGCGGGAGTCCGAGGCACTGCTGTAACTTAGGGGGGCTGCCATCTAGCGTTCCAGGGAGGTAGACAATCTGGCCCCTGTCCTCTCAGTGTGGAGCCGTCTATAAATGTTATTAGTACAGTTAAAACCAGTGGTTATGTCACAAGATATGGACTACTCACTGTCTTCTTTTAATTTTCTAGTGTGGGTTTCCTCTTCTCCTTGAATTTTTTACTTTTTCTGCAGTCACCTTTCTGTGGAAAGAGCAGTCATCCCTTTTGTAAGAAGTATTTTCTAAATGAAGTTTAATGTAGTAATGAAAGTAACAATGAAAAATTGTTTGAAGAAAGATATACACTGTTAAATCAGTGTAAAAATGGTAAAAAAATCTGATGGCATAAGTCACTGAATGCTCAAAGAATATGGCAGAACAACCCTATGAGGTCTTTGTGTACCTAATAACTGTTTCTGTAAACCTGTAGAAAGTGTCACATCTGCAGAATAAATACTGGGTGATTCCAGTGCCTAAAATAAGTGGTTCCCTGAACCTAAGAATTACAGACTAGTGGCTGTCACTTCATACTTCATGAAGGCCTCTGAGATGCTTGTTATGAAACAGATGTGACAGACCACCTTGACTCCCTTTCCATATACCAACTAGGGGTGAGATGATACTCCTGTCCACTTGCTCTACAGGTATTCCCAACAGAATAATGATGGCACCAGGTTAGGATTGTGTTGTTTGATTTCTCAAGTGCCTTTGACACTATGAAGCCTCTCCAGGTAATGAATAAGCTCAAGGTAATGCAGATCAATGTCATCAAGTGTCCTAAATCAGCTGACAGTTCTAACTGCATTGACAACAGTTTGGGAGGCTGTTTCTCAGCGATGGCAGTCACAGTAGCACAACTATTTTCTAAACAACACCAAACTGCTATATGTAATGTACAGTAGTTATTGGAAGACTACTACATTGTAGCATCCAGATAGATAGATAGATAGACAGATAGATAGATACTTTATTAATCCCGAGGGGAAATTCACATACTCTAGCAGCAGCATACTGATAAAGAACAACATAAAATTAAAGAGTGATAACAATGCAGGTGTAACAGACAGACAATAACTTTGTATAATTTTAACGTCCCCCCCCCCCCCCCCCCGGGTGGAACTGAAGAGTCACATAGTGTGGGGGAGGCACGATCTCCTCCGTCTGTCAGTGGAGCAGGACAGTGACAGCAGTCTGTCGCTGAAGCTGCTCCTCTGTCTGGAGATGATACTGTTCAGTGGATGCAGTGGATTCTCCCCGATTGACAGGGCTTGCTCAGTGCCCGTCGCTCTGCTACGGATGTCAAACTGTCCAGCTCCGTGCCTACAACACAGCCTGCCTTCCTCACCAGTTTGTCCCGGCGTGAGGCGTTCCTGTTCTTTATGCTGTTTCCCCAGCACACCACCGCGTAGAAGAGGGCATTCGCCACAATTGTCTGATAGAACATCTGCAGCATCTTATTGCAGATGTTGAAGGACGCCAGCCTTCTAAGGAAGTATAGACGGCTCTGTCCTTTCTTACACAGAGCATCAGTATTGGCAGTCCAGTCCAGTTTATCGTCCAGCTGCACTCCCAGGTATTTATAGGTTTGCACCCTCTGCACACAGTCACCTCTGATGATCACGGGGTCCGTGAGGCGCCTGGTTCTCCTAAAATCCACCACCAGCTCCTTGGTTTTGCTGGTGTTCAGTTGTAGGTGGTTTGAGTCACACCATTTAACAAAGTCCTTGATTAGGTTCCTATACTCCTCTTCCTGCCCACTCCTGATACAGCCCACGATAGCAGTGTCGTCAGCGAACCTTTGCATGTGGCAGGACTCCGAGTTGTTTTGGAAGTCCGATGTATATAGGCTGAACAGGACCGGAGAAAGTACAGTGACTGTGTCATGTGGTCAGTGAAAACAACCTGCAACTGAGAAAGAACCCCTTTGTACCAATGTTTATTATTAACTTCTTTTGCATAGTAACTTTTTGCATGTCATCCCCTTGAGCAGATAAACTAGGTTGGCTATCCTGAGACCCTCCTTTAAGAGGTGGACCTGTGGGGAACTATATCTTACACCACTTTTCGGAATATCATTAAAATTCAATTTACACAAGAAAACACCGTAGCTCAAACAATGGGGTCATGTTTGCCTTGCATCTCGTGCTTCAGGGATAGATGCTATGTGATCATTAAAAACAGAGATTTAAGTGGGCTTGCTTTGCTCGAAATTCAGATGAAATTCATAGTAGGGATGCAGTTAATTGGTGTTCTTGCTGCTCTCTCCTTTATTGTCAGCCAGACGAATTTTTGCTAGTCTGATTCTTCATGATGCTGAAGTGAGCTCTTATTCGCAGCTGCTTATCTGTATTGATTTGTGTTAATATAAAGAATCAATATTATATATATATATGCCATTAAACCTGATCAATAACTCAAAAGATAAAATTCCATATTTTAAATTAATTTGACTTTTGCATGGCCCAGAGACAGAAATTATGAAAATCACTGGCAAACCTCACATCCGTTTCTGGATATGTTTAACTACAATGCTTAATGGGCACTCCAAAGGGTTCATTTACATTGGGCAATCTTTATTTTTATGATTCTTCTCAAAAACAAATTTATGTGTTAATTTTTTAAGAATTCTCACAAGAAATATTGACTGTACTGCCTAAGATCTCTGTTTCAAACTACTTAGCAAAAATTTTATTATGAGGATATAATGTGGGAAATTGCTGCAGTGAAACTTAGGAAACAGAGAAATAGTTAGGAACACAGAACTCCATAACTGTAATGTAGATGTTCTGTGAAAAGTTTTTTTTTCCTGAATTTTCTGTGGTTTTTGAGTGTTTGAACTTTCACTAAATTTTAAAACTAAGTTTGTTGATCTGTGTTTTTTTCTTTAACTACACGTTTGAATTAACGCTATGCCTTTCCATCTAAGAAGCTGCTTGACTCTGGGAACTTGGAAGAGACACCACCAAATATTAAAATGTTGAAAATAATCTGTTCTGATTCTTACAAATGAGCCTCATACTTTATTTTCCATAAATGGTCCTAATATTTTAGTAACTCTTTCTGTTCTGATACCGCATTATTTAAAAGAGAAGGAATCATTCTCAGATGGAAATAGATTGAGTTGGCCACATTAACTATGGTGAGACCAAAGAAGTGAAAAGTTTGATTCACAAAGCAATTCCCTTCATAGCTACTGAGATATAATAGGACCCTGAAGGATGCTTTATTATTATGGTAAAGAAAAAAAATGAATTCCGGTTAATATACTGTAAGGGACGGACAGAAGCTCGCCCTGGATGGGACCCCCAAGAGACGGAAGGATGGGGGAAGGCAGCTTCTTTAGATTACTGCCTGCCCCAGAACGTTAGATGAAAGCTCCCCTTGGCTGCAGTGGTGCCCATGGGGCATCATGGGATTTGGAGTGTTTTACATCAGCCCTTTTGGGAACCATGGGTGCCGCCAGGGGGTGCTGCAAAGACTGAGGAGCTGCATAGCATGGGTTTTCCATCTTACCCGGAAGTGCTTACAGACCACGTGGGAAGAAGAGTAGAAGCACTTCCGGGTGGGCTAATCAATATAAAAGGACTTGGCAGCCTCACAGAGTAGAGCCAGAGTCGGGTGGAAGGTGGTGGAAGCTTGCTGGAAGCAGTGGAAGAGGCAGAGACCAAGAGAGAGAGAGAGAGAAAATAAAAGAGTAATTATAATTGTGCTATTGTACTTGTGTGGGGAATGCTGAGGAAAGAGTTAACCCGCAGTAAAAACAGATGTTTGTTCCCTGTGTCTGTTGTGTTGGTTTTGGGGGAGCTGGAGGGCCCTCTAGTGTCCACAATATGCACTGAATTGGATTATTAACAAATCATGGGACAAGTTCTTACTTTAATGTGCAATGTTAGCTTTCATAAACATACAAATGTGAGGTGTCATGAGTCCAACCTTTCATTCTTCAATCATTTATACATCTGAATGATAATTTTATTTAAAATTTGACATCATCTCACTGCCAATTTGTGTGAATTTTCAGAGTGCTTGCCACAATTTTGCCTGTACAATCCCAACGACATTGAATGTCAAACCTTCAACAAGGTCCCTTACTTCTGTATTCAGAGAAAGCTTTTGATAGAGTTGTGAGCTGATATTTGTTTACTGCACTATGCAGATGTGTTTGGATAAAATTACTATAGTCTAGCCCAAAGTCCCTGTTAGTACTGGCAGTATAAATTCTACTCTTTTAAACTAGAATATGGAACCAGACAGGGCTCCCTATTATCACCATTACTTTTTACAGTTTCTGTTGAACCATTGGCCGTTGTTCTCCAGAAACAATCAGAGATAAGATAGATCATAAAGGAAGGGCTTGCACTAAAAGTACAATATCTGAAGTTTTGTCTAGTATGCAAATACAAACTGTTGAACCTGTCTCTGATAAATGTTGCACAGATTTCATGTTTGTAAAGAGAAATACCATTGGCAATATTTCATTCTGAAAATTTTTTCCCCTTTGAGGAACTTTATTTAATGATTGCACTTGTGCTTTATTAGGGGAAATGCACCTAAGAAGCATTTGTGGGACTTGGCATAGGTATGCAGAGTTGCTCCCCGTGGTTTAATCAGTGAAATTTGGAGTCAAAAATATTTCCCCTTGGGAATTTATTTACTGGCCGGGTGTAAACTTTATATCATAAATTCATACTGTGTTGTACACATTCGTATTGTAGCTATTGAATAAATTTCATAGGATCTTAGAGTTCAGAGTTAACTTGAATTAGAGTGTGCATTTCCCAGTTCGTATTAAAATATTTTGTTTTTATTGACTGTCTCAAAACAGTAAAAATTAGTTACATACAGGTGGTATAATGGTTTGTACATGTATCTTTTGTAAATAGCAAAAGGTCACAACAATGCACAGATATTCTCTGTCTTTGTTTTTGGGTTACAGTGAACTGTACTGCTATTTAATATCTTAATAAGCAGCATGCATGATATTACCCGCTTAGAGAATGCATACTGGTTCATAGTAGCACATGTTAACCTTCTAGCATCGTCACTTTGCAGCTGGGAAGGGAAGCAAGGACATTTTATAATGCACCTTGCCACAATTTCTGCCACAGTGCCATTAGACGTTTACAGGTATAACTGCAAATAATCTCTTTATTGTGTAGATATTATATACTGCATTGGGACCACTGGTAAAACTGAAAATAAATTTTAAATGTTATGTTATTTGTGTCTGCAGCAGGACATCCTGCACTTCTTTCACACATGTATGCCTAATGCTTTTGTATGATATGCAGTGTTGTCCTAAAGAATGCAAACACAACATAATCCATCTAAACAAGGTTCAAAAGACCAGCAGTGTGGATGTTAATTTTGTACCTTATAGCTTCTCTTTTCAGTGTTGTGTTTAACAAAGTCTTTTGGGTATATTCTTTTCATGCTGAATGTGACTTCTATAAATTTCCTGCTCAGGCAAACTGACATTTGTTTCCAATTAGCCAAAAGGCTTCACCACTAAAATATTCATACTGTAATTTCTCATTATCCTCCAAAGCATAAATGTACACTAAATTGTAATTGCATACTACATCCATAAGTACCACTTGTGACAGATAGGGGCGCTCTCGCTCCCTTGAACCCTTGGATCAAACGCCAGACACCAGATAAAAGTCCAAATATAATTTTTATTTAGACAAATACGTGCACAAAGCACCCTCCTCTCCACAATACTCATAAATCAATACTCTAAACAATAATCAATCAATCCTCCACACTCCTAGACGCGTTGCCACCCTTCCACCCAGCTCAGCTCGTTTGTCTGGGATTTCCCAGAATCCTTTATAGTCCATGACCCGGAAGTGCTTCTGAACCCTCAGTCCATGTGACTTCTTAGCACTTCCGGATCAGATCAAAAACTCTTCTTTTTCATCCCAGAAGCACGTCATTTCTTCTGTCCATGTGACTGGAACGTACTTCCGGGGTGTAGGGAAAATAGTCCTTACTCCTTCCTGCAGCGTCCTCTGGCGACCCCATGGTATCCAGCAGGGCTGTGAATAAACACTCCATTGTCCATAATTCCCTGCTGGCATTCGGGGCACTTCCACGCTACAGGGAGGGCTCCACCTGGTGGCCTGGAGGTATTGGCTGGGATGAATGGCCGGCCATATCCCACACACTGTATTAGTTTGTGGTGTAGTTATTAGAACTACACAGTCTGTGAGATAGGTATTTGTAAGTTTGTTTGAATTATAATTTTGTATTCTAATTTTTTTAATACATCGTGACATTTTACTGGACTTTTAATTACTTTTGGACATTTTCATAGTATGAATATTTTACATGATTTTTTTTTCATTTTCTGCTCTCAATTACATTTATTTTAGTGCAGTATAGATTATGGCATATCTTTTTTCATTTTTAAGTTTTGAGTCATAAGGGTATATGGCCTTGTTGAGTTCTTCTTTAGCAAGGTTTACAAGGGTTAGCAATTCAAGCATTTATAGTCAAAACAATACCATCTTTTACTGTATATTGCTTTTGGCAGTGTCTTTTAAGCTGCTGACATTTTCAGATTATATAAAGTGCAGGCATGTAGAAAGACATTTGTGTGTGTACTGTAATAAATTGCCTTGTTTTCTGTCACAGCATGTTTGTTTTTGCTTTATTGTTACAGATGGCATTCATACGTTAACATGTGCATTAATGCTGCTCAACACAGACCTTCATGGACATGTAAGTATAAAGTCTGCTTTTGCAGTAGATTTTTTTTTTCACTTCATGTTATCTATCACTTTTGGTGTATAGTTAGTGTAGGTTTCATTATGAGATCAGTTAGTTGACTAACCATGCTTTGGTCTTACGTTCTGTCTTACACTGCAGTGCTTTCTATTTTGAATTTCAATGTTTGCATAGGTTTCATTTGGGTGCTCCTCCTTAATCAGTGACTTACTTCCTTACTGTTTAGTACTGAGCATGGATATATCTGTATGCACTATATTTTGGAGTAGTAATCTGCTCAAGCAGAGTATGTTCTTTATATTGGTTGCTGCTGGCCTCTCCATGACAGCACACAAGAGCAAATGGGTGAGAATAAACAAGACTGATTAGTATACATAGGAGAAACAGACAAACAGATGGCCTAAACAGACTTTTTCAAACATATTTGATCTTACGCTCAAACCAAAAATCAATAAAATAAAATTATAATGCAGAATGCATATTCAGTTAATGCTTTCTATCCTTTCTTTGCCTCAATTGCTTCTGGACTATTACTTCTTTAACTATATTTAGGTGGTAAGTTCTTCTCTCAGTTGCATGTTTTACCTTACTGTATCAAGTGTTTCACTCACTCGTCTATTTGCATTATTTCATTGATGATGTTATAATTGTTTTAATCCTCCAAATGCTCTATTCATCTACATTATAGCACTCATTTTTTTATTTTTAGTATTTTTGATTGTAGGATAAGGTCCAGTTCTATTATTTAGATATGTCTATGTATATGGAATTTTGTAAGGTTATACAGATAAACATGAAAGTATTTTTGTCAGGGTAGTGTAGAGTATAAGAATTGAGTAAGTTTTAATACATCTTATTTTTTATCTAAGGATGGAGAAATAAACTAATATTTATATTGACTAGAAGTTAAATAAAATAATTTTACTAATAACATGTAAATGTGCCCTATGTCACCTACATTTAATGGGTGACAATGAAAACAAAGCAGAGGAAAGAACATGTGGCACAGAAAATTTAACAAGCATTAAACCTGACTTGAAAAGGATGATAAATTACTTTAAAGCAAAACAAAGAAAGAGAATGTAAAAAAGGTGAAAGGAAAAACGGACAGGTACATAAAAAAGGTACTTAAAATATGAGAAATTTTCATGCAGAAGCATAGGCAACATAACAAAAGCTGCTAAGCAAAGTATGTCAAAAGGAGACAGTCAATGACAATACTCCCATTCCTACTTCCATGGGGAAGAAAATGGATACTGTGACACTACATGTCAACTAGTTGAGTTATTTTTTGCCATTTTTTTTTTGTTTTCTTTACACTGTTAGATTTATTTTAGATTTTTATTAGTACTTTTATCACTTTTATCATGGCTGCATTATAAAACAACGACTGCTTACAAAGAGTAAAAATGTTTAACAATCTTTTGAGGAGTGACTTGTTGAGGTTAGTTCAGCTGAGCCTACAAACATATCATATCACTGTGTTGAACTGAAGTGTTATGGTTAGACCTGCCACTATTTTGCTGACATCGGCACAGAAAAGGAATAAATAAATGAAAAGGACCTGTGATCGGCACTTCACCTAAAATGAGTCACCATACACAATACAGATCTCGGCTCACACAACAATTAGTTTAAGACAACCAAGTATTTGGAAACGAGCAACTGCATTTTTTTTCATAAATAAAAGAAGCTCAAAGTGCTTTACAATAATAATGGGTAAACAAAATTACAAACAAAAGTAACAGCTAAAGAATAGCTATTTATAAATGTATATAAAACAGTAGAGAATCAAAAAATCCAGCTTAATAACAAAACCTATGGTCAGAGAGCCATTAAAGAGAAGAAAATGAAAAACTCCAGTTGTGTGATATAGGAGAAAATAAACCTCCACAAGTTCCAATACCAAAAGATTGTCCAGACCCTCTGGGGTTTCTACTTCCCATGAATATGTCTCCATTAACATGCCAGAAATGATATCATCAGTTGGACAACTAAACAAATACCCATGTTGTAGCATCCCCACTCTCAAATATAAAATACATCACATATACAAACATCAAACCAAACAACTCAATTAGAAGCCATAAGTATATCTTCAAAAGTGCATGATAGTTGAATGAAAGCAAAGGATCTAGCAGCAACCCACAGCCAGGATTAAACATGTAGTTTTACCCACTGTGTGTTCGCCATTTTAACATTTCAGATCTCCTAGGCATCTCTCATTGATTTTCATTTTCATGAAATATCCATCCTTACAGTGTTAGTTTCTCCTTGGGATCCTGTTTTCACTGTGCCTATTTCAACGGTTCTGTCTACCCAAACAGAAAAGCACATTACCTTAGTTTTGGTGGTTATTTATTCATTTTGGTAATACTGTGCTCATGGTCTTGTCACTCTTTTCCATGTTATCTCCCTCAATAAAGGCATAACTTCCATAAGTGATTTTCAAATTAGGGCAAAACTACATCATCAGATATTTACATAAAAGACAGTAACTGATAATAAATGTTACACATGTGGCGCTGGTACAGTATTAGTATGGAATAGGAATCTGTTTACACCTTGAATTAAATTTGTCCTGATGACTTGTGTATTTTACACCATTACTTATATGCCGGACTTTTGTTTTGAAAAGCCTTAAAAGAAAGACCTTAACCAATCTCTTCTACTGCCTTTTAGTAAACTGTATTTAGGACAGTGTCTCTGTCATATGCAAGCATGATACAAATTTAGACCATCCAACATGAGTGTCCCAAAATGCAACCTGTTTATTTCTGTGATGACTACGTTACAAAATAACCTTAGCATCCAATAGGAGACAACATAATACATTTTAAAATAATAACTACAGACTTGGGCTTGAATGAAGCAGCTTTAGTGTCAGATTACAGAAATGGATTTTCTGTGAAAATAAGAAACATCAAGACAGTCACAAGATTAAAATCATTCTTGAAAAAATTATAAACATTGTACCTAAATTAGGGACCTGCTTGATAATGAGAAAAAAGATCAAAAGGAATTTTCAGTTAAAACTTGCAAGCAGAATGTAAGAATTCAGAGAATGAAATGAAAACCCACAACTCAGTTATTAACATGACTGAAAGACAATGCAAAATGTATGAGCTTTTGTGTTTTAATTGTGGAAGTTCTAATAATTTAGTAAATTATTGTAAAAACAAGCTCACACACAGAATGTAGCAAATCTTAGTGTTAATGGCTGTTTCATATCACAAAGCTTCAGTAGCTTTTTGGTTGTGTTTTTTTATTGCTCATAAATTACAAATCCAGGCTTCAGAGGATTCAGGTGCTCTAGGTACTGTACACATTACCCAAGCCTTTAAGAGACAATGATGTTTTAGATGGCATATTCCAGTTCTCCATACATAATAACAGGAGGTAGAGTTCTGGCCACCTAAGAATAAAGACTAGAAATTGCCAGCTTTAACTGAAATCCAGAAATGATTCAACAGGGCTATACTTTCCCAACAGCTTTATATGAACTGATACATCTTGAGGCCAGTTTGCGGGCCAGAGCTCTGAAGCTAATACTTTGCATAGTAAGTCACACCATCTGTGTAGCTTTCTTATTTGGAGGGATCTTTAGGCTCTTATCTTTAAATTTTTAAACAAAATTTTTTGTACGTTCTCCTCAACCAAAAATTTCTCAAGTAGTCAGAATTGAAGTAGTCATCACTGACCATAAGCCAGACTCAAGAGGCATTTTTACTGATATAACTAATGGTGAAAAGAACTCTCCCAGCACCACGTTGGTGTCAAACTCCTGCAGTGCTATAATATGCCCAGCTGTTTTGTGATTACAAATATATTCTCTTTCTTTAATAGCAAAACTGTTCGAGTAAAATGCAGCAACATGGCTTTGAACTGCAGTGCAAATCAACACATCCTGACCTGCACCACACTTTTTATAGGTTTCATTAAAGGAAGAGTTCTATATTTTATTTCTTTGATTATTTCTTTCACAAATACTTGCCACACGAAATTGTGATCTAAAGTTAAGCTTAATCTATAAATTAAAAGAAAATATTTTGCCCATCCTGACACTTTATTTACAATGGAGACAAATGGGGCTTGGGGCACCACTGGAAAATAAAAGCCTAAAAACTTACTGATGAAGCGACAAAGGTTTTGATGTAAGAAAACGAGCCTTCCACGTTTCCAACTCATGTTTGTCACAACATAAGAGATTCAAGTACTATTTTTCTTGTGGTAAGGATACATTTTCTATTCACTTAAGAGTGCTCGTATAAATATGGAAGTAAATCAAAACAAAACCAACCACGTGCCATGAAAAGTTTAATGTGATTTTGCCTTTCCAAAAGAAACTATGCCTGGGTGGTAAGCGAATATTGTGCAAGAAGACAAACGCTGAAATGGCATGCACAGCTGGGGGGTATTTTTCGTACGTGGATTAGTCGTTTAGCCAGATGTAATTGTTGACGATTTGGCCTGATCCCGGATCTGTCGGTTTTTCAAAACTCTTGCTGGAAGTGTTGTCATAGCAACACATCCTAATCCTCAAACCTGCTCGGAGCAGGTTTGTTCTACGTAAACAAGGATTAGTTTACACACGTATTCAGTGACGGTGTGTGGAAGTCATCCAGTCATGGCTTCGCCGTTCATGAATGAGCAACCAATTGATATTGGTGCGCAAATTATACGAAGAGAATTTCATAGAGAGAGGGTTTTGCGCGATCGGCAAGATCCTTTATTGCTCCTGGAGGAAATTCTTCTCGAAAGATACCGCTTTAGCCAAGGGGGAATATTGTACCTCAAAGATTTATTAGGACCTTATATTCGAAGTCAAACTTGGCGAAGTCGGGCTCTCACAACCACACAGACAGTATGCATTGCTTTGAGGTTTTACAAGCGGCACTTTTTTATATACTGTAGGCGATGTGGAAAATCTAACTAAAAGTGCAGTTTGCCAGGCTATTCGTAAAGGTCTGTTTGGCTCTGAAAGATTTCCTTCGGGTTTTCATAGTGTTTCCTGGACACCTGCGTGTGCAGACAATAAAAGAGGCTTTTAATGCCATTGCAGGTAGGCAACACACAGGCAAAAACACCCACAGTTCCATAAAGAATCTCACAATCAGCCTAACATTCTTATTACCCAGGATTTCCAAATGTGATTGGGGCACATGGGACTGATCAGAGTGGAGTTTGATTTGGAAAATGTACCTCTCCTCCTTATGAATAATCAGACACAGTGTCTTCATCAAATATTTGACCTTTGTCAATATCTCATTGGTCAGACACAGGTTCTAGGGATATGACATTCACTGCAACTGACCCAACAAAAAAAGAGGGCTATATGGAACATACCTATGGCACATATTGAGGACAAATATATGCAATGACCATCCTTTACCTGAAATGAAGTGACCACTGCATCCTGCCACTGGTTCTGAGGAGGAGCTTCCCCCTGGAATGCCCTCAGAAACAGGGCGATGGGCATTTTGCTGGAGAGCCAACACTTCTGCAGGGGTTAATAATAATAATAGGTCTGGACTGTGTGGACCTCCACCTGTTATTTGCTTGTCTGCCTTCTTATTCTTTATGTCAACAATTCTTTAAATAGTTATATACCAATATTTACCAGTTTGAAGTATATTCTTGTACTTCACTTTAACCTGTTCCCATGTTCTCCTTGTGCTCACATTTGATCTGGAATTATGACATATTAAATAATAATTAATCTGACACATAGGAAATGAAACGCTGCTTTCAGTAAGTACAATGCACACGTGTTTAATTTGTCGGCCACTTTTTGCCAGCGGTCTTTTCTGGTTTGGGCTGCTTTTGCAGTGTTACTCCTTGTGCATATTAAATCTTGAAATTCTTCGAGTAAATAACTAATTAACTAACTAACTAACACACACACACACGCCCACACACCCACACACAGCTTGTGTGAAAAAAAAATGCGCCTGTTCTTTCGTCATTTTGTTGCAGCCTATCAAAGACTTGCTGATCATGTTTTATAGACTCAATATATATGGGCCTCTCACTCAGTGCGGGCACGCGCATTCATCTCGGATGATTAGATCCGGCTAGACTAATCTACCACACGGCTGCGTTTGAAAAACCGACTTATCCCGGATGAGTTTCACCGGCATTAACTCATCCAAGATCAGGCATCTGCTCTCGGATGATTTAAGCCAGCGGTTCCCAAACTGTGGTATGCGTACCACTGGTGGTACGCAGAGCCTTTTCAGGTAGTACACATCGCAGTCCCTGAATTTAATTTATCTGTGCAAAAACCCTTTATGACAAGCCTGTTGTGAGCAAAAACCAATGAAACTGTTTAAATACAATAATACGTGGATTCCCAAATTTAGTGTGGTGTGAAATTTCATCATCTGAATAAATAAAATCTATTATTTGAATCAGTATTTAGTTCATTTAATGCTATCATAATTCCGTTTCGCGGAAGTCAACTTCTACTTCTTCACTGTTTGAGCTTTTGGTCACTAGATGAAAGCACAATGCCGACACTATTTAGTCTTCGGTAACTCGACTTCGGAAACCGCTCGCATTTGTTGTTATACGTGCACTGCCGCTGTATCGCATCGTAGTCACTAGATCTAAGCACAAAGCCGATACCATTTCGTCTTCGGTAACTGCGTCACATACAGGCCGAAGGCAGGATTTAGTTTCGGGGCGGAATTTATCAATTTATGTACATGCACAAATTTTTTCATTAATTTTGTGCATAATTTCTTCCATTTCTTTAACTTTTATTCAGATTTCGGGGCGGTTGTAGTCAGTGTTGTGAATTTGCTGTATATTACCTAATTAAGAATTAATCATTCATTGCAGTACTTGCTTTTTAATTTCTTTGTTAAAAATTGGGGTGGTACGCATCGCAACTCACTTAACCTCAGGTGGTACTTGACGTCCAAAAGTTTGGGAACCCCTGATTTAAGCGACGTATGGAAAATACCCCCCTGGTCTTCTTTTGAAATCCCTGAATCACATAATGTTGTTTTTATCGCAAAACATTGATATTGTATTAAATACGTTTTTAAGCTTTTATTTTCCAGTGGCACATCATGCCCCATTAGCCTCCATTGTGAAGTGCCAGTGCAGGCAAGGTATTTTTTTTAATTTATAGAAAACAATTAACTTTAGAACAGTTTTGTGCGGCAAATACATGTATGATATGTTTGTGAAGGGATTATTTCAACTTGAAAAACAGCAAACGTATCCTTTAAGCCCATTGTAAACATGAATAACTACAAGAGAAAGTCAAATGAATGGAATATGAAAATAAATGAATATAGATCACGAGCATGTTTTTCAAAAAAACATAGGACATTTTCCTTCAATAAATTATATTCATAAAATGGGTCCTATGATGGATAGATGCCCTGTCCAGTGCCGCCAGGACAGGCTGCAGCTACCCTTCACTCCAACACTGAGTTAGATTAAGCAGATTAGAGGGTGAATATGATTGCCAGGATATTTAAAAAAGACAATTTAGTGGACATTTTTCTGAGAGCTGCAGAATTTTTTTTAGGTGTAAGTGTACACATATGGTTTTATATTTATTCATTCATCATCCGTCTGTTTTTTTGCTTGTGGTTTTAAAAGTTCATTTGTTTTGTACATTAACCATTGATCTGTTAAGGTTTTATAAATTCACTTTTACTTTTCCAAGTTCATGAAAAAGTTACAAAGTTGATTCCAGCACCTCCAAAAAGTAATTATTATTCATACAATTACTTACACTAACAATACAACAGTATAACAATAGATTCACCTGCGTTTGAGCCTTGTACAGAGTCCCCATATCAAATATTTATTCTGGTTCAGTCATAACATTCATTATCTGCATTTTTAACTTTAATACTTGGTATTAGTATTATCGGTCTGTCGTGGTGAAAAAGGAGCTGAGCCGCAAGGCGAAGCTCTCAATTTACCAGTCGATCTATGTTCCTACCCTCACCTATGGTCATGAACTATGGGTAGTGACCGAAAGAACGAGATCTCGAATACAAGCGGCTGAAATGAGTTTCCTCCGCAGGGTGTCTGGGCTTTCCCTTAAAGATAGGGTGAGAAGCTCAGTCATCCGGGAGGGGCTCAGAGTAGAGCCGCTGCTCCTCCGCATCGAGAGGAGTCAGATGAGGTGGCTCGGGCATCTGATCAGGATGCCTCCTGGACGCCTCCCTGGTGAGGTGTTCCGGGCACGTCCAACCGGGAGGAGGCCCCAGGGAAGACCCAGGACACGTTGGAGGGACTATGTCTCTCGACTGGCCTGGGAACGCCTTGGGATTCTCCCGGAAGAGCTAGAAGAAGTGGCCGGGGAGAGGGAAGTCTGGGCATCTCTGCTCAAGCTGCTGCCCCCGCGACCCGACCTCGGATAAGCGGGAGACAATGGATGGATGGATGGTATTAGTGAGAAGCATGAAATTTGATATTAAGTGTTTTTGTGTCTAAATAGTTTAGATCAAAAATCACTTTAATCTCACATAGTCAGATGTCCAAGTTTGAGTAAAAAAATATTTTGCTTCATAAGTAATATTAGCTGATATGCACACATCAATATACTAAATTGTACGGTCTGTATTCAACAGAGTCTTTGCCTGTAATTTTTAGAACATCAGTGAATGTGTATCTGGTTTGCCTGTGTGGCTGTAAAAGCAAAAATCCAGTAATTTTATGTGGGAAAATTAATATAAAATCCACCTTTTGCAAGGTAAAAGTACATTAAATATTTACTTTGGCATCAATTTCTCAGATGAATGACTCATGAGTTTTGGTACAGCAGTGATGTTTCTATGTGGTGAGCTCCATCTTGTGGTGAGTCAGAGGAAAGCAATTTTTTTTTTTTTTGCCAAAAGTAGGTCTACCATTTGCAAAAAAAAAAAAAAAACACTCTTTTGTTGGACCACATTACCTTTTGAAGGCTGATTCTAGAGTCTGTCTAATGAGTTGGAAAAAGTAAGCTCAAAAATGGATGAATAGCAATTCTGTTTTTATTAAGGCTGCAGCTAGCAGGTCCCATTAGCATTTTAACATTTTCATCAAGATGCAATGGTTATTACTTTATCTAAATTTCTTTACTACAGTGGTAGTTATATGTTTTATGCTTATACTTAAATAACTAAAATATGAACCTTCACATACCTAATGTATTTAACATCAAAACTCAGGAAAATAAAAAAGATAACTAAATTGAGACGGGAACTGCTTGGTGTGGATATAAAGAAAAAGATCATTTTTAGTACCTGGGAAGACTTGTTTGAGCAAATGAGGGTTCAGATTGTGATCTTGATGTCTGGATTTGATGTGAAACGGTCCTTTAGGAACAGTTTTAGGTCTCCAATCACACAGACACTCTTCTTTTTATCTTGTGCTATCCTGACACTCAAAGTAAAAGTGATCGAACAACAAATAAATACTAATAAGAAAATATTTATAACTTTCCTAGTCAACTAGAATGGAACAGTTGTCACACAGGGGTACTAAGATGAGAATGTTAGGTTTGAGTGAATGTTTAAATTCTTCAAGAATGCAAATATATTAAGAAGCTTAAATAGTTTTAGGGTTTCTGCTATAAATAGTGCAAGTTTTATTGTGAATGCGGGGTTCATCAGGGATCTGTTCTGAGTTTCATTCTGTTTGTTTTAGTGATGATGCCAGTTACCAGAGATGCCGTCAGGGACTTATTCATCAGAGTGTTTTCACTCTACTAATCAAAATCTGAGAAGCAATATTCAATCGAAGACCATGAAATATAAAATAAAATTGGCATGGAGTCTGAAAGTGAAATTCTTGTTTAAAAAGCAAAGTGATGTTCAACTCTTGAAAAATATGTACATGGCCATATAGAGTATGCAGTTAAGATATTAAAATAAACTACCTCAGTGCATATGCTTGTTGATAGCCACTTCATGAAATGTTTAATGCTGTAGCAAGTACAGTGAAACCTCGGTTTGCGAGCATAATTCGTTCCGGAAACATGCTCGTAGTCCAAAGCATTCGTATATCAAAGTGAATTTCCCCATAAGAATTAATGGAAACTCAGATGATTTGTTCCACAACCCAAAACTATTCATATAAAAATGATTAATACAAAATATAAAGTAAAAACACATAAAACAAATTAACTTGCACTTTACCTTTGAAAAGAATCATGGCTGGTGTGAGTGAGTTTCTAAACTCTTGTGGGATTGCACCCAACGGGACGACACGCAGAAGAGCGTCCCAAAGCAATCGCAGTCTCCCAGTGCTGTAGCAGTTCTCCGTAAAAGCGAATCCGAAAAGATCGCGGACATGCTAGCAGCGCCTGCCGTCAATGGGTGATACAAGGAACATTATAAATGTGCAGGGCCCTGCCTGACTGCTGTGTCTGTGTATAAATAACCGCGCTGTTGCTGTTTCAAGCTGAATAAAGCTTGTGTTGCTAAAGTACTGAGACTCAGCTTCGTGTTTTAGGGTGCAAGACGGGGACTCGCACGTCACAGCACACACGCACGCGTGAGCACACACACACGAGCGCGCGAGCACACATACACACACACACATGCGCGCACACACAGTCACAATGCTAATGCTGTAGTAAACACTATACGCTCGTTGACTATATGAGTGAGGCACGCCGACTCAGACGGAGAATAGGAGATGATTGCCCACAATCCCGCAGTGAGAGAGAGAGGAGAATCATCAGCTCAGTTGTGATCACATGACTCTCAGCAGAAAAACTACTCATACTGCAAGACCTCGCTCGTTTATCAAGTGAAAATTTATTAAAAATTTTGGCTCGTCTTGCAAAACACTCGTAAACCAAGTTACTCGCAAACCGAGGTTCCACTGTAGTCTGCAGACAGCAAGTGTGACCATTTGTTACTTATAAGTATGTGATAAAGTGAAATAAAATGGTGATTTGGGATGTAGGGTTGTTTAAAAAAAAAGTAGGGATGTTGGACTGGTTAGGCAAAAATGTAAATGTAGGTATAGACTTAGTGAATATAACAGATGAGAAATGTATTTGGAAACCCTTTCCGAGCTGACCCATCTTCTAACAGGTAGCTCTAACATTGAAGGGGAAGATTTGTAAACGCTGGATGAGTACTTCTGTGTTGTATTGTAACCAATGTGGCCAATGAAGATGGAGCATAAAGCTTCTTTAAAACGAACTCAGGTAAGAGCAGAAGCAGTGGGTGACAAATGTATCATAGACTGTGCAGAGAAATGCTGATCTTAAACAATTATATGCTAGTTTGCTGCTACCGGTATTAAGAAGGGTATGCAACCAAGACTTTTCAGAATCAGAGAATGTTTCTAGTAGAGGTTTTGAGTTACCTCATCCCTGGAAAAGAAAATCACTTGCAGTTTTGTTGTTTAATATATTGTACATTTTCACATTTTATAAGATTTATAGAAATGTCGGATTAGCAATTTAGGTTTTAGTTCAGAAAATGCTTTATCTGAATTGAACATCCAAAATTATATCTGTGCTGTTGTAGTAAAGAATGTACTTTGTGCTGAGGTGTCCATCTTAATAGGCGTGATATAAGGTACATCTTTTTGTAAGGCAAAATCAAGTTTTAATTAGTGCTCAGAACGTCTATTTCACACAGCTTTGCTGTTGCTCATTCAAAATATATGTAGCATTATGGTATAAGTGAGCAATAATTATATGGTAAGTACTTTTTATAATTTGGGTAAAATAATATTGTACATAATAATTAAAAAGTTTAAATTGGACAGCTTGGAAGTTAAAATGCTTCATATTTTGCATTAATGCCGTTTGTTTTAGTTTACTTGGCAGATTCCAGATTCCCTCAATATCTAACGTATGTCATTACGACAAGGTTCATTTTTGTCACTTTTAGGTAGCACTTCATTAACAAGATGGCGCATTCCATATATGTTGCATTCTTATTTGTATAATCATGTAAACATCCATACCATTTAACATAGTTTAATAACACACATAACTTTTATCTGAATGTGTGCCTTTTTATATTGCAGAATATAGGGAAGAAAATGTCCTGTCAGCAGTTTATTACAAACTTGGATGGTTTGAATGATGGCCATGATTTTCCAAAGGATTTATTGAAGGTATGATGATAAGAAGTCTTGTATTATTTTTATAATTTCTTTCAGTAGCTATAAGAATATGTTTAAACGATTGATTAAATAAAACAGATCTTTTTATTTTGAGAAAATGCAAATATTAATATCAAGTAATTAAGAACATGTATGACATTTACTTAAGAAAATAAATAATGAAGCAGTAAGAGGCCAAATTTAATTTACATCATATCCTTAAAGTGAAAGTCACATGAAGGCAGTTTGTCTATGCATGCAATGTTTGGTGTGGATGGCTTCGTTTATTTATTTTTAATGCATTCAGATGGTGTAACTCTGTCAATGAACAATAGAGAACATGTGTATAATCAGTTGTGATGTTTCAAACAAAATCCTGATTTTTTTAAACAGTTCTATAAAGGTGACAAACAGCACCATCATGAGTTGCTTTATACGGTATAGTCACACATAAGCATTTACTAAAATATATGTTACAAATGATTATTTATTACATTTGTATCTTTTTAGTTAAGCATTTATAAATGTGTACACATTTATTTTTAAAATTATTATTATTATTATCAATTACATTATAACAAAGTACAATGGCTTTTGAAACTGTCATTATATTTTTAAACTAACTACTGTTTTGGAATTGTTGGTCACAAATAAGTTTTCCTTTCTCTCCTCTCTCGATATTTTAAAGTAAGCCATTACAACTTTTGTTGGTTACGGAGTTGTTAGGTAGTACCTTTAAGCACTTGCATGGAGGAGATACAGTTATTCGTCCTAAATATGGATGATGCAATGTTTTATTGATATTTGTGATGCAGAAAAAACAAGGAAACACTATTTATGTACTGACAATAATGGAAAGTATCTAACACAATAGCAAAAACAACATTTCTACAGCATATTTTAATACAAAAGTTGTAGCTTGAAGTGCTTTACAAGATGTCAAAGAAAAAGGAAAATAAAAGTAAATTAGAAATAGATAAAAATAAGAATGAATACAAAAATAACAGGTAATAATAAATCAATATGCTCTTACATAACATAGATATAGAAGTAATAGATAAAGTAGAGTCATTTATACATAATTTTTTTCTCATATTTCTAAAGATGAGTCTAGTGCAATGGTCAGATGGCAGGGAAGGATAAAATCAAATAGAAAAATTCCAAGGAAAAGATGCTGAAGATAAAAAGCAAATATTCAGGGGTTCCAAAGCCAAAAGACTACCAGCTACCACTGGACATTCTACCTAGCATAAATGTACTTAAGTAGTTCCTTACTGTTTTTTAATCTTTGCTTTAGGAGATTTGATCCAGTGGGTCTTGTGGACAGTTGGAGTATTCGCATATGTTCCAACATCACAGGCGGTTGCATAGTAGTTTGATCAGGTGGTGGTGAAAATACACCACCACAGGAAAAACAGAAAAGAAAGCAGAGAAACATAGAGGTTAATAATGATTGCACATCCATGAAGAGTATGATAATGCTATGCATGTGTTATCTATTAGAAGCAGAACTAAAATGCAGCTAAAAAATGGCAAAATTAAAAAGTGGGTTTTTAGAAGTTTTTTAAAATGTTCCACAGTATTATCCTGGTATAATGTTATTGGTAAAATATTTCAAATTTTTGGTGCATAACAGTGAAGGGCTTCCTCACTACTTTGTATGCTTACCTCTTGGAATAATAAATAAGACTGCCATTACAGGAACTAAGGTAACAACTGCAGATTTAGGGGGACAGACACTCCAAAATATAGGAAGGAACACAATTATTTAGAGCTTTATATACCATTAATAGTATTTTAATCAATTCTAATGGACATGGGTAATCAATGTGACAGCGCTAAAGAGATTTAGATATTCTCAAAATTCTTTTTTTGGTTATAATTCTTGCTGCTGCATTCTGAACTAACTGCAGTGATTAATGTCTTCCATAAGTAGTCCTGTTAGGAATGTACTGTAGTAACCTAGTCAACTAAAAACAAAAGTTGCAGCTCATGTGTATACATAGTGTGTGATTAACCCTTTGTAAACAATTACATTACTGCTGGATTTCATCCTTATGTGGCATTACACCTTCAGAGTCCTAAGTTCAAACCCAAGCATGTGGAGTTTGCTCATTCTGTTCATGTTCCCATGGTTTTGTCTTGATACAACTGTACATGTTTATCTTACTCAAATAACTAACAAAAAACATGCCTATGGTAGACAGTTATATATGGTGGAAGATTGGGGTGTCATGCAGATAATATTTTTCTTCATTTAAACAAAGAGTATAACTGTATTTTTGTTTAAAAACATTTTTTGGTATAAAGAAAGGGGGCAGTTTTTATTTAAACAGTTCAAATCAATTAACCACATTACATGTTATTATTGGGAATTGTAACAAGGACAGAGGTTTGGTCAGCGGTATACGGGTTTAAGGCTTTAGACTCTGAACTTCAAACCCTAAGGTTGTGAGTTCAAGTCGTGCTACTGACACAGTGTGACCATGAGCAAGTCACTTCACCTGCCTGTACTCCAACTGTAAACACAAATGAAATGTAAACAATTGTATCTCAAGTTGGATAAAAGTCCCAGCCAAATAAGTTAATAATAGTAACAAAAAAGGGTGCACATGTGTCTCTCCTGACAGGGTGCTCAGATGCAAAATGTATTATCAAAATGATGGTTTCTTTAATGAATGTACCTGGAATTACATGGTTAACAAATTACTGTAGCATCTTTTCTGGTAACTTTACAGAGAAGTAAGTGCAGTAATAACCTTCTTTTTCTAATGAGCAATATTATGCTTATTTTCTTAAAGCCTGCAGGCAGGAAAGACAGAATAATAAAAATATTAGAAATATTTAGTGATAGGCAAAAAGTTATGAGGTTGTAATGTGAAAATGTTTTTTATTTCATTAAGGCCATACTTACATGCTGTTCATTGAGTTGTGGCATAACCCTTTTTTGTCTAGAAGCCTTATTGGAATACTTGGTCTTTTAAACTTCAAAACAAGTATAAATATAGTCAGCTTATGGGACAGTAAGGTGTCAGTTTTGGTCCTTTTGATATTCCATTTATAGGTGATAATAGCTTGCAGACAATGCCTTGTGCGCTTTAGGCCAATCTTTCATATATTCACTATGCATACCTGCTTTGTCCAATTAAAGTTTATTTCTTTTTCTTCACTACTTACTTTAATGTGTAAAAGCAAATCTAGCTGTCACATATATTCTATTTTAAACTGAAAATTCTTTTGACACTGTTGACGTAATGTAAATACTAATGGACAGTGACTTTAAAACCAATTTACTGGCACAGTTGCTTTTTATTTATTAATGTATGTACATCAAAAGAAAAATAAAGTCTGCATTGTTGTCCAATTATTGTTTCTGGTAATCAAGTTTTGAATGTAGATGTCACAATTTAGCAATAGCAAAAAAACATATTATTTTTATTACTCTCCAGTCCATTCACTCCCTCTTTTTCTGACTCCAGTTATTTTAATAAGGCATTGTAGGAGGTCACAGTTTATTCTGGTAGAACTGGACATGAGGTAGGGGCATCTGGGCCAGCTGTGCACACATTGACACGCTCACTCATACGGAGTTAACTTAGAATCACTTTTCAATCTAACCTGCACATCTGTAAAGTGTGAGGGAAATCAGACTGCCCAAAGAAAAAAATCATTCCTGGTGCAATGAAAACATTTAAATTTTACACAGACAGTGCCCATGCTAGGACTTGATCCCAAGATTCTGAAAAATGCATTATTTTAAAGAGTGATGTTCACATGTGTAGTATGTTGGATGTTTGACATTAGTAAGCTACTAGACAGAAAAAAATCATATGTGGCTTTTCAGGTGCTGTTACATCAAAATTACTGCAACATATTTTAAGAGTATGTACAGCCGACCTGCAATATTTTAGACTAATGTCTGTAATTAACTTTGTTTTTAAAGTGTATATAAAATATTACACTGCAGCTGTATGCACCCTTACAAGATTCACTTAATGGTTTGGTCATGCATTAGAAACATTTCTTTTTGTGTATTGAAAAATAGTGTGCAACCACTTAGCTCGTGTGTGGAAAATACTGATTTGATAAAAAGAAGGGACAATTGTAATTGTGTGAATTGTTTGAAAATTTCGTGATTTTTCCGACTCCTCTGATTTTCTCCTTGGGTTTTCTTCAGGTACTCTGGTATTCTTCCGTATCACAAAGACAGGGAATGTTCAGTTAATTGAAATGTCCCCTTCTGTCCTGAATCTGTCCTGAAATGTGTACACTTATCATGCACATTCTGCATTTGCTCCCATGGGTACTGTAAAGCTGTATGTGATGCTTTCTATGGACTATATGACAGTTGAAAAAATGGTATTGTTCAGTCCTAATATCACTACTGAGCTAGGATCATTGGAATTGAAATATGGAAAGAAAAAAAAAACACTGTCTTTGATATTTTTTAGAATTTTTTTTTCTTCTTCCAGACTCTCTATAACTCAATAAAGAATGAAAAGCTGGAATGGGCAATGTAAGTAACTTTGATCTAATTTATAAAAGTATGTGCATTTCTAGAAAATAATATTCAGCAGTACAGGTTCCCTATTCCAATAACCTTTTTTATACTATGCAAAGTCGCCAGAGCATAAAACTGCCTTTCTCCTTTCTATGAATCTTTTCATTTTATTTGACATAATTTAAATGGACGTGGATTTCCTTGGATTTCACCTTTTTAATTTAAGGTTTAAGAATAAATAAATAAAAGAATATAAAAATACATCAAAAGTGAATTATTGAACATAAATAAAATACTTAATATTTGTTCTCAACAAGATAAACATGAATTCTTCAACATAATAATTAGGTTAATCAATTCTGCTTTTAATTTCCTAAAACCACAGTATGACTTGTAAAGAAAAAATATTTAATTCTTATTACATTTTTGTACAGAAACATGATTTTTTCAAATACATTTTTGCAAAAGCTTTGAGTAATCTACAATCATAGTACAGATTACTAGAAATTCCAAGCAGATGCACATTTGTACAGAACCCTTTGTTAAAGTCACTTTCTCGAGGACAGATATGTCAGTTAATTTTGTTGTTTATCCTCCAAAATGTTTGTTGCATGAGTTCATCTAATCTGTTTAAAGCTTTACTGTTCACTTCAGTGTCTCTGTGCAGTTTTATCTCTATACATATCTCCTTGATTTTGAAAGTATCATTAATACAGATAAAACAGTTTAAAAAGAGATTGTATGTATATGAAACATTCAAAGTAAATACTGTATCCTTCTCTTCCTCCTTATCTCTCTCTCTCTCTTTGCTTGAAGAGATGAAGATGATCTACGGAAGTCTTTGTCAGAGCTTGTCGATGATAAATGTGAAAGTGGACTCAAGAAAGTAACAAGAATAGTGGATAGCAGCAACCCTTTCCTTGATATCCCTCAGGCATTTAATGCAGCTACATACAAACATGGAGTCCTGACTCGAAAAAGCCATGCTGAAATGGATGGGAAAAGAAGTATGTTTCGCTTTATCTGCAACAAAATAGTGTGTTATCATTTTAATAAGTTAGACATTTTAAGAGATTCATGCTATATTAGTCAGCCCTGAAATAATTTAAATCTACTTAAAATTCTGATTTTCTTTTTTAAATAAAGAAATGATATGACTTAATTAAGCAGTTCTGAAGTATGTTTGTTTTTAGCAGTCATATGAAAAATGCAACATTTATTTTATTATTTTCTTTTATTTTTGTAGGGGAAAAAAAAACATAAAAATACTTTGTTAGAATTGGGTTGCTTTTATTTTAATTTGTATGTTTTATTTGTTATTCTTCAAACATAAATCCCCAAAGTTTTAGAATAATTTTGTCTCCAAACTTGCCCTTTCATTTTAGAATTCCATAGGCTTACAAAATGCATGGTTTTGTCTTTCTTATTTATTGGTCCATAAGCAGTTTGCAGTACCACAGCATAATGCTAGATGTTGCTGTATACATTCTTACATGGCTGAATTTACGCAAATACAAACTTACCTGTACTTGGAAGGAAATGCAGGATAGGATATTATGACAAATTCACTTAGTTCAAAGCCTGTTGTTTGACACTGTGTGTGACAGCTCTTATGGCTTGACCTGTCCGTACATGTGATATTTTGAACTCCAACATTTGCTTTTCTTTTTAGCACAATATGTCTTTTATATTCAGATACAAATCTTTTATCATCTGCAACTCTGTTAATTTTTTTTACTTATAGTAACTGGACTTGTAACACTGTAATTCAGCTTTTGAAAGTCAGATTTAGTTAACAGCAGTCATCATAAATCAAACATCAAGAGGAATGTGTTTTTAGTAGTACCCAGGATTAAAAAGAATTATTTAAGAATAATTATTTGATTTGTATTTGTTATATTTTATTTATATGTGCATAAGCATCATTTAACCATATTTGTTATATTTTATTTATATGAGGGACGATCAAAAAGTTTCCAAACTTTTTTTAAACTCCTTTTATTAAGAATTTCAACAACTAATTACATCACTTTTCTATATAGTCACCTTTGTTTGCGATGCAATTTTTCCAGCGTTGTACCAGCTTTTTAAGGCAAAATTACTACTCTTCCCACCTTCACCGTTTCCAACGAAAATATAAAAGTACTGAAACTTTTTGAACATCCTTCGTATTTATATAAGCATAATTTAACCATATTTGTTACATTTTATTTATATTTACATAAGCATCATTTAACCATTCACTTCCATGGCTAATATTTGTTCTCTGAAAGTTTATACTTTATATATGTACATTTGCTCTAAACCCTTATGTATTTTGCTATTTCTTTAATAGCTCCCAGGGGAAGAAGAGGATGGAAGAAATTTTATGCTGTCCTGAAAGGAACCATACTATACCTGCAGAAGGTAAGGACTACTTTAGTTTATCATGCAAAATGTTTATAACTGAAGCTGATTTATTAGTGTAAACCTGAAACACCAGTCTTTACGATTACACTGTATTTATAACTGATGTGTCTGTTGTGTGAGGATCCACTGACCAAGTCCTCTAATAATTAGAATATGACACTTTTAATGCACAACTCACATGCAACCAAATGCAAAAGTAATGGGCAATAATTAATGTCAATCAAGCAGAAATTTAAAAATGTATAGCACATTCCAAGGGCTAAAGTTGGAGAAGGGAATATTGGAACATGATGCCAATTATAGAATTAAATAAATTAACACTAGAATTTTCAGAGCCAACGAAAAAACTCGCAATTCCAGCCCACCTTAAATCCCTTCGCACCTCTCCGTCAGCGTCTTTTGTCTTCTAAATGCGTCGATAAGCCCAAGCAGCCTGCCATACCATTCCCCCCCAATTCTCTGATCTGGAGGGATAAAACGCTGGTGAATCTGCCTTCTTTGTATCTCGTCGTTACTTGAATTTTTTTTTTATTCAATTTTATTAAGTGTTCCTGCTCACACTGAAATAGTATGCACCTTATGGTCCATGATGTCAAAGCCACACTGACAAAAAAGAAAAAAAAATGAGACATTGGTATATATGATATTTGGAATAACTCATTTTATGACCTGTATAGTACATTTCGGAAAACATTGTGGCACTGATGCAACATTATTCATATTATTCATATTCATTCACATAACATCTTGCACTTGTAATCAGTGACCGTGTTTCGTTTTTTTTTTCGATCTAGCCAGTGTCCACTTTTGGGTGCATGGGGGTGTTTCTTTTGTGCTCCAGGACATACAGAGGAAAGAATAGTACAGAGAGGTCAGTTCCGCGCTGTATGCAATCATCAGATTCAAATGTTAACAGTTCACACACAACCAAGGGCCGTCCTTTCTACGTTTACAACATGTGTACCTGTTGCAATGTACACACTTCTCTCTATGCTGTGGTTACTATTACACTGAAGGGGCTGGGGAGGCACAGGTCTTGGAACAGAAGCTTGTTGATGTTGCATCCTCTTTTGCTTTATCCATCGCCTTTTCTTGTAAGAAGCGACGACAAAGCTCCTCTGCAAGGTGAGCAAAGAACTCTCTTCTTTTCTCAGTGGCCCCGGTGCATGCCTTGCACAGTACATGTGCATTGATCGCCATCAAGTCAAGCGTGTTATAGTGCAAGCAACCGACCACCTGCGTGCTCCTGCCACACTGAATAAGCTCATGCCTTCTGGTGCACGATGTCAACGCAGCACCAGAAAAAAAAGAAAGAGACAAATATATGTGACATTTTGAGAGAAATCATTTTATGACATTGTCGCACTAATGCAATATTATTTGAAAACGAACAGCGTCAGATCAGCTGTAAATGTATGGCATTTCTAAAAGTTCGCTTTTTTCAGTTTTATTCTCTCAGTCACATTCATGCTCTCTCCCCCCCGATCTTTCTCTAACAGCGCCAGTATAAATTCACACCCGATCTGATGCTGTTCTTTTTCAAACAAACAGTTGGGTGTGTGTGAACTGTTAACATTTGAGTATGATGATTGCCTATTGCGTGGAACTGACCTCTCTCTACTATTCTTTCCTCTGCATGTCCTGGAGTACAAAAGAAACACCCCCATGCGCACAAAAATGGACACTGGCAAGATCAAAAAAAAAAAAAAACGCAGTCACTAATTACAAGTGCAAGATGTTATGCGAATGAATATGAAAATTATGAATAATGTTGCATCAGTGCCACAATGTTTTCCGAAATGTACTATACAGGTCATAAAATGAGTTATTCCAAATATCATATATACCTATGTCTCTGTTTTTTATCAGTGCGGCTTTGACATCATGGACCATAAGGTGCATACTAAGTCAGCGTGAGCAGGAACACTCAATAAAACTGAATAAAAAAAATTCAAGTGACAGTGAGATACAAAGAAGGCAGATTCACCAGCATTTGTGTGTCAGCTTTTATCCGTCAAGATCAGAGAATTTCCAGTTCCATTGTCTCAAAACACCACTCACATCTACAGTTATTCCCAGTTTCAGATAAAAAGTAACCGTGTCAGTCCTGGCACTGGGGGGGTTGATGTATCGTGATTGTGACTGAGAGTAAAAGTGAAAAAAAAAAATTTTGTTTTACAAGTCCTATAAATTTACACCGGCAGTTACAGACATAAATCAAATATATTTTATTGTATAATATTAACAAAAAGAGCACCTCACTACTCAAAATGGTAAAATTGCCAAAGAGCTGGTTTCAAACTCATGACCTTCAGATTATTAGTCGGCAGTTATAACCACAGTACCATGGAAGCTGTCATATAGTACTTACACCTTTTGTGAAATTATTTATTTAATATTTGGCCATCAGCCTTCACATATTATACAGTTTGTTTCTACATTTTGTTATTTATTACTAAAACATTAAAAACGTTTCTGTTTTAACGATGTGTTTACCCAGATTGTTGTAGACACAAAACATACATCAAATTATTTCCCCTTACAATTCTGGGTAGCTCACTCCCAGATAATCAATGAAGGCAGGAACTGGGAGAACTTCTTGCCCGTTCTGAGGTGGTGGGAGGGATGGTATAGCAGGCTGCTTGCTGCTTAGTGACACATTTAGAAGACAAAAGACGCTGACGGAGAGGTGCAAAGGGATTTAATGTGGGTCAGATTTACGAGTTGTTTTGTTGGCTCTGGTAATTCTAGTGTTAAAGGTGTGTCTCAAACCTTGAAGCTGGGAAGAAGTACACATAGTAGGTTTATGCAAATGAAAAAATAACTTGTCTTCTGGAACCAGGGGATTTAGAGGAAGCCAGGTTAGAACACTCAAATAATTTTGCCATAAGCCTTATTTTTTGTTGTTGTTTGGTTCATTTTTCTTTAGACTGTTTCTTGCTGTTTTTCATAGTTTTATTTATTTTGCTATGCTCCCCTGATGTCACCATAGTGCCCATCAACAATTGCTTCCACTGTGTAAACATTTATTACACTGTACTTGGTAGACACTGTATTGAATATAAAAACACATGGGCACGTACTTTATGTAGCTGGCATACATGTTTCCTGGCTCCTCATTCCTGTTTGTTTAAAACTGCTGCTTTTTTTGCTTTTCTCAGCACAGTTATATTTATTTGGGAGCCAACACAAGTGCCCACTCTGACTATACAGAGTTTTTGAGGAAACAAGGAGAATCCTTGCAGAGTATTACATGGGAGAACCAACAGGCACAAAACTCAGCTGGCAAAATAAAAATATTCAGCAGGCTCAGACATGTTGCGGATACATCTGGATATTAGCCATGACAGGTTGAGAAGATGTTGAAGACAGCGCATGGTCAAAGCTGTGGCACACCCTAATGCTTATCCTAGAAAATACTAAATAAAAGATGTGTCAAAAGCTCGATTCACCCGCTGACTTTGCAAATGTGTGTGCAATCCTACTTTAAGTATCTCCTAAATAAATAGTAAAACATTATAGTGCTCATTAAAGTAAAAATGCAACAAATGGCCAGAGAGCTCAGGCACAGTTGGAAAAAAGCATTTAGGTAAAAAAAATATTTACTTAATCATATGCTAAAATGATAGACACTGGCTTCTCCGAAAAGATGAAAAGAATTGACAATCAGACCAAACTTTTATGTTTGACTTTGTAGTGATCCAGTTGACCTCCTTCACCAATGCCCATTTCACCCCATGTGCCAAGAGATCATGCTCCTGTGACATTATTATGTGGTACCTTGAAAACAAATGACAATAACCTGCAAAAAGATATAATAAAAGATAAAAAAGTACACAAACATTACAAAAAAGAAGTCCTGACTTCATTAGCAACCTTCATATTAGGTTTAGTTCTAAAACTTGTTAGTGTCACACCATGATCTGGGTTTATCTTCTCAGCACTACTAACAAATAGGGTTAGCAGCACTATTCACATTTTATTTCCAATGCCAGCTAATCCCTCACAACACTGCTGACCAATATAGAGTAAGTGACCCACAGTATTGCCATATTATTACGCTGAGAGGATCTCTGGCCCCACTTCACTACTACTGTACTCTTTGTTGCTGCCTCAGTAGAATCACACTTTGATGTAATCTCGGGAGGATATTGTATTTGTATGACCCAGTACTAGTTAGTTCTTGATATACTATCAGCTTACTTTTCCCTCCTGTGCATGTTATAGTTTTATTGTTAACAGGTGGACCATTAGACTGTTCAGCAGTGATGCTGGAGGGTCATAACTGTAGAACCAGTTCTTTGATGGAATGTCTAAATAAATTTTAAGTAGTATGTAATGCTGTTGACTTCAGCTACTGTACAGTGCATCCGGAAAGTATTCACAGCGCATCACTTTTTCTACATTTTGTTATGTTACATCCTTATTCCAAAATGGATTGAATTCATTTTTTCCTCAGAATTCTACACACAACACCCCATAATGACAATGTGAAAAAAGTTTGAGATTTTTGCAAATTTATTAAAAATAAAAAAACTAAGAAATCACATGTACATAAGTATTCACAGCCTTTGCCATGAAGCTAAAAATTGAGCTCAGGTGCATCCTGTTTCCCCTGATCATCCTTGAGATGTTTCTGCAGCTTAATTGGTGGTAAATTCAGTTGACTGGACATGATTTGGAAAGGCACACACCTATCTATATAAGGTCCCACAGTTGACAGTTCATGTCAGAGCACAAACCAAGCATGAAGTCAAAAGAATTGTCTGTAGACCTCCGAGACAGGATTGTCTCGAGGCACAAATCTGGGGAAGGTTGCAGAAAAATTTCTGCTGCTTTGAAGGTCCCAATGAGCACAGTGGCCTCCATCATCCGTAAGTAACAGAAGTTCGAAACCACCAGGACTCTTCGTAGAGCTGGACGGCCATCTAAACTGAGAGATCAGGGGAGAAGGGCCTTAGTCAGGGAGGTGACCAAGAACCCGATGGTCACTCTGTCAGAGCTCCAGAGGTCCTCTGTGGAGAGAGGAGAACCTTCCAGAAGGACAACCATCTCTGCAGCAATCCACCAATCAGGCCTGTATGGTAGAGTGGCCAGACGGAAGCCACTCCTTAGTAAAAGGCACATGGCAGCCTGCCTGGAGTTTGCCAAAAGGCACCTGAAGGACTCTCAGACCACGAGAAAGAAAATTTCTGGTCTGATGAGACAAAGATTGAACTCTTTGGTGTGAATGCCAGGCGTCACGTTTGGAGGAAACCAGGCACCGCTCATCACCAGGCCAATACCATCCCTACAGTGAAGCATGGTGGTGGCAGCATCATGCTGTGGGGATGTTTTTCAGCGGCAGGGACTGGGAGACTAGTCAGGATAAAGAGAAAGATGACTGCAGCAATGTACAGAGACATCCTGGATGAAAACCTGCTCCAGAGCGCTCTTGACCTCAGACTGGGGCGACGGTTCATCTTTCAGCAGGACAATGACCCTAAGCACACAGCCAAGATATGAAAGGAGTGGCTTCAGGACAACTCTGTGAATGTCCTTGAGTGGCCCAGCCAGAGCCCAGACTTGAATCCGATTGACCACCTCTGGAGAGATCTTAAGATGGCAGTGCACCGACGCTTCCCATCCAACCTGATGGAGCTTGAGAGGTGCTGCAAAGAGGAATGGGGCGAAACTGGCCAAGGATAGGTGTGCCAAGCTTGTGGCATCATATTCAAAAAGATTTGAGGCTGTAATTGCTGCCAAAGGTGCATCGACAAAGTATTGAGCAAAGGCCGTGAATACTTATGTACATGTGATTTCTCAGTGTTTTTATTTTTAATAAATTTGCAAAAACCTCAAGAAAACATTTTTCCCGTTGTCATTATGGGATATTGTGTGTAGAATTCTGAGGAAAAAAATGAATTTAATCCATTTTGGAATAAGGCTGTAACATAACAAAATGTGGAAAATGTGATGCGCTGTGAATACTTTACGGATGCACTGTATATAGTGGTCATTTTAGACACATTTACCCAAAGCATCACTGAATGATTCCACTCTAAGTACTCATTTAAATAATGGTTTATCTGAGGCCATCAAGGACTTGTTAGCTATGGTATGGTTGACAGCCATACTGTGTTAATAAAGCAGTCTCAAGAGCTTGTTACTTGTATCTCAAAGACACAATATTAAAAAAAAGTGCTTCACCATCACCCTTTTTCATTTCCACCCCCAGATTAGATTTATAAACTGCCATGCAACTCAAGACATGCAAGATGGGTAACATCTTTAAATATGGAACATTTTTTAACTGAGTTCAACAACTGACATAAACTTTGAGGAACAGAACCTCAAACAAATTCTTCCATTCTCACTTGATAGCCTTATGGATTGTTGTGTGGATGCGAGCCTAACTTCGTAGAAGGACTCTGGCCCTGAATGGAGTGAGGCGGCCTCTTATATATATCCCCCGGATGTGCTCCAGGTGCTTCCTGATCTTCTCCCAGCGGCGCTTCCTGGTGTGTTTGAAGTGCTGCTCTTGCAACCGGAAGCACTCCAGGCGTACCTGGATTCTTCTTCTGGCAGCACTTCCTGGTGTGGCAGAAATACTGCCTTCCAGGGCTCCATAATTATCCAGGCGCACTCTGGCAGTGACCCCGGGCCCCAACCGGGATGAGCTTCCAAGCTCTGCTCCCATGGTCCCCACGCAGACCAGGGCAGCTGCCATCACGTGGCCTGGGTAAGGTATTGCTCCTGTCCCAGTCCATCCACAACACTAAATACTAAGATGTTTTTAGTAAATAGATAAGAATTAGTTTTGGCACCCAGTAGGGCACAGGATTCCCTCACAGATCTTTTTCCTGATGTATCATAACCTAATAGATGTTTATACCTTCTGTCTTGCCCACATAAAGTCATGGAAGTTTATTATCAATGGGAACTAGTCCAGTGGTTCTCTTGGGCTTCCAGCTGTCAGTTTAGACTGATTTGTACTTTTTTATATATACTAACCCTCAGGCATCCAGGCTGACATTGTTTTAGAGAGAATCGAAGCATTCTGTTTTTAATACACTTTTTGTCTGCATAATTTCTGTTGTATCAGATAGAGAACTTCAGTTTATTCTGTCTTTGTGGATCATGATTATTCCAGATTGTTTTAATTAAGAAGACCTTTGGTTATTACACCCAGGTCAAAGGAATAGACCAAAGGCATTAATCAAGAGACTGAACAATTTTTATGTTGTTATGTATATAGCTTATAAGACCAGTTGGTCCAAATTTAATTTCTGTGCAGATTTGATAGAAACATACACAAGTTTACTTTCACAGAATTGTCCACTTCCCTGTCTGTTTCTTTTACTTCTTCTAACACACTAGAGGTAAATTATTCAGTTTTGTGTTTTAAAGTTTATAAGGCTGATCTTCAGATGTAACATATAAAAGATATACTTCATTTCTTCATCGTAAGCAATCCATATTTCAGATTAATTAACATGTGTTTATTCACCAGGCATTTACAGTTCAGATTTTAGTTACAGAAAGTAGCTCCACAAGTCTGTTAGAAGTACTGGGCCAGTTATGTACTGTGTGTGTTTACGTAGTGTTTTCAAGGTGCATTCCTTAATCTACATTTCTACACTTGGTGATCTTTGTGTTCTCTCCCAGGTGTTTTGCTCCTCCAATTTCAGTTTTGCTGGATGGTTGATATATTCTTGACTCCCTCATAGCTTTGGTAGTTGGGTGCATTTCCTTGTAAGTTGGTTGGCCATTGGTCCTAAGGAGAGTTTTTTAGTCCCTACTAGTGATTTAAGTTTAACTTTATTGAGTTACATGTAAATTCTTAACTTGCATGTCTACTTAGAACAGTGACAATTAGTGCTGGGCGGTATGACCAAAATTCTATATCACGGTATTTTTCAAAATTATACCGGTTTCACTGTATTGGATGGTATTTTTATCCCTATGCATGAGTGGATGTTAACCACATTTCCACTGCAATTACTGGCTAAGAATAACCTATTCCACTGTCATGAGAATTGTACACTGTACAAAAAAACATTTTAATGTGCACACAAGTATTAATACAGGTTTGCATGGCCCCATAAAGTGATAGTTTTCAGGGGGGTGGCACTAATGAAGAGAAGGAATCACATTGCATGACAGATGCAGTCAAAATGTAGAGCCTTTTTATTGAACAATATTTGCAAACAACTTAAACTAAAATTTTGACAACATATTTTCAACCATCCAAAGAGGCATTTAGACTTAGTAAAATATCCAGAGGTGCTTGTCAAAAGTTGTATTGCACTGAACAATGTCTTAGAAAAGGAATAAATAGTAAATATGTTTTGTAAATCAACTACACTTTGTTAATGTTAACAATCTCTGTCCATTGACATGTTAAAGTGACTTTTTAAACAACTTTACCATCATTAAACTGCATAATATTTAAACTAATAAATAATAACAATAAAATAAATAATAGTGCAACTTCCAGTAATAATACTATTACTTCCAAGACTTCAAGCCTAGGTGCATTACACAGTATTCACCAAATAAAAATAAAATAAAATAAAACAAGTGCAACTTGGTGACGACATCTTTACCAACTGAACCATCATTAAGGCAAACTGCATTAATATGGACCTTGCGTCAAGCTAAGCTATATACATAAATAATAAAACTGCAACCTGCATTTATAATGCTATTTGTGGTATAGCCCTACAGAATCGTATTAGGGCCACAGTGAAGAAAAAAAATAGGGACACAGTGAAATAAAAAAAAACTGTATGTCGAGATTAAAGTCAACATTTCCACTTTATTCTCGTAATTTATTTTGTCATTAAAATAGAATGTCGTAAACTAAACTTCATCCTAAAATCAATATTTAATTCACTAGATTTTCTCAAACCCCGTCATAAGTTATGTAGCACATTAAATGCTTTAAGTGTTCCCCGACCCAGTTGTTAATCGCTACGCTCTTCTTAAACTGACTTCCTCTTGCACTAAGAAGCAGAGATCGCCGCACAGAATACATTCACTTCATGATATTCCTGCTCTCTGAAAATGTAGAATGCTAAGATAATTTTTCATGATGAAATGCATTAAAGCAGATATTAAACATGCACGGTAGTGCTGCTCCCTCGCAGTAAGAGGTCCTCAGGTGTACGTTCAGTGTAGAGAACTTTGTGGCAGGTGTGACGAGGTTCCAAAAAACTGGATGTATGAATGGGTATCGCACAGGTTTAACTTAAATATTGTGTAAATTTTGGGTTTGTGATCTGGTTGTCGAAGACACAAATACAGAATTCAATGGATGTTCTTCTGAGGGGGATTTCTTTATTGCATGAGTGCTGTCTCTTTTTGACGTATTAAAAACCCAGTTCCTATCCTTCCTTTTTGTTTCTCCACATAACCAATCGCCACATGATAAACGTCCTTGTGAAACTGGTTATAAACTTAGACCACGGAGTGTTCAGAACTTAAAAAAAAAATCTTCGTTATACATGTTTAATTATGGCGTCCATTCAGGGTTGCGTCCATCCCAGCAAGCGTTGTGTGCAAGGCAGGAGGAAATCCTGAACGTGGCGCCAGCACATCGCAGGGTGAATACGAGCAATACATACACTAGCAGGGTTAATATAGCATAACAAAACCCGCCATCCTACATGACTTTGAAAGGAAACTGAAGCACGCCAAGTAAACCCACCAGAAAAACATGCAAATTCAAAGCAGGGAACACCCAGGACCCCATTGCTGCGAGGCAGCAGTGCAACCTCCACGCAACCGTGCCCCGACATGATTAATACATGCTTTAATACATTTCATCATGAAAATTATATCAAATATTTATCTTAGCATTCTAAATGTGCAGGGCGCAGGAATATCATGAAATTAATGTATCCTGTGTGCTGTCTGTGCCTCCTCTTAGTGCAAGAGGAAGTCAGTTTAAGAAGCACGTAGCGATTAACATGGCTGGGAACATAACACAGAGCATTTAATGTGCTACATAACTTATGACGGGGTTTAAGAAAATCTAGTAAATTAAATATTCATTTTAAGATGAAGTTTAGTTTACGATGTTCTACTTTAATAACAAATTACGAGAATACAGTAAAGTCAACATGTCGACTTTAATCTCGACAAACGGCGAGAATAAAGTAGAAATGTTGACTGTATTCTCGTCATAAATGTCGAGATTAAAGTGGAAATATCGAGAATAAAGTCAACATGTCGTCACACTATTACACAGTACCCAGGTACATTATACAGTATTGAAAAAAATAAAACTTGGCTTGCAGTATTATTCAGTAGTATAGAAACAGTATTCACACATTTGAACATAATGGTCCACATTCAACCTTTTAAATCCAAAGTATCTCCAGACAACAAACGTGACTCCTTTTTCCAGCAAAAGTTTTTCTGTGTCATCATGTTCAACTTTATCGTCTGCTACAGCTTCAGTTTCGGAATGTTCTCTGTCCATTTTCACCGCGCAATACCTCCACTAATGCATGTACTCAGTTGTATGCTTGTTTAGCAGTGTAGCAGTGAAAAAGGTCCCCCTTAAACAGTTTCCCACTGCACCACGTTCCGAACGTTGTTTAGGCAATTTAAACCGGTGTTGCGGTATAAGAAAAATCCATATCATAACAAAAATAAAAACGTTTTTTGGTATGAACCGGTATACCGCCCAGCACTAGTGACAATAATATAATACCAATAAAAGACACACATCCAAAAAAACACTCCAGTGTTCTTACAGCTGGTTCACTGCAAGAATCCAGGTAAGCTGGACATTGGCATCTGGTGCCTTAGGATGAGACGAGTCCTAATGTTAACACCTCTTAACATTTACCATTTGTTTCTTTCCTGCTACCTTTGTAATTCCTTTAATTGTTATACTGCCTTAACATTATCATGATTTGTACATATTGCAAGGCATGTGTTTGAGACACCTAGTTGTACTTGGAATGCTTGCATTAGCCTATCTCATTGTAGTAGTCATTTCATTTAGAAAAGGGAGGAGTGTAGCAGGTAAGATATCTGCTGTTTTGAAATTGCTAGACAATTTAATGATATTTTTCCTTTGGTTTTGTTAGGTTTTACAGCTGGCAGTGTCTTTCTGGTACTTTATACATCTGTTTTATCTTTCACAGTACGATTGCAAAGTATTTGTTGTAGCATTGCCACAATGATTGTTGGGATTGCACCTGCTCTGCGACTTGTATGTGTGTTATGTGAATTTACACATACAGGTGCTCTTCAGTGTCCCGCATAATTATTTTGTTTGTAAATTGTCATGTTTCCCTGATTTTTTCATGAGATTACTAGATATAGTGCTGTTCTGTGTTTGGCTTACTGTTTCTACTGTTGTGCTATTACTCAGCGTAAAACAGCGTTTGTATTTATTTGTGAAAAGGAAAACAAGACATTTCACTCAGCTGGAAACATGCTAAAAAAACAATATTTTTCCTTTGTACTTGGTTTAAAATTTATATCCATGCAAAAAATTTCACAAATGATATGGTGGTTGATTACAAAACAGTTCACATTAGTAGCCCACACAGATTCTTGGGGTTTCTTGTAAGCAACTTCTGCACACAAAATGGTGGCACTTTACACAGCTCTACATTGTTTTCTTGCATGTGCATCTTCCTACCTGGCACTAAGCCCATCTGATGGGACCAATGTGGACACGAACTAGAAAGAGGAGCACTTTCTCATTGGACACTGTACCCACCTAGACCATCATAAAGTTCTGGTGGAACTCCAATCCCATATCCAGGATGAATTGTCTCCTGCTTTTTCTCTTTCCCAAACACTGCAATACAGAATATGGCTGTTTATTGCAGCCAGGACAAGCAGGTTATATACCGCAGCAACAGTTACAAAAACAATGCAGATTCATTCCAATACAATTCTGCAGGAGGTGGCAATTCATACCTGAGTAGCAATGTCCAAAAGCGGTAAGAAAAGAAGATCTTTGGAGTTTATACGAATGTTCAAATATCATCAAGCGTGAGCTGGAAGAGAGAGGCAGCAATTCTTGTTTGGGTACAAGTGTTCTTGCAACAGAAATTGGGGGTCTTTCATATAAAGAAAAAACAACAATTTCTTTTTATATGTAAAATTTTAGAATTGTAACATTTGTGGTGCAGCTGTTTAGTGAGAGTCAAGGAAGGACAGGAGTATGATTGATGAAATAATTAAAATTTAATTATACAATGCCAATTGGCAAGTTAGGCGGCACTTCTAACAACATGCCTTTTCCCTTTTTTGAGCAATTTGCTGTTTTTGTTTTAATTTTCAAGCATGATGAAAATTCACTATGATTCAGAACTGAGCTTTTCTTGTTAATCTTTAAAAGTTTTTTTAAAAAAAAAAAAATACATTTTTGATAATTATTTCAATACTTGATCCAAACATTGTTTTCTGCCCTGCTCCTTATGCTTTCACTATAGACTCCTGCTCCCTGCAACCATGAATTGGGCTAAGTGGGTTCAGGAAATAACTTAAAATATATTGCCTTGTAAAACTATTCAGTGCTTTGACCAGTATTTTATTGAACAGCAAATTCTACACTGAAATTTTGTTCTCAGTAATACTTAAAATAATGTTTAATTTGGTATAGCCATGTACTAGAAAAAACGTTAAGAAGACAAGAGGAACTATATAGGGTAGAAGTATTCAATCCCTTGCTTTTACATCTTATAGCACCAGTATTGCATAATTGGATGTAACTTATAGTTAAGGTTATATCTTTATGGATGGGCATACTACTTATTACATCAGCCATTTTGAAACAATGGTCAATTTTAGCTTTTTTTTTCCCTTATTTTGGCTCGTTTTAATAACTCAAGTCCTTGACATTAACAAAAAAATTATCAAGGCAGGTAACACTAATTGCATTAAGGTATTTGTTTGCATACAATACATTTTGTAATTCTTTATACTATATATTTTAGATTTCTGTTATTTTTTGTTATTATATGTACAGATAAGATTTCTTGTTTCTTGTTTATAGGATGAATACAAGCCTGATAAAGAACTTTCAGAAGTTGATTTGAAGAATGCCATTCGCATACACCATGCCTTAGCAACAAAAGCCACAGATTACAGCAAAAGACCAAATGTACTCAAGTTAAAAACTGCAGACTGGAGAGTATTCCTCTTTCAAGCGCCGTAAGACCTTTATATATACTGTATATGTTTTCTGTTCATCTACTTCATGATTTTAACTGGGAGTAAATGAGGATAGATAGATAGATAGATAGATAGATAGATAGATAGATAGATAGATAGATAGATAGATAGATAGATAGATAGATAGATAGATAGATAGATAGATAGATAGATAGATAGATAGATAGATAGATAGATAGATAGATCTTTTATTTGTCACAAGGGGATATTTATAAGAATAGAAGTAGCATCATATTTCCTTATTTCTGTTATGATCCTAGGGACTACATTTTATCATTAATATACCATGAAAGGACACAGAATTGAGCTACCTAAATGTAGTGCATTTCAGTAATCAGTTCTGCTTGATGTGAATAAATGAACCAGTATTTCTCTGTAATGTTTTCATTTTATAATATTACAAAACTGTCAGAACTAAATAATTAAGCTTTTTAACCTTTCAGGAGTGAAGAGGAGATGCTGTCGTGGATTTTACGAATAAATATAGTTGCTGCTCTGTTCTCTGCGCCAGCATTTCCAGCTGCCATTGGTTCTATGAAAAAGTTTTGTAGACCTCTTCTACCTTCATCTACTACTAAACTTTCTCAGGTATGATTTACAAAAAAAAAGAAAATGAACTAAACAATTAATTGCTGAAAAAAATCCACATGAAGAAAACACATTTTCTAAAATTAAATTTCTGAGTCTCATAAATGTCACCGCTGTATTCCTCTAACATAAAACAAATCTTACAACATCTTCTGTTGAAAATATTTATCCATTCTGGCATATTATAAATTAACTAGCCAACCCGCGGTGTAGCATATGCCGCATAATTATTTATTGATGGGTGAACACTTCCTGAAAGACACAGTTGTCCAAGTGGGGTGGGTTTGAGGATACGACTGTGAGTGAATTAAAAGATGGAACTCTGGAGAGAGCAACATACAATTGTCCGTGACTGAAAACGGGATACACACGACAGAGCCCCGCCCACCAACTCTAACCCTCCTCCTGCGTCATGCTCATGTGCCCGCACGCAACACCTCACCAAACACCGTCTCAGTCGGTTTCATCTCTGCAACAGTCCACATGCACCTCTGAGCCACGTTGACTTTTCATTGTTCTTATCTGCTACAGTCCACATGCACCTCTGAGCCACGTTGACTTTTCATTGTTCTGCTTTTAGCGTATCCCATGGTCTCTGACTTGCGTGCCATGGTCGGTTGTTTAGTGAATTATACAGGGAAATCTGGGTAATAAGGACAGTTTGTGAGGTAGCAGCTGCGATAGTTTTACACTCCAGTACATTGTGGTGAATGCTGGTAACAGTCAGGCGGGCGGGCAGGTGGGCAAGCCAATAAAACACTATGCTCTTAGTATGGTATGAATCAGGTTTTTGTAGACAAAGGTTTTCCCCGTTCCTGCACAACCATCTAAGAAGAAGCATGTTTGTCGTGGATGGGAATCGCTGTATGCAGCGTGTAAAACAGTTTGCGTGGGTGGATGCGGTCATGCGTATCCCATGACACGGGAGGAGGGTTAGAGTTGGCGGGCGGGGCTCTGTCGTGTGTATCCCATGATGCGGGAGTTGGCAGGCGGGGCTCTGTCTTGCGTGTGTGCATATCCCATGGTCGGGCGACTTGGTGAATTATATATAGAAAAGCAGCCGGAACCGAAAAGAACAATGAAAAGTCAACGTGGCTCAGAGGTGCATGTGGACTGTAGCAGAGACGAAAGTGACTGAGGCGGTGTTTGGTGAGGTGTTGCGTGCTGGCACATGAGCAGGCAGTGTGCATGCCTCGAGAGCGAGGGTGGACTCCGGAGGAGGGTTAGAGTTGGCGGGCGGGGCTCTGTCATGCGTATCCCATGGTCTTAGAGTTGGTGGGCGGGGCTCTGTGAGTTGACGGGCATGGCTCTGTCGTGCATATCCCATGGTCTCTGTCTTGCATGCCATGGTCGGCTGCTTGGTGAATTGTTGGTAAGCGGGGCTCTGTCTTGCATGTGTCTTGCTTGCCATGGTCTTAGTGAATTATATATATATATAGATTAAATCTGTTTCTCCAGTCATCTATCACCTGTTTTCCAAGGCTACTTATTTCATTTCAGGGCATTGGGGCCGAGTTTATTTTGGCAGCCATTTGAATTGTCTAAAATCAATACGGAAGTAGATACAGCTGTTAAATTTTAGGACCATGAGGATCTGCAGTCTATCTAAGCATAGCATTCACTATTGCTTCGTCTAGAATGGCAGTTCTGTGCGCTCCAGAAATTTTGTAGGGTCACATTTGAATTTTTACCCCTGGTTTAGTGATTATAATGCTTGGCCAAATTTTTTTCCATGACAGGCTAGAAAAATCTTTGTTTTTTTTTTGTTTTTTTTTTTTTGACTAAGTTTGTCATTTGTTCCATTTGTGATACAATTAAATATTCCACTATGGGAATTAATGGTTCTACAATAGCTTTCTTTAAAACCCTGTCTGCTGTGACATCCCTTTAATAGTTTAACATGTAACAACAGTTCTATTACTTTCTGATTTTGGAGTTTTTCTTACTTTATAATGTATTGGGCTCCTCCTTTCCTGAACAGGTCCTTTCTGATATGATACTAGTAATTATTATATGTAGCCACAAGAGTGTAAGGCAAGTTCAAGCACGGGTAAAACGCGTGGTGAAAGAAATCTTTCAGTCCAAAAATTTGTTTTAAAATATTTAGTGAAAATTCAAAGCAAACAATCCATACAAGAATAAAGAAAAAAAGTTGTTACATACATAGAATAAAAGGCAAAAAAAAAAAGGAAAAATGTATCTTCTCTAAACTTAGCTTTTCTTGTAAAACTTTAGTTGTTTCTGTACTTAAAGATTCTTAGCTTCTTCTACTGTACGCTTTAAACATACAGCACTGCACTTTCAATTAAGTGCTTTGTCTTACATGTTACTTAGTAGCACACAAGGTACGCAAGGCATGAAAGGCACGGTTTAAAATCATGTGCCCTCTACACCTTACATATGGCAAGGCTGATCACTAACTGTGAATAATGTTTAGTCAGATAAGCTAGAAATAGTTAGAATATACCAATTCAGTTAATCTTATGGGGGTTATAGGAACCTCCGTTAGATTATGCACTATCACTTAGTAAAACATTTATGTATCTTATGTAACTAGGAAATGGCTCTTACATTATATGTAACATGTACAGGTTCAGTTACTCATTATAGAATACAGGAAAATGCCACTGATAATAATTTGGAAATCCTCATTTCTGTTTACTGCTTATTTCCAGGTTATTCTTCATTAAAACAAACTCTAGTGCAGGCCTACTCAAATTGTGGCCCGGAAGCAACCTCGGGGTAGCCTAATCCGTGGTGCCACCAGGGCTCCAGACTCCATCTGAAATGATCGCAAATGCAATCAAAAATAGGTTTGGCAATTATCATTTCTACTTAGTTTGCCAGTGGCAAATTAAATCATTGAAACTGTAAACTACTATAATGTAACAGATGCAAAGGGCCGTTTTTTTATTATTGTGAGTATGTGCTGTTAATATGTATGCCCTCCCCTTGCATATCCCTGACCCGCTTAATAGCAGGTTTATATCCTGCGCTGGGTGTGAGGGAGTCTCTGCAAAAATGACGTCAGAGGTGGAGATGCATGCGGGAAAATATTTCATGGTGCTGCTGAGGCTATTGCCAATAATGTCAATGAGAGGCTGGTTATACTTGTGCCGGAATAATGAACAAAGGGCTGAGGATGGAGCAACTGGTCATCAAAACAAAAGGCAGACATGCAAAACATTTGAAATTCCTCTGTCCCCTGTTTTGAAGATCTCTTTTCCTCATGGAATTCAGTTCTAATCCCTTCTGATTTCGCACAGGCACACTTACTGTCACTTTACTGGGCTGCTCTGTAAGTGACAGTAGACAGTTAACTTTTTAAAAATGGTATTGAAAATTACTACTTTTTTGGTTGTTACTTCAGTCGTTTTACGTTAAAATACTGTGACTATGAAGTCTTGGTACATATGAGCAATAAATATAAAAATTTTGATTTCTTTGTTCTAGGATGTGGCACCCAGCAAGGACACCATTTTATCATTAATTCTTTTTTCTATTGTTGTCAGATCACTTACCATTTACTTGTGCAACCAGCTGAATATTTACTACCATTAAAATGAATAAATTATAGAAATTCATTTTCCAGGATGGTTGATCTTATTAAATTATTATCCTAAATGAAGGGCATGGCTATATGTAGTTTTCAGTTCAGTAGTGAACATTTATAGTTTGAGCCTTTGGATAGCACTGATTCCATGTCTGCATGCTTAGCTCCGTAAAGAAGGTCCTGCACTACTACTTCCTTTATGATTTCACAGCTTCACTCACTTTCCTAATCTTCCAAAATAATCAACTAAGGAACTTTGTATTTTGACAGTATATCTAATATTAATGTTTAGAAATGCTTTGGGTATGAACGGTGCAGAATGGCTCCTTTTCACATGGTGGATTATTTTGGGTTGCCGTATGGAGGAAATTACCTACTGTTGTCTGGGGGACTCTGGGCTTGGCAAAAGGTTTCAGCAGACAGTAATGCTATAAAATAGCTAGGTGGAAGTCCTGTTTTAAAATAGAAATTGGTCATTAGAATAATGTTTGTAGAGTGCTACTGGCAGTGTTACTGAATGTTATTGCTACAAGTGCAGGACACTTCAAGTGTATAGTGGGGAGGCTGGCAGTTTTATTGGGTGTTACTGCCGAATCCCACATTATATGTGTTACGAGGTTGCAACCCGTGGGAAGGGAGAATCCCACTCCTTTTATTACTTACTGTAGTTTGATCTGTACGTGTAGTAAAACTTAAAAAAGATACTAAGCAGTCTCATAATAAGGGTAAAAGACATTTACACTCCACAACCCTAGTATATACTGCACTATTAGCTGGCTACCCTATTTTGCTCATTTGGAAAATCCTTACATAAAACTAGTTAAATGCCTATGAACAATGATGAGACAAAACAAAAATTTCTTAGCATTTTAATTGATGAAGCAAACCTTTAGGGAGCAGCTAGTTGTGGCTGAACTGTGTGAACCAATTTTCACTGTGACAGACGGTGGTGACTGGTAAGTACTTTCTTGTGTGCTCGCTGAAGCAGCTTCTTTGGGTGTGTGACTGACCAAGTGTTTCATTCGTTCTACTGAAGTGGTGCATTGATTTCATTATCTGAGTTGTGGGCCTCCAGGATGTCGAGGTGGAAACTCTTTATTAATTTTGATTGCCCATACATCCATGTATTCACAAAAAGATAAAGATAAATACATTTATAAGAGAGAATAAGGCACAGATGGACAGAGAGATACTGTTCTTCTGAACCTTTGTTAGCTTCCCATTGTTCTATAAGTGGTTAGCATTTCAGATCCTTCCATTTAGGATCTCACACTTGGTTCACGTTAAAGTCAGGGTATCCAAAATTGGTTCTGTGAAAAAGAGAGAAGGAAGAACTATTCCTATTTTCTGCTTTCACTAATCCTCAGGGGCAGTGCAGTGTTCTTTTGACAGCCGCAATACTGCAGGGAAGCTTTCCTCTTATAACCTTTATAAAAATCCTTCCATTTTCATTTTCAGCAATAGTATCCATTTGAAAATATATGTAATCATAAAGAGAGTAGTGCACAGACAATTGCAACAAAGTAAATTGTATACGTTGATGGGAAGATTATGTCTTATTTTACTTACGTTTCGGAAAATTCAATTTTCTGTATAGGAAATAACTCAGAATGCTTTTAGTATTTTGTTACAGTTCATCAATGCCATCTCCACTTTTTAAAGTATTCATAGAAGATACTCAAACAGAGCATGTTCAATTTGTGCAGACCTTCCAGCCATGTTACCATTTCTGAGTGATTACTTTTTCTTACTCTTTCACATTTTACTGTTTCTGGCTTGGTGGGGAGAGGGGTTTTGAATGCAACTTTGGAATGGAGCATTTATTATAAAACTCTATCTAGCTTAATAGTGTGCATTGACACTTCAAAAAACATAACATAAGTTCAGTCTGAATATAATGGGATGAGATTACATTTTAGGTTATGTCAAGTGAGAAATTCATCGATATTAAAAGGAACCATAATCATTTAGATCTTACTGTACTATAAAAAGGAAACTAGCACATTTCACTAGTACAAGTACGTCTAAATTAAAATATAATTTATACAGTTGCATTGAGTTCCAACACATGAACACCTGTTGAACAGCCTTTTAAGTTCTAACGGACCACAAAAATACAACTCCTGAACTGCAGAATATAAAAATGAGTTGATGAATCTTTCGGCTGTAGCCAGTAAAGATATATCAGTTTTAAGTACTTCTTTGCAAATAAATGAACCAAACAGTGCATTAACAGTTCTATAAACCATTTTTTGGCACTTACTGTGCAGCATCTTCAACATAATGCACCTGCCCTCTGCTTCTGTTTTGGCTGGCCATCGTCCAGACAGCTGCTTTACTAAAAACCTAAAGATTCAGGCAGGGCGGCTTAATCATTCTGATGGAAGCACTGGCATGAAATTCTCTGCCGCCTAATTAGGTTACATTTTCTTTGTAAAGTTGGATCCTAGACAAGCTCAGCTGGCATGACATGACATATTTTTTTTAAGTAGCCAATAAATAAGACCTGTGGGTTAGACGTGGTGATTATTTAGCGGTGTTTTATATAACTTACTCATTGGTAAATTAGTATGAGACTTATTATTAGTTAATTTTAAGCAGAAGATGTTATTCTGTAGTCGAAAAGAGTATTACAACTATTTTAACTGAGTCCAGAGCCTTGTGTATATCATTAACAGATTGAGAGAATTCAAATTTTGAAGTTGTTTTGTAACTTATTTTTCAGGAGGAACAATTGAGGTCCCATGAAAACAAATTAAAACAAATTCTGGAGGAAGTGGAGGAGCACAACTCCCACCCTGCTGACAAAACTCTCAAGTCTAAGGAAGCAGAAGAGTACAGACTTAAAGAGCACTACTTAATATTTGAGGTCGGTTAAGTCATTCAATAATCTTTTTACCATTTTATCATTGTGACAAAACTTTGAGCCTTTTAAAAAGGATGACTACTGAAGTAGCTGAAATTTACTCCTGCTTTTGTATGCTAATTGGAAATTTTTAAAATAAGTTGTTGTAAAGAGCAATGCACTGGAAAACAAATATCTTTACTATATTTTCACCATTCCTTCCACCATTTGCTCAATCTATACTAGCATTTATCCAGTCTTTAGGAGAATATCTTCCCTAACATAATACTTTTTTAAAAACTTTTTAAACTGAGGATGCAAAAAATGAAAATCAATACCATACTGAAACCCAAGAAGAGGATTACAGTAATCCCTCACTTATCGCGGGAGATAGGTTCCAAGGCTGACCGTGATAACTGAAGTAGGGACACCATATTTATTTAATTATTTAACGTGTATTTGGACGTTTTTAAACCCTCCCTGTATTGTTTACAACCCACCATTTACTCTATTAATAACAGGGACAACTGCTAAGCAATATGAAATCGGTAGATAAGTTTACACTTACTGTATAGCGAAGTACACGTAGCAGCTTGTAGGCGGTCATGACGTCGTCGACCTTGTTGCAAAGATTCCTAAAGCAGATTCCATCCAGACTACTGCCTTATCACATCCACTTGCAACTCGTTTTGCACCCTGGTTAAAGGACACTGCGGCCGTAGATCTTATATGCTTTTCCTCCTTTTTAAATAAAAAGAATCAGTGTCCTGCAGTGGTGTAGCTGTTCCCTTCCTTCAACATATCCAAAACTTTTATCTTTTCTGCAATCATTTGCATCTTCTGTTGGTGCCTGGACATGGCCCCTGCAGCAGTAGCTTGTTAATGCTGAATGAGTGAGATGAGACTTCCTGGTTAATGCAACAATCCGTCGTTGAGCCAATCAGCAGCACACAGGAACTTAACTGCGTGCTCTGATTGGGTAGCATCTCTTGTATGAAATCAACTAGGCAAACCAACTGAGGAAGCAAGTAAAAAGACCCATTGTCTGCAGAAACCCGCAAAGCAGCGAAAAATCCGCGTTATATATTTAGATATGCTTACATATAAAATCCGAGAAGTCGTGAATCCGCGTAAAGTGAACC